>NC_081411.1:96661762-97261762 GCF_030272615.1 Cryptomeria japonica
AGAGAGAGAGAGAGAGAGACTGACTTAAGTGAAAAATAGAAATGGAGGGGGGAAAGTAGGGAGAGAGTGGGAAAGAGATACACTTGACAAAGGAGGAGAGTGAGATAGAGAGATAGAGGCAGAGAGGGAGAGAGACTTAAGAGAGAGAGAGAGGGAGAGAGACTTAAGAGAGAGAGAGAGAGAGAGAGAGAGAGAGGTTGATAGCCAGAGACTTGATAGAGAGAAGAAGAGAGACTCGAGAGAAAGAGAAATGGAGTGAGAGGGGAATAGAGAAAGAGAGTTAAAGGGAAAGAAATACTTGACAAAGGAAGAGAAAGGGAGGGGGAGGGAGAGGGATAGAATGAGAGAGAGACATTGAAGAGAGGGGGATAGAGTGAGAGATAGAGATATTTGAGAGAGGGAGTGAAAGAGAGGGATAGATGAAAGAGAGAAAGAGGGTGAGGGAGACGAGAAAGAGAGGGAGAGAAACCCGAGAGAGGGAAGAAAGTAGAGAGGGAGATGTGTAAGAGACAAAAAGGTAGGGGTTAAGGAAGAGAGAGGAGGAATGTAGGAAAGAGACGAGAGAGATAATGCTGATATAAGCATGCTGATTACTGAAATTTAACTAAGTCTTAAATTTATAAGAATACTCAAAAAACTAGAATCTGCATTATAACTCTTAGAGATCTGGAACCACTCTCAAACATTCTGACAATATATACATAAAATATAACTTAAAGTATAAGAAAGATAAAAGACAAAGAGAAATGTCACTTATACTGGAATGTTATATTTTATGTATATATCCTACCGAAAAACCTAATGGAATGCTAAATGAATTGCATTTTATTGATAGAAAAATGCATACATAGTTTAAAAACTAAAACCGTGTATGCAGTTTTTAGTTTCTAAACCGCGTACAAGGTTTTAGTTTTTAAACTACGTACAGGGTTCTTAGTTTCTAAAGCACGTACGTGGTTTTAGTTTTTAAACTGCATGTGTGGTTAGTATACTTTAAACCCCGTACATGCTTTAGCTCTGGTTAGGTTCGACAAAATGAGCCTAAACACGTACGAGGTTCTTTAAATTTGAAATACCTCGTGGGCGTTTTATTGCTTTTCATGTTTTTTTTGGGTATGTCCACTTTTCTGACCACCATCTTTGTGCACTTACCCACATATGAGAAGCTCAATGGGAAGATGATCAGAAGCCGCCAAGGGTAGAGCCCCAGCTTCAAATAGAAGGGGTTTACAAGCCCAATTATTCCCCAGGAAATTCTGCCCAACTTCTCAGCAACGTGCTCCCAACCAACCCTCCGATTTGACCATGTGAAAGTCTCTTTGTTGGTCTTGACTTCCCGCAACCCATTATTAGAAATATAGTTTTGGAAACCTAGTTGGTATGTGGTAAAACCAAATTTACCACCTTTCTTAACTCCGGAGTCCAGGATAGCATTAAAATCGCTCCCAAGTATAACCAGGTCCTAGGTAAAATTACTTAAAATCATCGAGATTTGTTTCCGAGTTTCTAACTATAAGTTGCCTCTTGTAAGTCCATAAATGTTGATCAGAAACAAATCACAATTAATACTAGAAGAGTGGACCTTACACACCTGCCATGAATGTGGGTTGATAATCTCTTCGACCTTGATGAGAGTAGGGCTCCAAATTATCCCCAACCCACCAGGCGAACCCTCCACACTTGAAAAAATTCCTTCCCAAAACCTCCAGCCTCCCATCCAACCTGCAACATCTTCCAAGCTAATAAGTATAGTTTCTTGCAAACAGACAATAGCTGACTTTACCTGATCAATTCCTCGCTTGATTAGACAACACCTATCAAGGGAATTTGTAATGTCCCCACTTTAGCAGCTGACCAAGTGTGTGTGCGTTAGCCTTGTTTTACATGGTCTCGAGGGCTAATGAAGGGTTTAAGGGGATCCTGGAGTGTTTTGGCCTAGTCATTTCCAGTTTGGGCCAAAACGAAGTTGATTTACTTAGTTTCAGGCATACTATTTTTAGTATGTCAGTAGGACATAGTGGAGGCCAATTTTGGTGTTTGGATTTGATACTCCTTGGTGAGAGCTTTTCGACGAGCTATCACTCGCATTATTCGGAGTCTGATTGCTGATACATTTTAATGCCTGAAGTTTTATTAAAGTAACATTTAATTTAATTGTAAAATATTAAAGTGTTACTCTAATATTTATTTTATGGGGATCTATACCCAAGGGAGACATAAGTGAATATTTTAATATATGTTTTATATTGCTCATCTTTTATCCCACATTGCCGATGAGAGTTGAGTCAACCCTTGGAAAAAGAATAAAAGAAAGCGTTTGTGGCTTCATTAGAGATGTTGAATATGAGAAGAAATTGATGCATGAGTTGCAGACCCATTCTTGGCATCAGAGGAGGTCTATCCTCTCTTGCGACATTCTAGACGTCATTCCCCTGTGGTTTGGCCTTTGGAATCCATTGCTACCAGCTTCATTATCAGGCAGTTTGGGCACGTTTCTAGCTACAGGTAGATTGGATGTCTTGCTCATAACTTCTTCTCCATTTGTCTGATGCTTATGCCACTTTGAGGGGATGATATATGAAGACATTGGACTGACTGAAGATAAAATATTACTATAGCAGCAGCGTACTATAGCGGCCGCGTCACTGTAGCAGTCGTGCACTATAGCGGCCGCGTCACTGTAGCAACCACGTACTGTAGCAACATCACTGTAGCAGCTGCGTACTATAGCATCTTGTTAGCAGCAACCTAATGCTATGGCCCAGGCCATCACTCTTTGAAAACAATATTCATGCCATTCTATTGCTGGAGTATTTAGTGAGTTGTTTCATTGCCAATATTGCACTTAATCTGAAAATCATTATAAATACAGTGTGCTAGTTATTTCAGTTGTGTGTTTATGCTTTCATTTTCATATTCATGTTACATGCATAGATCCTTGTTAAAAGGGCACAAAAAAAACAATACAACTAACCATTCCAGAGTCATAAGGGTTGTAACACAAAAATAGAGAAATTAGGGACTGCAAGCAAAGTGTTTGACGGAATTACTTTATAGCTGTGATTTCATTTAGAAGTGGATTTTGGGGTAACCATTATAGTGGTATCAGAGCTATAAGTCCTTCCATCCTGTGGAGGTCTTACAGAAGACTTTGGAACAGCTAGATAGAGGGAAAAGTGTTTGACAAAATATCAAAACACTAAAATCAAAAATTAATGAATTAAAGAAACATGTTAAGCATGTATGTTTAAGCATGCAACAGGGGTCTTATAACTTCCGCCATACCAAAGCAAGACAAAACAAAAATTTGAACTCATAGAGCGAGCAGTCTAGTTTATCTGTGCAGGTGGACATAGAATCCAGTGATATAGACATAGAGGAGATATTCTTTGATCAGGACAGCAGTATGGGTGACCGAGATGATAGGAATACCGGTCTAGATCAGGGAGAGGTAATGTTCAGACAGTTACTGGGTACATTAGAACAAGGGCAGCGTATGCAGCAGGAGCAGAATAGGCGAATGGACATGATGTTGTAGCTTATGGCTAGACAGATGGGCGTGAATATTAATCCAGGTGATGCCAACAATGGAAACAATAACAATGGGGGAAATGATAACAATAGGGGCGAAGATAATAATGGAGGCCGAGGCAACAACAATGGCCCTGAGAATAACATTAATGGTAATAATGGACATGGCAACAATGGGAATGAGGCGGATGACTTTAGACACATGGCATGCCTAGCTCGAACAGCGAGCTTGAAACCTCTTCTACCCACCTTCCCACCTAGGGATCCATTTCAACTAGTGAACAAACCGCAGATTACTGAGTTACAGGGTCAGTTCAGGAGGGACTGGGAGGCCAGTGGACCCGAGTTTCAGGCAGATATTTCCCTCAGAGATTATATGGACTTGAGGATGAGACATATGCCTAGAGCAGGAGGGAGGAATCAGAATTTTGAGCTGAGAAAGAAAGTTGGAAAACTTTCCTTGCCTTATTATGATGCTTCAGGGAAGATGACCACATGAGCTTGGGTGCAAAAGGTAGATACATACTTGCAGCTAAATCCTATGCTTGAGGATGAGGCTATCAAGTATGCAGCTATGCATTTGGACGGCGTTGCGCATGAATGGTGGCATCATGGCATGGTGACTCTGGGGCATAATCAGATTACATCCTATGAGGAATTCACAGAAAGATTGATTGAGAGATTTGACACTAGGGATCCGAAGTTACATTTCAAGGAGCTAGCACAGTTAAAACAGTCAGGTTCTGTGGATGCTTACATCGCCGAGTTTCAGCGTTTGTCTGTACTTGTTACTGATATCTCTCCTAGGAGATTGATGGTGTTATTTTGTGATGGGCTTGCTGATCCATTACGTGGTTGGGTGAAGGGACATGATCCACTCACCTTAGCAGAAGCAACTAAAAAGGCACGAGATTTAGCCCCTTCGGTATACAAAGGAAAATACCATTCAATAGATTCTTCCTACTGCAAGGACAAAGACAAAAAACCATTTTAGAAAGAGTATAACAAACCCAAAGAAGGATCAAAAGGACTAGACAGTGAAACCTTGAATGAACTTCGAACGAAGAAACTGTACTTCCAGTGTAGAGAGCCTTGGGACTTATCTCATAAATGCCCTCTCAAGGCTAAGGCAAATCAAATGGAGTATTTTTCAGCAGAGGAGTCAGAGTCAGAGGGGGAGGATCAGCACTCTAATTCAGATGAGGATAACACGATAGAGGAGAGCAGCATTCCTAAGGATGATAGATCGTTGGCATGCTTGACAGGGGCCCAAAAGGTAATCACATTTAAGGTCACGGGTACTATTCAGGGGCAGAAAGTGATATCTCTCATTGACACTGGGGCTATGCATAACTTTATAGATACACAGTTGGGAGCCAGGAGAGGCTTATAGACAGAGGAGCATGATGGTTTTAGAGTCATGGTGGCTAATGGCCAAAAGCTATTATGTACTCAGAAGGTTTCAAATCTTCACATTAGATTTGGAGATGGCTATGAGTTGGAGGATGATTTCTATGTCATGGACATGGGAGATTATGATGTCATCCTCGGTATGACATGGATGGCATCGCTGGTTGAGTTCACTTTCAACCTAGCAAAGTTGGAAATGAGGTTTCAGCATGAGGGTAGAACTATTGTTCTCAGGGGACTTTCAGATGGGAGTTGCAGGGTAGTCTCTTTGAGGAGAATGGAGAGACTTTTTCGGCATAATGACATAGAGTGGGCAACAGAGTGCTTAGTTATGCCATCTTCACTGGAGCCTCGGGTGAAGAGTCATCCACCAGATATATAGGAGATTCTTGACAGACATGCCAAGGTATTCAGTGATATTCCTCACGGGGTTCCTCCTGACAGGGGTGCAGAGTATGTTATTGAGCTCGAGGAGGGAGCCAAACCAGTGATGATCACTCCCTATTGTCATCCTAAGAAACATAAAGATGAGATAGAGAAGGCAATTAAGGAATTGTTGGAAATGGGGCACATCAGGCCTAGCAAAAGCCCCTTTGCTTCAGCTATAGTTCTGGTAAAGAAGAAGGATGGGACAATGTGCATGTGCATCGATTATAGGGCATTGAATAAGAAAACAATAAAAAATAGATATCCCATTCCTCGGATTGATGAGTTGATTGATGAATTGCATGGAGCATGCTTCTTCACCAAAATAGACTTACGGTCTGGATACCATCAGGTCAGGATGAGGGCAGAGGACATTGAGAAAACTGCCTTCCGATGTCACTATGGCCACTTTGAGTTTATGGTTATGCCATTTGGACTAACCAATGCACCTGCTACATTTCAAAGTTGTATGAACCAGGTATTCAGGGAGCAGCTGAGGAGATTTGTCTTGATCTTCTTTGATGACATCTTGGTCTTCAGTAAGACCTGGGAGGAACATTCACAGCATTTGGAGGAGGTATTATCTATCCTAGAGAGAGAGTCTTTTTATGCCAAGGAGTCTAAGGGTGAGTTTGGTATGACAGAATTACTATACCTTAGTCATATTATTAGTGCAGATGGAGTTCAAGTAGACCCTGAAAAGATTAGAGCTATAGTTGATTGGCCTACTCCTACAAACCTCACATAGCTTAAGGGATTCTTTGGTCTTTGCGGATTCTATAGAAGGTTTGTTAAGGGTTTTTCAGAGACGGTAGTGCCTTTGACAGATCTCACCAAGAATGGGGCCTTCGTGTGGACAGGGGCAGCACAGAGGTGTTTTGAGCATTTCAAGCAGGTAATGTCTTCATGTCCAGTTCTAGCTCTACCAGATTTCATGAAGCCTTTTGAGCTTCATTGTGATGCATCGGGTGATGGGATTGGAGCAGTATTGATGCAAGAGAAGCATCCCATTCCATTGAAGAGTAGGAAGCTCCAAGGAGTTGAGAGGAGTTATTCTATCTATGACCGAGAGATGTTGGCCATAATGCATGCATTGGCCAAATTCCGATCATATTTAGTAGGTGGGCATTTTGTGATCAAAACTAATCACAACAGTATTAAATACTTCATGAACCAGCGTGATCTTAATGACCGGCAATAGAAATGGGTTACTAAATTGCAGGCTTATGACTTTGACATAGAATTTGTCAAAGATAAGAAAAACGTGGTGGTTGATGCCTTATCTCCGAGACCTCACTTATGTTCTTTGGCAGAGATTTCAGGAGATTGGAGAGATCAGATTATAGCAGAGTATGTCGGAAATGCTTGGGCTTCTGGATTGATTTCAGGTACTATACAGGATGATCGCTATGAGGTGATAGATGGATTGATCAGAGTTCAGGATAGGGTTTATTTGATTCCGTCATCACATTCGAGAGAGGTGATACTGAAGGCATTTCATGATGCACCCACAGTTGGGCATCCGAGGATCTTCAAGACCTACAGGCAGATCCGAGAGCGGTTCTCATGGAGAGGGCTCAAGGATGATGTTCAGAGGTATGTCAGGGAGTGTGCGGTTTGTCAACAGAATAAGGGAGAGCACACATTTCCTATAGGTTTATTACAGCCCTTGCCCATTCCTGATAGGAAATGGGAAAGTATTTCGATGGACTTCATCACTGGTTTACCACAAGTGCAGGGAAGGGATTGCATCTATGTGGTGGTGGACCGTTTGACGAAGTTCACTCACTTCTTTGCTATTCCATCCATTTACACAGCAGCACAGGTGGCTGATCTTTTCTTTAGAGAGATATTCAGGTTACATGGGTTGCCCAGATTCATTGTCAGTGATCAGGATAGTAAGTTTATGAGTGTGTTTTGGCAGGAGTTGTTTAGGTTGTGTGGTACAGATCTTACACCTAGCACTAGTTATCATCCACAGACAAATGGGCAAATAGAGATTGTGAATAAATGGGTGGAGGGATATTTGAGGAACTATGTAACTGCACAACAAAAGGCTTGGGTCAGATGGTTGCATATGGGAGAGTATTGTTATAACACCACTTATCATATGTCCATCAGGATGACTCCTTTCATGGCACTCTATGGTTATGATGCACCTAGCTTCATGGATTTAGTTTTGGGGGACAACAGAGTGCCCAAAGCCAAAAACTTATTGCAGGATAGTCAGGACATCCTGAAAGTGCTCAAGAAAAATATACAGCAGGCCCAAAATCAACAAAAACTGTACGCTGATCAGCATTGAATAGAGCACAGTTTCGAGGTAGGGGATATGGTTTACTTGAGGCTACAACCATATAGACAGTCATCGCTCAAGAAGAGAGGAGCTGAAAAGTTAAAGCCTAGATTTTATGGTCCCTATAGGGTGATTTGCACAGTGGGTGAAGTCGCCTATGAGCTTGAGCTTCCAGAGGGCAGTCGGGTGCACAATGTGTTTCATGTGTCTAGGCTTAAGAAAGCCATTGGTCAGAGTGTAGTGCCTTCTGTAGATTTACCCCCTTTGGATGAGGAGGGGAAGCTTGTGTTAGTAGCCGAGGCTATTCTGGACACTAGAGAGAGGAAGCTTAGAAACAGGATAGTGAAGGAGTATTTGGTCAGATGGAGAGACCTATCGGAGGAGGATTCTACATGGGAGAGTGAGCAGGTTATTCAGCAGGCTGGACTGAGATTGCTTGAGGACAAGCAATTTCAAGGGGGGCAGACTGTAATGTCCCCACTTTAGTAGTTTACCAAGTGTGTGTGCGTTAGCCTTGTTCTACATGGTCCTGAGGGCTAATGAAGGGTTTAAGGGGAGCCTGGAGTGTTTTGGCCTAGTCATTTCCAGTTTGGGCCAAAACAAAGTTGATTTACTTAGTTTCAGGCATACTTACTATTTTTAGTAAGTCAGCAGGACATAGTGGAGGCCAGTTTTGGTGTTTGTATTTGATACTCCTTGGTGAGAGATTTCCGACGAGCTATCACTCGCATTATTCGGAGTCCGATTGCTAATACATTTTAATGCCTGAAGTTTTATTAAAGTAACATTTAATTTAATTGTAAAATATTAAAGTGTTACTCTAATATTTATTTTATGGGGATCTATACCCAAGGGAGACATAAGTGAACATTTTAATATATTTTTTATATTGCTCATCTTTTATCCCACATTGTCGATGAGAGTTGAGTCGACCCTTGGAAAAAGAATAAAAGAAAGCGTTTGTGGCTTCATTAGAGATGTTGAATATGAGAAGAAATTGATGCATGAGTTGTAGACCCATTCTTGGCATCAGAGGACATCTATCCTCTCTTGTGACATTCTAGACGTCATTCCCCTAGGGTTTGGCCTTTGGAATCCATTGCTACCAGCTTCATTATCAGGCAGTTTGGGCACGTTTCTAGCTACAGGCAGATTGGATGTCTTGCTCATAACTTCTTCTCCATTTGTCCGATGCTTATGCCACTTTGAGGGGATGATATATGAAGACATTGGACTGATTGAAGATAAAATATTACTATAGCAGCAGTGTACTGTAGCAGCTGCGTCACTATAGCAGCCGCGTCACTATAGCAGCCATGCATTGTAGCAGCCGCGTCACTGTAGCAACTGCGTACTGTACCAACGTCACTGTAGTAGCTGCGTACTGTAGCATCTTGTTAGCAGCAGCCTAATGCTATGGCCGAGGCCATCACTCTTTGAAAACAATATTCATGCCATTCTATTGCTGGAGTATTTAGTGAGTTGTTTCATTGCCAATATTGCACTTAATCTGAAAATCATTATAAATACAGTGCGCTGGTTATTTCAGTTGTGTGTTTTTGCTTTCATTTTCATATTCATGTTACATGCATAGATCCTTGTTAAAAGGGCACAAAAAAAACAATACAACAAACCATTCCGGAGTCATAAGGGTTGTAACACAAAAACAGAGAAATTAGGGACTGCAAGCAAAGTGTTTGATGGAGTTACTTTATAGCTGTGATTTCATTTAGAAGTGGATTTTGGGGTAACCATTACAGAATTACAGCCTCTGACATTCCAACTAAGGATTTTCATTTTCTTTCAGGAAGGGGGCCTCCCTTCCCTAATGATAGTTTAGACTACCCTTCGACATTCCCTACCATCAGAATCCAAATTCTATTAGGTTTACGACCTCTGGACTTATTTTCTCATATAGCCGCTTTGTCGATTTGAGAGTTAGACTGCAAAATACTTTGGCACTCCAAAATGTCCTCTTCACCAAAAGCACCCCAATCTTCCTCCTCATCCTCCCATAGGCTATCATCACCACCTTCCCCAGACCTTGACTCTATACCAGCATCCAGGTTGTCACTCTTCTCTTGAGCATGAAATTCCTCACCCTTTAAAGGATGAACCATCTAGGAACCCACAATACTCGCATCAATTACATTCATGGCATCTTCCACCTTATTGAGAGCGTCCTCCACAAGTTGTGTATCATCAAAATGGGATGTTGAAAAAGTCCCTCTAGATTTGTCATCCAATTTTGAATCCTCTACGGAAGGCCCATCTTTCACCAGATCGAGCCCCAGTGAAGGAAAAACCCCTACATCCTGAGAATGTGACTATCCAGCCTCCCTTTATAACTCAGCAAAATGTTCCACTCTAGCTTCCAATGGGTCCTCAATTATCTTTCCTTTAGGGATGATCAAACAAACCTCCTTCGAGTGACCATACTTGTTACAAACCAAACATTTCTCCAAATGCTCCTTAACTTCAATCTGTTGCACCCAGCTCCCCGCATTTGTATTGATCTTAATCCATGCTAGAAGATGGAATTTGGGTTTCTAGCTAACGCAAATCCTTGCATAAGAGCTGAAATATTTCTTTGAACTGGATTCATCCGATTTGAGGTAAAAATCTAATTTGTTTCCAATCATCTGAAAGACATCCTCATTCTAGTATTTTCTAGGGAGGTTATAGAGACGTAGCCAAACCGGAACCTCATCCACATAAGCTTTAATAAGGTTAAAATTTGGTTCCCAGTATCTTACTGAAATCCCCTGCCTCCCAAGAAAAAGGGCTTGTTATGTAGAACACAATTCTTGTCTTTACTATTTTTTGTTATGACAAGAAAATAACTATTTGGCATAGTCTTAATCTCCACGCTAAAAGGCCACATTTCCTCACACCACTTCCTAACACAACAAATAGTTGGCCAATCCCCAAAACATTTCAGGCAAAACCCCCTATCTTTGAAAAAAGCCACTGAATCACTCTAGCTTTTACAGTCTAGGAAGAACAACAACTTGTGGTTGTCATGAGGTTTAGGTTTAAAATTCTCAGATGACACAGATCTTGGAATCTTCTTAGGTCTCCATTCTTTTTCACAAACTCTTTGCTAGTCCATCTTGGCACCAGTCATAATGATATTGTGTTTACAAGGGTTAGGGGAGTGGTCTTCTCTAGGTCTAGTGAAATATCTTCTCCATCGGTCCAGATTTGTGACATCAGACCCAAACCCTGACGATATGTTCTTATCCTCCCAGGGCCACTTAGGTTTCGACCAAGCTCTGAAGCCGTGATTTGTGAAGTATTTTGGCCAATCAGTTTGCTTGAAATCCCTGAACTCCCGGGGATGTAGGCCCAATATCCTTCACAACGCCATCTCTAGCTCTTATCACATCAATTTCCAGAAAATTGATTTATTATTTAAATTTTTAATAAGATAATAATTATAAATTAAATTGATTCTAAAAACTTCTAATTATTAAAGAAAATTTAATTAAATTAAATTTTAAAGTTAAATCTAAATTTAAAAATAGAATAAATTAAACACAAAGTCAATATATCAAAATCTAAATATTAATAAAAATTAATAATAAATAATAAGATTATTTTTAATAAGATAAGTAGGGAGAGGGTCGTAATCCCTTACATCAAAAGACATAGCAAGGCAGAAAAGAAACCAAACACTATAAGATCAGTGAGGGGCACCCAACACTGAGACCAACCAAATCAACAGAGGAGAAATGGCCCAAAAAAAACTAAAAAGAAAACAACAAAAAAAACTAACTAGCAGCAACAAAAAAAGTAGCTAACAAAGAACTAACAACAATGAACACAACAAGAACCCAATCAACATCCATTTATCAATTCTAATAGACCAGGAGCAATCAGGTCTTCCTCGAGCACCTACAAAGCTTGTATTCCATTATACTGACTTCACTTCATTCAAAATTATTTTATCTATATTTTGATGGATGAAATATTTTCTCCAATGGCTCTATAGGTTTGAATCTTAAGCCCTAATTAACAATATAGCCAGCAACCTGGTTTCCTTCTTAGAATATATATTGAACTTTGAGTTGTGAAAAATACTTAAGAATTTTTAGACTTTCTCTCATTTGGGATGTGATCTCCCATTGGCCTATAATTTATTCTTTTAATATGTCAACTATTAGCTCTGAATATCCTTCCACCACAACCCTAGTAAAACCCAAATATTTAGCAACCTTTATACCCTCCTAGGCAGTAGTGGCTTCAACAAAGTTGTTATATTTTATTCCTAATAACTTAGTGGTGCATTCAATAAGTCTCCCTTTATGGTCTTTGAGAAGAGCACCCGCACTAGCTTGTCCAGGGTTACCCTTGGGGCACCAGTCAAAATTAAATTTTATCCAATCTTGATCAAGGGAGCTCCAAAGAGTTTCTTTTTGTTTATCTTCTTATACCAGTTAATATTGGTCATATCTTGAGTAAGACCACAAATTCGTTTAATCCTTATTTCTTGAAGAGTAGTCATGTCTTTAAAGGGCCCAAAGGAAACAACATTGAGATTTTAAATTATGTGATGCTTAATAATCTGGCGTTAGCTGTTATGGTTATAATTGTTGTATCTCTTCGATTTTTTGTATTGTAGTATTCATGGCATATGTGGAGTTTGTATCCTTGGAGTTTTGGTAATCTGTATTTTCGTTTCTCAATAGAACCATCTATAGTTAGTCAAAAAATAATCACAATTTAGTCTTTACATTTAGTGGATTTATATATCTATTAATATGTAGACCTCGCCCTTCAGAACACTGATCATTTACCTATGCAAGAAAATGATATGGATATCGGTCATGAATTGGAAGAAGATACTTCTTGGTTTCAATAGGTTTTTGTTTTTGATAATGGATGCTCTTCCTATCGCCATTCTACCCTTGCCTCTGTAGCTCACCCTGTTGTTAGGCAATTAACTCCTTTCACTGTTGGGCTCCTTCGCCATCTAGGCTTTCTACCACAGTGAAGGGAGTTAACTTGTAGAATTAACTTGTAGATTTTCCCCTTGTTGATGATTGAATTATAAATGATAACAACCTTGAATGCCACAGAAAAATTGGTTATGGTACCCAAACTGCAAACAATTATATCTCTTCTAAAGCCAAGCTGAAATTTGGGGTTAGACAAATTGCTCAAATATTTCAAATCTCTTTTCTCAAATACATGCAACTATTACAATATAATTGATTTAAATCTTCCTCCTAAACTATTTGTTCCTGCCTTCATGGTGCATTTATCGTGGTTGCTCCTTGATTTTCTATTTTTAGATCCACCATTTACTTGAGTAAATGCTCACCTTCGATTTTCCTCTGATAGATTCCACCAATAGCTGACAATTTTCTATCCTGGGAAGGTGACCAGCCAATCTAGGCACTTTAGGAAGACGTTTGAATTCAGCTGCACTACCACCGCATTAAGAATTCATAATGCTTGGAACAGCCAATTCATGAATATGTTAATATTTATTTAATAGTGTTTTTCATTTTCCTCTACCCTACCACCACTACCAACTATCATGCGAGGTTTCGAAAGACATGCATTCAAATGTCATTTTTTCTTAAAAGAATTTTTCGTGTACGAACAAGATGGACATCATTCTAGATCGCCTCTCAGCGACATAACCATTCACAATGTAAAAGCACCATTCATAATGTAAAATCATCAGGGGTTATTTAATGTCTTCATTTTAATCTTTATTTAAATATATGTTGGGATTGCAGGTTGTTCCATAATATTGGGTTTTAGTATTAAGTAATCCAATTTTTTAACATAAAAAGAATATATACACATGTCAATTTTAGTTGTAGATGTAATATTTATCTAGAAGCTAAACATATCATGAACACATGATGTAAATTTAGATAAAATTATCTCAAACTATTAGGAAACATTTAATACTTTTGAATTTTTAAGTAGTATATATTTAACGTCATCACTTGTGTTTAAAATATGATTATTCGAGTTAGTTGTTACATTAAGGTGTAGGTTGTTGTATTTTGTAGGATTGACATCCCAATAGTAGTCATATGAAATCATATAATTAGATATCTTACTTAGAAAATTATTAATGGTTGAATGCATTGGTATATTCTAATAGTTAAAAATACACACAAAAATGTAAGTTTCAAACTAAAATGAGTCTTCTTGAAAATAGAAAACATCTAATAATTATATGCAGATTTACTCGTAATGCAAAAAATTCATATATAGGTGTTTCTTTAAATTATTGAAGTGATTTTATCCCCTATTTTATCAAATTTTTTATTCTATGAAAATTTTCTTTCTAATTTATCAAGATCAAATTTTATTAATTTTTTATATGAAAGAAAGTGAGTGATAGCATATCAAATATGTTACTTGATGTATCATATTAATGAGAAGTGTCAATGTACTATTCAACCAAGGTAATGATATATAATTTTCTTCTGATGATATATAATTTTTTTCTTTCTTTCTTTCTTTTCTCTAACCTTAGCATTGAAATTACTTGACAATATTGACAAAAATTAATATAGAGTGTACTCTATTTTATGTGTGTTTTATTAGTTTTCCATTCTTAAGCATTAAATCTAAGTACACATTTCTATTATATTTCCACATAGAAAAAAATTTCATTCTATGACCTCTCTTAATATCAATTTCTTAATCAACTTTCCACGCATATTAGAGAGATATTATATTTATCATCTATATTTTCTTGTGAGTGTTATGTATGATTAATTAATCATTGAAAAGATTCTAAATACTTATCTAGATTTTCTAAAGGATTCCTCCTATTTGAAAGGAATGCATACACTATTATGCATGGATATTTCAAGTATTTGTAGTATTTGAAGTAATTTATTTGTTCATTGGACATAATCATGCTAATGTGTATATGATAGTTTTTTATTAAGGATAAATAGGTTTTGAGGGGACCTGAAACCCCATACAATACGTTTTGAAGGGACTCGAAACCCTCAGATTTTACCAGGATCTGGAACCCAAAAAACAACGCTGTCTAGAGGAATAATTATCAGAAAATCAATAGGCCAACCACAACTGAGAATAAAAAAGACTAGCCTCTAAAAAAAACATAAGGGTTTTACTAAGGCTCCCTTAACCTTCGACTGACAACATGGGTTTTCTAGGCACCCACAACCTTCAAAGACACTAGACTACAATAGGTAGCCATACATTCAGGATTAGGACTCAAAGGGTTTTGAATGGCTTCCCTAACCAACAACCTAAGTTTTAATTGGCCCCCAAAACTAGCAGAGAAGGGTTTTCCTAGGCTCCCTTAACTTGCAACATAGATCTCAGGTTGCCAAAAACAAAACCTATCCTTAACCAAAAACCAAAATAACAAGTGGCCAGGTTGGGCCCTAGAAAACTACTAGCATCTAGTCTGCTTTTGGGTTTTACAATGATCCCACAACCTGAACCAAACATCAATAAAATAAACAAAAAATAACAACCAATAGGAAGATTTTGAAAGGCTTCCCAAACCTTCACAGTGGGTTTTAAAGTGGCTCCTATAACTAGGAGGAGGGCACCCATCACCACCCAACATTTGATCAGCACTTGCCTTCCAACACGACAACTCTCCACCTCAATAAGAAAGGAAACCACCTTAATAGGAGCTGGAAGGAAAGATACCAAGCACAGGGAAAATGAAGCAGATAACCCCAAAACAAAGAGCAGCAACCAATAAATATTCACATGATTCTTAGTTGGAAAGAAGGGTTTTGAAAAGGCTCCCAAAACCTTGAACAAAAATAGAGGCTAGTACCAGAAGGATTCTATGCCAATAAGTTTCACCAAAGTCTCCACCTCTAAAGGAGAAGAGGGAAAGAAACCCATCAACAAAGAGGCAATCACAGGAGTACATCCAACCTCGAACAAAAAGGTATCCAATACCCCCATCACGAGCCATCCCACCAAACTCTGCCCACAATTCTTCCCTTCTATAGAAGAGTGGTCGACCTCAATAAGACAGACATAGACAGAAGGAAGAAAGACAACTAGAGAAACACTAGAGAATCTCTTGAAAAGAATAGATCAATAAAAGCACTCACAATCTGCAACAGAAAACTTAGAAATATCACACCAAAAAGATGCAATAACCTCCGAGACAGAGTTCCCCAACCACACCAAATCATTCCCAAAGGCCAAAACACAACCCATAGGGAGAAATGACTCCATAAAAATAAAACCTCCACCCGAATCCCAAACATCCCCCTCACACCAAGGCACAACCACGAGAGCACAGACTATGGACAAAGTCACCATAGCCACCACCAAAACTTTCTTGTGAAGCAAAAAGACCAGCAAAATGATCTCCACTTCATGATCCAATAAGGTCCACTAGAAAGCTCAACCCATATCTAGATCCAAGAACCCGCAGATCTAATGGCCTCCATTGCCAACAAAAAAAGGAAGAGTAGCATTGGGATAAGGGAAAAGATCCCCAACACCATCCACACTCTTAGTCACACCCACAATACCCATGAGAGAAAGAACCAATGGAAAAAGTATTCTGCCATCAGTCAAACAAGAAAATGGGGAGCAGAGTTAGGACACATCCCTCCCAATGATCAGAGAAGACACCAAAGCATCCACAACACTGGAAAAAAGGTTGACCTCCAATAGGACCCCAACCCCACCAGGATTGACCACCTCCCCATCTCCATCATCTCCTTCCTACACCGCATCTTCTCCTCCATGGGCTACCACTAAAACCCTAGCTCCAACGACGCTTCTCGCTTCTTGCATCTTTTTTTTCTAGTGGCATTAATGTGTATATGATAGTTGATCATAGTATTCTTGTTATTTATTTTACATATCAACTATTATTTTAGTTTCAAGATTGATTTACTTAGCCATTTAAAATCAATCACAAAATATTTTCATATATATATATATATTTGTGTGTGTGTGTGTATGCACACACACACACACACACACACACACACACACACACACACACACACACACACACACACACACATACATACATACATACACACACATACACACATACATATACATGTGTGTGTGTATGTCTTTTCTTAATTATGTTTATCTCACTAATATATATCATTAAGTGTCATTGAACTATCTTACATCTTATGAGTGCCTTCTTTGGATAAAATTTACATGGCTTTATATTATATTTTGTACTTAATCTCACATATATCAATTATGTTATTAAAGAATATGTATCTCTAATGATATAAAATTAATTTATGATATATTTCATGATTGACATTTGCTATATGATTCAATAACGTAATCAAGTTCTAAGTGAGTAGGCTTGCAAAATAAAAATGTTTAGTGCAAAATAATGAGATTTATGTACATAGGGTGATTTCACCATCAAGATTACCTATGTTAATTTTAAATTTTTATTTTTGAGACCTTAGGGGATTATCTACCCAAGGTTAACCAACCTAAAGCAATGAAACATTACCATAACTTAATAATTTTCTCTAAGCCGTCCAATGTCTAATCATAAGTCTTAGCTCATTGTTCCTACAATAATGTCCACTAGCATTAGGAATTGAACCTGTAGTCTATAGACAAGTGAAGTATATCCCACAGAATTGGCACACTCACCATGGTCACATATATAAAAAACATGATAAACCAACAAATTGTATGTTCCTTGTTTAGTAATCTTTGGTCTTATCTTTGGCTACCAACATTCATTCTATATATCCATGACCAAGTAGAAGGTTTGTTATCACATTCTACCCATCCTTTTGGAAGAAACTAGAAGGTGGCATGCTCTAAATCAATTCTATGTGTTTGATTATGATAGTTTGATTCCTACAACTTATAATATGTGTTACCAAAATATTGTATACTAGGGTCCAAAATGTAGGATGCCTATTTCTACAAAATTAGCTTTCATGCAATCCTAGTCACCTTCCATGTAGGATGCCAACTCTTTGTGGTAGTTACCACAAAGTGACATTATAAGATGAATTTAAAATAGGTATAAATAAATAATAAATCAAGTAAATGAATCCTAGGACTTACAAAGTTTGAGACACCTTAATCCAAATTGATTTTATTAAGAAAATTACTTATGTGTATTTTTTTCTTTTAATGAAAATATTAAGGGATTATCCCACAAAGCTTAACTACAAAAGTAGAGAAATATTACCCTACCTTCATCATTTGCACTAATCCTTCCAATGCTTAATCATGAGGGTTAACTAATTTTCCCTACATTAATGTGCCCTAGATTTAGGAATTGAGTTTGCACTCTAAGAATAAAAATTAAAATATTTCAAACCACCAACATGCCCATAATGGTAAGATATAAGAAAAATATGACAAAACGATAAATTGTGCATCTTTTCTTCAATCATCTTTGGTTTTATCTCAAGCCACCCTCATTATGTATATCCATGACCTGAGGTATTTTAGAACATTCTAGTGATCCTTATGAGAGAGATTATATAATAACATGATCTAAATCCAACAATCCTACAACAAAATTTTTACAATTTTATGAGGCATAATTATTTACATATGCATGTCTATGGTGTTAGTCAACAATACCTTTACATATATCCTATTGTGCAACACTCATGTTATTTTTAATGTAAACCCATGCACTAAAAAATATATATATAGTAGATTTTTTGGAGAATTTTTAGAATAATCAACAATCTATGAAACAAATCCTCTCATGCAAAAAGTAGAAGTATAGATAACATCATGTGTATGACACTCCTCACTCATTCAAGTTGGTGATAGAATCTAGTTGCATCTTTAAAAGAATAAGTTTAAATGTTTGCATAAGAAGAGTAACCCCCTAAAATATCATCCATATACGATCTTGCATTCTACTAGTGAGAATAATTTTATTCTTAATATATCACTATATTACGGTTTGCATCTTGTATCCAATATGGAACTCCTCAAACCATACTTTCCTCTACTTTTTAAGTTAGGGTAAACTCAATGCTCTGAAAAGTTGAACTCTGAACACTTGTACATGAATTTTCAAGAATATAATCATAGAAACATGTGCTACTCACACTAACTAAACACATACCACCCTTTTAAAGTAATCAAAATAGAAAAATATTTAATTTAGAAAAAATAATATAATCTTCAACAACTCCATATTTACTTTCCACAACATAGAGAAATACAATAGAAATATGAGACTACTACATATTCTTGCAGGAGGCAATTAACTATGCTACGATCAAGGCATACAAACCTTAACCCCTATAGGATTTGAACTTGTGACCTCTCTTTCAAGAACAAAAGTTCTCCACCACTATACCAACTCAAAACATATAATGAAAACATCATTTCTAATTAAATTCAACAATTTATATAAATTTAACCTTCTCCATTGATATTATCCATACTTGTACTATATATTAAAAAGTAGAATCTCAATACTAATAGATACATTAAACCAAAGTAAGAACTTAGAGCAACCTAAGATGTTCCGCCTCAAAAAGTTTTAATGTTTTCTTCTTCTACTGGACCAAAGTCGGAACTCATTGTTAAAGGAAAAAAGAGAGATGAGACAGAAAGGACAATCTGATCGTCGAATCTTTTCTTCCTGTATTCGACCGAGTTATAGTCATCATCAACAAATAGGGGAATGGACTCATCAAAATGTAAATTATTGGTGGACAAAAAGTTAAAAAGTGGTCGATTAAAAAATATGAACATTTAATCAACAATCCGCGTCCCCTCCTTTTCTGCCCTAAAGAAATTTAGGGTTTCTGAAAGAAGCATTCAATTGTTTGATATTGTATCCTTTCAATTGTGAATATTTAATCAACATTTAAAAAGTTTTCGCTTATTTCCACTTATCTTACTGCGATTAAAAATAATATAGTATTGGTGTCATTGTATAAAAATTGGGTGTGCTCACGTATGATAGACAAAATATGAAGAAGTTTAATTTTTTCATTTTCACCTGAGATATTTTCTGTTCATAGAGGTAGCTGATGAGATATCATGGACATTGTTGCCTACCATAAACATTGACAATGTCAATTATGCCTTGAATAGATGAATCGTCCATTGGAGGTTATTTTCAATATCTTTTCACATAAATCTTCATATATCATATGTTGTTTACATATAAAAAAGTTTGATAAAATATATCAATGGGTAGTAATGATAGTTCTGATACTTAATATAAGTACAGATCCAATAACCAACAAGATGAGAGGGGGGGGTGAATCATACACACTTAATCTTTCAAAAAAACATCAGATTCAACCTCGGTAACATATACTTCAGTAATATAACCAAAACTGTCAAACATGCAAAATCAAAAGCATATAAACATCATAAACCTCATAACACCAGATTTAACGTGGAAACCCAAATAGGAAAAAACCACTCTAGGATTTCAGACCCACTAAGAAATATACTCTTCTAGAGTATGCTCGGTTAAAAGCAAATCCTGTTAAAGATTACAAACACATTGCTAGATGTGACCCGGTTGAGGGATTTCTCTCGGATCTGTTAGGATCTTCGCCTTGTTAGAAGTGACCTTGTTAAAGGATTTCAAACACTCAATCAGAATGTCACCTTGCTAGAGGGTTTTACAGATAAGACTGTTAAGTCCACTCGGTTAAGAGATTTTCTGTCACTTTCACAAAATAATAGTAATAAAAATCTATCTATAACTTCACATCTAAAATGCTAAAGCAGATTCCTATTTGTTCAATACAATATAGACATAGAACTAATCTTGTCTATCTGCTGGGTTTCTATACTCTATTATTCTAACAGGTCTTCAAGCTTCTGTGCTTGGTAATCATATGTAGCATCCCTGTGCATACACTTTCCCGCATACATTGTTTATCAACAGTTTCCTATTTATAAACAATTAGGTAACTGCTTAATCTCCTTGATCACATTTCCCATGATCAATCGTAGCCATCAGATCTTCAATCTTGTCCAGGTTCAATGCATCTTTTGATCTGAAAATGTTTTACCCCGCCTTGGAACTTGCATAAATTTCTTGGAACTTGTGCCAGGGTATTGTGGTTCAATCTGAGCTGTAGATCTTCATGCCGACTTTCCTTTACCTTAGATTCTTAACAAACTTCATGCATGACATACCAATCATTTAATCAGTTCCAGCTCATCAACTTCCTTCATTAAATACAACATGTAAACATTTAATGCATTCTGTTATAGCTTGGTTACAACTCGGTTACAACTTGATAAATACTAAACTTCACTCGGTAGACATTCTGCCTTCATTAACCGATACCGATAACCTTAGGGTTTACCAACTAGGTTCCTTTGGGTTTACCGACTAGGTTGTTTGCTTGGTAACATAGTATAGTATTAACTTTACAATTTACAACATATGTATGATGTTAAAACAATCTAAACATCATGATCTCATCATTGTCTGACTCGATACTAGTTGCCCATTGAATACCTTATTCATCTCCTTATTCATCAGATTCTTTCCTGTGTCTTTTACCGACATCTTTATACTCTTCAAATCATACTTCACAAGATATGGCAACATCATATTGAATTAGAAAATCAATTTCTTGACATCAATGACAAAATAATAATATCAGGATAGTAAACATCCTTAATCAGTTATATCCATAATCATCAACAACCTTCTCAATATCCTTATTGAAATGCCAACAATCTTTCATTGTTTGTTATAATGCTATATTGCCAACAAGTAATATAATAATCGGTTTTGTGTCATGTTAGTTAATTTTTTGACATAGAAAGATAAAAATTGCATATATCATATGAGTATGATAAAAGCTCGGCCAAAATTATTTTAAATTATTGAAATAAGTTTAATTGTTATCAATTTTTAAGTAATATATATTAATGTGGTTATCCATGTATAAAATATGACTATGTTTGTTAGTTATGCATGAATGTGTAGGTTGTTCAAGGAGTTTGAGTAGGATCAACACCCTGATGGTAGTCATATGCAAGGGTATAATTAGATATTTTACCTAACAATTTATTAAGGGTTGAATCCATTGACATATTTCAATAATTAAATATATACACAAATGTGCAAGTTTGAAACTAAAATCAATTTTCTTAGAAATATCTGACATCCAATAATTATATGCTAATATACTCACAATGCATGAATTCGATAAGTTGGTGTCCCTAATTGAAGTGATTTTATTCCTAATTTTATCAAATTTTCAATTCAACAAGATTTTTCTTTCTCATTTATCAAAATCAATTTTGATTTCTTTTGTACACAAAGAGATTGAGTGATAAGATATCAAATATGTTCCTTGTTGTGTCATATTCATCCTATTCAACCTAGAAAATGATATATATTTCAGTTTTTTATATTTTTTCTCTATTTTTTGTATGGAAATTAGTTCACAATATTGACAAAAAAAAGTATATGAATGTACTCTATTACATATGTATATTATTAGTTTTCAATATTTAAGCATTAAATCTAACTACAAATTCATATTATATCTCTAATTTTTTTTTCCATTGTTGACATCAACTTAAATTCAACAAGGTTACTATCCAGAAGAACAAGGAGCTAGGGCACTCGTTTAATTGAGTGTTTGTCTGTGCTTTTTTTTGTTGTTTGTTGTTTCTTTTTTCTTTTGAGCTCGGTCTAGGGTGTTCCCCTATTTTGCTAT
Organism: Cryptomeria japonica; assembly: GCF_030272615.1. Classification (NCBI taxonomy): domain Eukaryota; kingdom Viridiplantae; phylum Streptophyta; class Pinopsida; order Cupressales; family Cupressaceae; genus Cryptomeria; species Cryptomeria japonica. The sequence goes on from NC_081411.1 coordinate 96,684,098, forward strand.
TTGTTTCTATTTGGTTGGTTGATGGCCAGTTTCTGTAAAACTCTTGATTCTGGGTCCATGTAAAAACTATTTATTTTTATCAAAAAATATCATATTTTAAAAAAATTTATTACATTTCTCACACTAAACTTGCTTGTGAGTGTTATGTATGTTTTTTAATCATTGAAAATATTTTGAAATCCTTTTCTATCTTTTCTCAAGAGTTCCTCTTTTTTATAACACAAGGGATGCCTAGACTTTTTTTGATGGATATTTCAATTATTTTTAGTACTTGAAGTTATAGTAAATTCCTTATGAATTGAACATAATCATGCTTATTGGCATATAAAAGTAGAAAATATATTCATATCCTTTATTTTACCTATGAAATATTCTTTTAGTTTGAAGCTTGAATCACTTAGCCATTTAGAATCAAAGTACAAAAAAATAAATTCATAAATTTAATAAATAATATGCATTTGTTTGGTTATGTTTATCTCACTAATGTATATAATTAAATATATTACATCTTATGAGAGCCTTATTTGGATAAAACTTGAATGGGTTTATGCCATGTTTTTTAACCAAATTTCCATGTATCAAGTATGTTATTAAATAATATGGATCTCTAGAGATATAAAACTAGTTTATAATTTATTTTATGTTTGACATTTTCTTTATGCTTCATTGAGGTAATCAAGTTCTAAGTGAGTTAACTTTCATATTAAAAGATAATGGTAGAACGTTATGACATTCTTAGGCCCATTCTAATCACTTTGTATGAGTTTTTCTATAAGGTTCATTATGCAATCACGTAATGTAAGGAAAGGAAATGAACCTTACTATAATGTCACCCATTACACCATTTAGTCACTTGCCTTTTCATTCTCGCACATGTAATGCTCTCTTATTGCATATTCTTGTTTAGAACACTCTACCACCCACCATTTTTGAACAAAATGAAGATTCACAACATCAAATTTTGTGGCTACACTTCACATTGGCAAGCTCCATATCTTCTAGTTTCGAAGGAATGTAACACTGAGATATTTTAATTTGCATTATCTTCATTTGTACCATAACAATATTCTTTTGTTTATGTCCGTGTGATCCATCTACTTGTCTATGATTGTGTTTCAAGATTATCCATGGAGGTGGAAATACCAAAGTGGGGGTTTGACTAAAGAAAACTTATAACCACAACCATCCCCAACATTTCATAATTGGTCTTATTTGTGTAGGTTCTAGTAAGTGAGGATATTGCTTGAGTTGGAGCTTCATTTCATGGGTTATCGTAAGTATTGGTTTTCTTCCTCCTAGTGTTTCCATTGTTTCACTTCCATTCGATACTTTGAATTTTTGTTTATGTGTTGTGTTTCATTCATAGAACATTGATAGAATGTAGTGTATGTTATAGTGTAATTTTTTCTATGGTTCTTTATTTTATGTCCATATAAGATGCTTGCATGTTATACTTTCATCCTTGACTCACATCTGTATTATAGGAAGAGAGCTAACAAAGTTGTCTAGAAGGTCGCACTGACATGTACTTTCAACTTTTGCAAATTCAACATTTTTATCATCTAGTTTAGATTAATTAAACTCACATTTTCCTTCATAGCAAACACTAGAATTGCAACACTAGAATGATATTATTCTTTATCCATTAAATCCATCCACACTTTCAATTAATTGATCAAGGAGTTTCTACATTGGTTTCTAGAAGATATTGGTAGCATGACCACTATAATCAATATTGTTCATTGGAAGCAACAACTAAAGGATTTAATTTCATAACTCGTTATCAATGTGTATCTTCTAGGATATGTTATGCCCTCCCTAATGGTGATCCCCAAAGGATGTTCATCTACAATTTTTAGCCTACACTTAATATTATCTTTATAATGTCATTATGTTCCTATTATGGGATTGTCTTTCCACCTAACTAGCTAACTTAACAACTAATTCATTAAATGTAAAGCTTATTTCCTAACATCCATCCCCTCCTTTTCTTCTATAAATAAATTTAGGGTTGCTAAAAGAAGAATCCAATGATTCAATATCATATCATTTCTAAGTCTTTTTTTTAGATTGTTGAATTCTTTTAATCACATACACCTACCATGCCTTGAGTTCACATTTTGTGTATTTTCCTAGATCATTATTGATTGCATGAGTGTGACCTTGTTATTTACCATGTTTTTTTTCATCTTATTCATTTCCTATACACACCCAAATACAAATGGTTATTTTTTAGTTTATCTACACTTATTTTATTGCGATTAAAAAAAAATCTTTGATGTCATGGTATATACAATTTGGTGGGCCCATGTATGAGAGACAAAATATAGAGATATTTTACATTATTTATTAGTGTATTTTAAGCTCTTTTAATGCCACGTGAGATAGTTTCGAGTCATAAAAGTCGATGATGAGATGGCATGGATATTGTTGCCCATTATTATCATTGACAATGTAAATTGCACCTAGGAATTAAGGATGCTCCATTAAATTTTTTGTCAAGATATCTTCACATTAATCTTTATAACAATATGTTAGGATTGTTTTGTAAATTCAAACAGTTTTGATGAGAATTGTTAATACGTAATCCAATATTATTGGTTTTTTCATGCCCCTTTCACCAGAAGTCGGAAGTCTGGTACTATTACTAATGAGCCATTGACATCAGATTTCATTCATAAGAGCTTTGCGTATTTTACAAATTTGGAAACAAATAAATATTGCTACTCAATCCCAGTCAAGAGTGGAAGGCTTTATTTGGTCGAAGCTTATTTCTTCGCCAGAGCACTCCAAAGCGGTATTCCCTTAGATAGCATGTTTGATTTATTTATAAATGGAAATAAATGGACTAAAGTGAACCTAAAGAATGTGGATCCCAATGATGTACTTTCTCATGAAACTATCTTGGCCGCAACGAGTGACAATATAAGTGAACCTAAACAACAAATTGGATGCAAATGTGCCTCCAGGGTTGAATAGGCCTGGACTAGACCTTCAGTAAGTTGAATAGAGGATGGTTGTTATTCGGCGTATCTTATTTCACGTAGATTTCAAGTTGGACAGTTTTCGCAGCAAACATAACGCTCAGATTTCACAATAAACAAATTTCTAATCCTCGTATTTAATGGTCACTGAAGAGTCACTCCTCCAGCGGTACACGAAAGCCATAAAATAAAATATTGGATTGTGGGCTGTTTGGTTGGTGCATCGCTAATAGTAGTGCTATTGGCAACGTATTCCCTTTGAACCCAAGAGAACAATACATGTTTGAAGGTAATTTATTCTTGTTATTTTATATACATCCCATGCATCTATGCCAATAAGACTAAACTTTGTACTTCCAATGGTTGATATGGAAGCTATAAGTTATTGTGCCTCTAGATAGACACTTCATCACCTCTATTATGTTATCTTCTACTATGAATTTCCTCTAGGAGAGGATCTAGATAAATGAGCATCACTAAAATGAGCATCACTAAAAGGAAAAGACCACACATTTAATTACCATCAAATTTCTTTATAGATAAAATGCATTTTTTTCCCAATGAAGATGATACTAAAACCCTTTGATTTGATTGTTGAGAAGGACCTTCTCCTTGTTAGTTTTGGTACCTATTTAGTTGATATTATGTACATGGCCATTAAAAATTTGAATAACTGGGTCTACAATATGAAGCTTGTTTTCTCTTTAAATTAATGATTTCATTTGACAAAATTTGCAAGATACTTTTCATTTCCTTGATCTCCAATTTCATTTGAGGAGCCAATGCTATAGCTTTTTGTACTTGAGAAGTAAGGTAGATATGCATGGATGGAGAAGCCTAAGAGGGATTTGATATAAGGGGTTTGACCTGAAGAATGTTTCTTTTCTGGAAATCAATATTCCATGGAAAAATAGCATAGGATGCCTAAGAGAAATATTTCCTCAATCTATCAAACTATTCACTACCCTAAATACTAAATCATATATTTTTGGGAGTGCTTATCCCACTATAAACTAGATTATAATAGAAATGTCTACTTAAATGCTTTAAGATAAATACAATAGCCATTCCCATTGGTAGTGATTTTGTAATAGGGATTCATTGCTAGGTATTCTTCACTAAATCTTCTGAAATGAAGAAATAAAATTTATGATATCTTTCTAGGGTCCATATTTAATTGTCATTAGTTATTGTAGTAATGAATATCTATCTCCTTTCTTATTGAACTTATTAAAGAAAAAATTTCCCAACTCATCCCATGTGCTCATTGAGTTGGATCAAAGATGTTGGTATCAATCAAGAGATTTAAAATTAAAAGATGCTTCTAATAACATTAAATAAATATTTTGTTTTACTATATGATGGGTTTTGAATGTATCTACTATACCATAAAAAATATTTGACAAGGGTCTTCTCTTATGAATTTTGGAAAACATTTGAAAGCATTAGGTAAGTGGGATTTCATGTAGATGTTGCATTGGATTAATCAAAGAGCTAATATTATTCTAGTTAAAAAAAATCATTATAATTTCTTGTGTAACCTTCTAAGGGGATAGTGGATTAGGTTATGTTGTTATCCTTCTAGGTGTAGTTACCAATGGAGAAGCCAAATTATTTGGAATACTGGGTGCAAGTGATAGTTTTATTGGTCCATTTATGATACACTTTGACTTGTAATCGGTCCACTAAGTGTGCCCAAAAATTAATGATATATTTTCTTAATCGTGGACTAACAACAATAATAATAAAACTTACATTGTGGAATTTAATTTGTAAAATTACATCTAGAATATTTTAGAAGTGGGCACTTTTTATTGTTCTCAATAATTCACATATAGTCAAAATAGAAAAGAAACTATTCTAGGGTGATATGCCAAAAGATAAAAAATTATGCTATTATAAATTTAGAATAGCATATATTATTTAATGTGTAGCATTGAGTCATGGAAACAAAGAGAACATAAAATGCACGATTTTAAACATTCGTAAGTATTATCCATCCAAACAAATGAATAGTCTTGACACTAATACATCATTATTAGAAAGAAAAAACTAAAACATGACAATGCTAACACAAACTATCACATTCTCCTCATTGTTGAGTCAAGACAAAATTGAAGATACATAATTATTAAATATTTAATTGATTAATAAGAAGTACCTAATAAGACTATTCTCTATTTACTTCCTCCTTATTTTCATCTTCCTCCTTATTCTGATTGAATATATAACTTTTATACTAATAGTCCATAACCTGCATGATTTTACTGGATTTACAATTATTAAAAAATGGTTACATGCTTAAGTAAAAAGTAATTGGCCCTTTAAAATGCATGGTGATTGATATCATCCCTTTTTCACATGAGATAGGTTATTGTGTTTTGGTTAAGGACATACGTAGGGATTTTGACCTTCTCAAGTGTTCTAGAAGAATGCTTAAATGCAACTTGTTCGTCATTTCCTTTGTCACATGGCCCACCTATAAAGGCATAATGCCCCACACCTTCAATTCTAATAAGAAGATCTAGATGACATGCAACCTACAAGATGTTCTTCTTAGCTTCACTTAGATATATGTACTCATAAGCGCTGAACTAAATGGTTCTATTACTCAGAAGACTTAGATATATGTACACATACTTCACTTTGAGCTGAAGAAGAATTTGTAAAATCCATATTAACATGTTCTGGGTAATACAAAATAGTTTTAGTGATTAAATTATTCGGGGATTTAACGAAACTGAGCTATTCCACTGCCCACAAAATAAAAGTCGATTGAGATTACAATTTCCTCCCTTTTTCCACAACATTTCTCCCATTTTTTTTTGTGTGAAATATTTTTTTCTGGAAAGTAGTTTCTTGATAAGTGAATCATTTATAGATTCTTGTGAACCATTAGTCACGAAACTTGGATCAATGAATTTCACCCAATAAACTACCCAATTGAACTCTTATAACAATATCATAAATAGTTTCTTAAAAATAGATGAAATCTAAAATAAAAAGATGAGGTGCCCATTTTTCTGTCTATTCTTGAAGTCATCGCATTTGTCAATACTTAACGTAGTCTTCACACTTTACCACTTGCATTTTCATTGTCGTGCATGTACGACGTCTCATACGCGAAATTTGACAACTATAATTTGTTTTGATGTACATTAATGAAATCTTCACCCAATAGGCCAAAAGAAGGTTGCGTCCTAATTAGCTTCCTATTGCCACCGCTTTTCGTTTGAGTGCGAGAGACTTCATTGCCTTGACTCTGGAAATATCAAGTCTTCCAATAAAGATGTCGGAGTCACGCCTACTTTAATCTTCACCCTTTCCCACTGAGATTCCGACTTTCCTACCATTTTCTCTCGTCTATTGACAATAAGATTCAATGCTCTCATTTTCTAGGACGTTCTCCTGAAAATCAGTGGCCAAATCGGTTTTGGACAATAGGGACGGGTGTTGAAGATTCTACTCAAAGTCAATGACGAATCCATTACTTGATATGCTCAAAATCACTTTCCACTCAAGACAAGACCTATTCTACCCGATGTCTCTGCTTAGCGATTACTATGCATGACCTGGTATCATATGGTTCTCGCCAGTTACGTGCCGAATTAATCCACTGAGTGACCATAAACATAACTTTCTTTCTTGTTTCTTTCTGAAGAAGAAGTTCTTACATTTCTACACGGCATGCTGAAGTGACGGATGACTAATAAACGTAAGGAATGACTAATTATGATGTTTAACGCTATGCAGGAATGACTAATTATGATGTTTAATGATGTTATCCCGAAATTCAGAGGCCGATTCATTCTTTTAAGATAGATGTTTAACATTATGCACAGAGTCAGTGACCAATTCGTTTTAGGACACGCCTGAAGAGACTTTGCAATGAATTAGGTTTGGGTGAATAGGGACGGGTGTTGAAATTTCTTCGATCCTCAATGTCAATTTGGCCAATTCATTATATTTTTGTGCTGAATGAATCCACTGATTAAGGAATCTAAGTTAATGGGCATGGCAATCAAGACAAGACATGAATATCTCACCACGTGGCACCTCCTGTTCTACCCAATTTCTCTGCTTAGCAATTCCTATGCATTTGCTGTTCTGTGAAACACACGGAGCACTGCTATTATAGTATTGTTGATCAAATGGTTTATTTAGAGATTCTTCACTTCTTTCAACAATGTATTATAGTATTTTAATTACAAATATTTTGAAATGTTAAACATATACTTTTATGTTTTTTAAAGAAATCAATTGTATGAATTTCATTTCTCTTAATTATCTTATCTTAGCATCTAGAAATACTCTTCTAGGGAATACAAATCTTAAGGTATAGAAGAGTTGGTTATTTTCCCATTCAAGATCGATTTTCCTCCCTCCATTTATATCTTTAGATCCATTCTTTAGGTTTGTATTAGATATTTTTGGGAAGCAACATTCTTCAGGTTTTGAAGAATTTGATAGAACATATTGTCTTTCAAATATAGGACATTGAAGGTTAGGATCAAAAGCTTCTCTAGGAGAATGAAACACAATTTGCATATCAAGTTAGTTATTCTTCAAAGAATGTATAAAATACATGAGTAGTATTTTGGTAAGAAATAGATTATGTTCTCTACTGGTATTTTAAGTTATTTTACTTTAATGTGTTACAATGCCGATTTTCTCTAATTTTCTCTCATCTATTAATGCAATGAGGGAAGGTTGTAGACTGGACAGGTTCCATCTGAAGTTTCGATGATGTGATTGCTTAACAAATGAAAATCACCCCTTATTGTTGTTTGTTTTCTACGCCTTTGCTTTTGTGGTAAAAGACTAATTTTCCTCCTCAACCTATCAATGCTCTTTCGCACGGCAATGCCTATTTTACATATTTGTAAATCATTTGTAAATATTTTTTGGAAATGTATTTTCACTATAGGGTATTCATGTGTTTTTTATTAATAACTAACATTTGTATTAGAAGAGGGTGCAAGGATTATAAGGAAAACAGTTAATGAGTGCTTGTTAATAATTAAAAATAATTAAACATTAAATTACATGTCATAATTTATCTTATTTGAGGTATGATGTTCAATTGATCTATACACCTAAACAAGTATTTTACAAGTTTTTTCAATTTTTTTTTGAACGATTGCTATTTTTGAATTGTTCTTCTTACATAGGTGACCTAAGGAATTGAATTAACTCTTGTTATTAACATTTCATCAATTTAAATTAGATTTTGTAAACAAATTAACTAGTTTTCAAATTTCATATTATTTAATTTTAAAAATAATTATTATATTTCTGTTTATAAAATTGTATTAAACAATAGTTCAATTGTATTACCTATTAAAAAATCATTTAATGAAAGCATAAAAATTATACTTGACCAAATAACATTATAAGTAATAGTAGAAGATAAGAATTTTGGAAAACATTTAATAAAATCCTTGCAATGGATTTTTCTATTCATTCCACATTAATATAGAAAAATTAAATTTGATAAATTTCAAAAATGATAATTCATGCATTAATTGGTTTTGAATCATGTGATCAAGCATTCATGTGTAATTCCTCATTATTTATAGCAAATGCAAATTAGTATTTTAATACAACTTGGTTGTGGGCTTTGTATTTTGTTTTCTGGTTGAAAGGGAATTTCCTTTGTCACATTTTATTGTTTTGTGGGATTGCGGGTGTTTCTTTGAGGTTTGTTGGATTTCTATTGGTTTGGCTCAAGGACTACATTATTGCTTGTTTTTGGCTATGGGTTATGAGGTTGGGGTAGACATTACTAAAGTGTATGAAAACATGTTACTATCTAAACCGGTAAATAGAAAAGAAAAGAAATTTGGAACTTATGAGGAGGCAAGCTCCAAAATAAAATAGGAACCTAAGGAGCTAATCATACAAAGGAGAGTAAGGAAAATGATTGATAACCTAGACAAAAAGTATGGAGGTGAAGTATCTGGTGTCGTTGCTTCCATCGGTACTAGTGAACAAACATGACTCAAATCAAACAAAGTTAAAGAACAAACAGGACAAAAGAAGAAAAGATCAAAGGCAAAACCCAAGGGTATTGCATCCAACAAGCCGACAGCATACACAAAAGAAAAGGACTCGGATATTCCTACATCTTCCCCAAGTAAAGATAGACTGGTAGGAGTAACATATTCAAGAAAGAAAAAGCATGAAGGGACAATTAACACAAAGGCTAATAAGAAGCCCAAGAATGATGAAAAGGAGGGTGATAACACTGACACCAAATCTGATGTGGAAATAAAATAAATCAGAAGAAGTGGTAGAAATGTACTTCCAATTGTTGATGAATTGGTTCATGGGATCAAAGAGTTTGGAGGTCTATCTAGTGTTGGGAGAAAATATCCCCTCTGCAATGAGGAGGAAAAAAGAAAAAATGAAGACACACTTATGTGGAACATGCACTGCTAAGTTCTTAGGAATAAAGTCTAACAAGTTTGTTGAAGCCACTGCTACTTTGGAGGGTATAAATCTTGCTAAAGATTTGGGTTTTACCAGGGTTGTGGTGGAAGGAGATTTAAAGCTGATATTTGATATATTGAAAGAATAAATTATAGGCCCATGGGAGATCAAATCCCCAATGAGAGAATGTTTGAAAATTCTTAAGGATCTTTTACAACTCAAAGTTTAGTATATATTTCAAGAAGGAAACCATGTTGCTGACTATATTGCTAATGAGGGCCTTAAGATTCAAACCTAGAGCCATTGGACAAAAGATTTCGTCCATCAAAATCTAGATAAAATAATTTGAAATGAAGTGGGGTCAATATAATGGAAAACAAGGTAGGTGCTGGAGGAAGACGTTATTGCTTCTAGTCTATTAGAATTGATAGATGGATTGGATGTTGATTGGGTGCTTGTTGTGTTAATTGTGGTTAGTTCTCTGTTAGCTATTTTCTTTTGTTGTTGCTTTCTTTGGGTCATTTATCCTCTCTGATCAGGTTGGTCTCAGTGTTGGGTGCCCCTCACTAATCTTTTAGTTTTTGGTTTCTTTTCTGTCTTGATCTTTCTTTTGATGTAAGGGATTAGGGCCCTCTCCCTTCTTATCTTATAAAAAACAATCTTATTATTTATTATTAATTTTTAGATTTTCATATATTGACTTTGTGTTTAATTTATCCTCTTTTTTAATTTTGATTTAACTTTAAAATCTACTTTAATTAAATTTTCTTTTATAATTAGAAGTTATTAGAATCAATTTAATTTATAATTATTATCTTATTAAGAATTTAAATAATAAATATAATATATTTTTTGGTTAATAACAAAACATTATTTGTGTTCAATAAATATACATTTATTTTATTTTAAAAACAATCTAATACTAAAAGATTGGGGTGTTGCTTTATTAGGTGAATGTTCCCAAAATTCAGAAGGTGAATATTCCAAAGCCTCTAAGAACCCCGAGTAAGCTAGAAATGATCTAAAGGGTTGTGTTTCATACTCGAGTCCAGTATATTAGACCCACTTGCAAAGTGGGATAGTGAAAATAATGCTAAAAATTTGAATAACAAGGTTCAATATGACCACGGAGATGCAAGACTCTAATTATCAAGTAATGGGAGGGCCTTAGGAGGCCGAAAATGGTTATTGAATGCATCTCCTTCAATAAGTTTATTGACTCTTTCAATTCTCCTCCCTTTCTAAATCTTTTATACCTCGTGAATGCAAGAGCTTCAAACAAATTTCTTAGAGATAGTTGGATAATTTGATAGGCATTTCCCTTGTGTTTACTATTGTTTTGTATTTACAAATTGGTTCAATACGGTTTAAGTACTCTTTTTTACCCTTTAGTATTAACTTAACAAGAAATATGATAGTATTCATATGCACATGCCTTATTCTTATATGGTTGAATTACTTTCACTAAACATTTATTGTTAAGAGTTATCACATATTCCTAGTTCTAATAATTTGTTAACAGCTTGCATAAATATACATTTCTAAAAAGTCAAATTAAGTCAATATCTTTAAATGAATTGGAAAGGCTAAGTCAATACAAAGACACAAAATGCTATAGTAAGACTGCCATACCATATTGATTCCTCAATTGTCCTCCCACTAAAACTTTGTACTAACCCAAAACATCACACCATGAACAGAAACATGACACAATGTGTCTCTTGTTGGTCTTGCTCTAAATGATTTCTGATGAAAAGTCTAAATTGGATGCAAACAAGTATTTAAATCTGGTAAGTGGTAGTTAATTTGATTTTCAAAAATGTGAAAATGGAAATTAACAAAAATAACTATGGACGCTTTCACGAGAATCCCACAAAACCACCTAAACGTGCTGACGTCTACAGCAGATTTCAAGCTAATTTACTCATGAATTGTTCAGAATTTTCCCCAATTGTACAGAAAATTGAATGATAATGATAATATTACAACAGTCTTCATCGGCGCCAGGAATGCTGACATGCGTCTGGAGATGTCCACAGCACATCCTTGCCTTTACCTAGCTTTTCTTGTTGCTTATATTTCTCCCAGTCGGAAAGAGTATTTCTCAAATCAATAACCTTGGCCTTCAAGCCTTTGCAACAGTTGGCATGCATGGTACAAACAAAGTTCACATCTTTCGTTCTTTCACAGTAGCCGCCAAAATATTTAGTGTCAAGGAATTCGAATTTAAGTCGCCTGCGTCTGAACTCTTTCCATTTCAGTATCTTCAACACTTGTTGCTCATTTTTACGGGGATAAACTTTCTTGGATCGATACCAAAAGTTGAAAAAATCAACTGTCTTTTCATTGGAGTGAACATACATGAATCCTGCGTTGGGCTTATTGGAGAGATTAGTTGCTTTCCTTCTATAACGATCTGATGCTATTTGGAAGTCTGCCTTGGATGAGAATTTAGTAAAGGGATCTCGAAACCACATAATATCAGCATCCTGGATAATAATAATATAATCTGAATAATTCTGATGAAAAATCAGGAAATATGATATAAATTTACTGTACAATTTTCTCCAAGCCCTCGACGAATATGAAAACCTAACTTACCGAGAAAACGAAGTTATATCCTCGCTCCAACACTTCTCCGAAGAAACGAAGCCTTCTCCACATCATTTTCAAATAATCTCGAGTCATGTAAAGCTTTTCTCCCGAGAAATCGACTCCCTCTGTTTTCATCAGATAACAATGCGGATGAATTTCCCGGCAGCGATTGAGCGCCTTCTCATCTACGGCAACAATCAACAAATTTTTCAACAACGCCTCGGTTCCGTTACCGATGTGGAAACTTTTCAGGAATAAATCCACCATGCTATTGTTCTGCGCCCACGCTGCATTCAGAGTCGTGATTATAACGGTTTTCTCCTGGTTCGCCGCTTTTGAAAGGCTTACTTTTAGCTCGTCGGTAACATCTGATGAATTATAAGGAGGCTGCGAGAAACAGAGGAAACTGTAAATTAGCGCAGGGCTCTAAATCACAGCGTTTTTGAGTACGGTTTTTAGGCAAATAGGTGTAAATACAATGACAGTAAGCGAGAATTGTAATGAATGAATGAATGACAAAAGTCTGTTAAAAAGGTCAGTTATACCTATTGCAGTTACTGATGATTTAAAAAGGTGAGAATATCTTACAATATCTGGATCTGTTGCATAATCGTCCATCTCTGAACGGAAAGAGCTGATGAGAATCGGAGTGAAGAAAGCCTGGAGTCTTCTATCAATAGAAAAGTACACAACTCCCACCACTATTATACAAGCCAGAAATGCAGTCACCGTCCTCACGACCCTCTGATTAACCCCTTTCATGCTGGCCTGTACAGAGATTTACTCAATTCCCCCTATTTGTATCCTGGAAAGCGGTTCTCTGTGTTAAATTAATATTTTTGAGGCACATAAGACAGTAGGTTGCACGAAGTTGCAGAGAAATATTAACCTGGTTTCCACTCTCCACTCTCCACCATAGGAGAACAGAGAAGAGTTAAGAGGAGAGGATAAGGAAACTACAAATGGTAGGTCCATCAAGGCCGCTGCCTCGAAAGAGTTAGAAATGACGGATTACAAGGATTTTGTATTTTCCCTTTATCGCTTTGGTTTGTTTTCACTATAAATTTCCACCACAAAAAAAGACACAAAAAGGTTTAGTTTATGTGGTTTATAGGGGAAAGGATTGAGTGGATATCCGTGGACAAGTTATAATGGTGGATATTAAATTAAAAGATTCATGATGGAGATCATGTGACATGATATATGTGGATATGTCATAAATCTTGATATATGTGGATATGCCATAAATCTTCTAGATGAATCTACTGTGATAATAATAAGGTGTTGTAGGATAGAAGATTATCCTCCCCTGCTAAGAGGGAGTGTTGAAATAGATAGATCGATCGGATAAACCAAATGTCTAATTAGCCTTACGGTCTTAGACATTTGTCTTGTATTTATCCGTATATCTCCACTTATTATTTTTATCACATATAGACTGATCAGTTGAATATTATGATTAATATTATAATCAACATTATGAATAATTAGTAATAAACTTTTGTTACTCATTATTCATAATATTAATTATATTATTTCAGTTTACAAATTATCGATTTATTGGATGTTATCACATCGGTTTGGTTGACTGATTATTTGTTATGTTAGACCTGATGAGATTATCGTGGGTACTTCTTTTGTAATATGTGCCGACGTGCTCCACATAGGAGTCATGAAACCTTGAGGAATCATGTCAGTTCCACAAGGAGTCTCGACTCCTCTCTGGATCACTGATTGTATATAAATAATTATATGTTGTCAATGAAGTGGGGCAATGCAGTGATAGATAGCACGTCGACAACAACAAAAGGTGACACGTCGACAACAACAAAAGGTGGCAGTCGTGGAAGTGAAAGGTAAAATTAATACGATAACAAGAGCATCCAAAATTGTTGAAATAACATACAATAAACAATTTCTTGCACATACAACAGTTAACCTTTGTGAATAAGAACTATATTACCAAAATTAAAATTTCCTACATGTCTGATCCACTTTAACACAAACTTGATTGTCAACATGCTTGACATTGTGTTATTTTTCTAAAATTTGTCAAAAAAAGAGAGATTAACATTATTGCGATATTTCATTTAACTTTGCATTGAAATATGTGCAAACTTGATGGACAACATGCTTGATATTGCGTTTTTGTTTTGTAAAATTTGTTAAAAACACATCATTTTTAGTTGAAAAGTAAAGGGTAAGTGCACCAAGATTGTGAACATTCTTCCCATACTTTAATCTCCAAAAGATTGTAGTTGCTAATTGTTCTTGACCATCAATAGGTGTTGATTTAGACTTTTGAGATTTAGGACAAGAGTTGTTAGAAGAAGAAGGATTGTCTTCAAGGATTGGCACTCACTCACGTAGTGGAGAATGGGGACAATATTCCCAAACAGAGCTTGGGACACTATTTGATAATGGTAAGAATCGACATTTTAACAATCATTTAATCGACTCTTTGGATGCTAGAATTATTTCCATCATCTGCTTGGTGGAGACAAATGTAAGGAGAATTTTTTTAAGCTCTCTGCTAATATTTTGAGCAAGGATGTGCTTTTACAGGGGAAAGTTATATTGTATTGCAATTTAAAGAAAAAGTGTTTTTCTAAATATAGATTTTTGAGATTTCATTGTTTTCTTGTAGATCATAAAAATTCAGATAAGAGCTTTAGAATAATGGTTGCTTTACAGTTGTTAAAAATTGCTAAGTATAATAGGAGAAGTGCCGTTTGTGGTCCCAGACCACGAAATTGAAGTTTTCATAAAGTTATTTTTCTTTAAAATCTGGTTTTGTATACAATTGTCGATGTCTTGTTGTGGAGAATCAAGCAGATTTCTATGAGTAGTTTTGGCCTCATGAAAACAATGCTGGAAAAGAAAATAAATGAAAGACTTACACAACATCTTGCTCTCCAAAGAATGATTTCAAACTATCATGCTCTAAACTTCTATTTTGGGTGGTGGTAATGAAGATCAAGGATTCCATTTTAGAGTATGATTTGTCAATGAAACCTTGTGACATTATTGCAGACCCAATACAATGCAAGAAGCTTTAGCCTCATTGTTTCTCTCAACATCAAGTGGCATCACTGTTCTTCCCGCTTCATTTGAAGATCTAACATTGTTGTATGCTTCAATGCTTTCTTAAGATGCATTGTTGATGGTTAGTTTGAGAAATGGCAAACCCCTCACCAAATCCCTTGAATCTGAGTACGCTTAACCTTAATCGACAGATATTATACATTTTTAAAGAAATAGAATGTTTAATATTTTTAAGGGATACGGGTAATTTATTTATCGGTTTAGATTCCAATTAGAGAAAGTCCAAATGGATGGATGCATAATACATGTTACTAGGCATGCAATCAAGAGGAGGTTGGCAAGTAGAAAGTTCCAAAAGCATTTATGCATGATTGTCTCGATCTCCATTGGGCTTTGTACTTCTTTTTGTTCTCGCAATTTTCTTATGTCGCACGACACACTGTTCTTTTTACTTATGTAATTCTTTAACATTATAAAACCTCTCTGTTTCATTCTCTCTTCTTTTATCATGCAGGTTTCTATCCTCTTGCCCAACACTTTTTTAGCCACTAAAATCTACAATTGTCTTTCTTTGTGCCACATTCAATCTCTCCTCTTGCTACATACACTTCTCTTTTCATGCTGCACATTTTTCTTTGTCCTCCATGATATGTTCCTCTTAATTTCTTCTCTTTGTATAACTATTTTTCCCTCTCCATTCCCTTCAGTGCTTTCCCCTTATCTCCTCTTCCACTGCGCCAAACACAACACTCTATGATTGTTTTGCTATTAATTAAGACCAATAGTTTCCTTTGATTCCTCTTCCTATGCAACTTGTCTACAGTAAATCAAATCTACACATTTGAAAATAAATATATGTGCTATGTGTCCCTTCATTTTTCATTTGCTTCTTTTTTAATTTTGCACTCAAACCAACTATCAACCTTCATGCATGCTTTAGAGACTTTTTCACTTTTATTTTCTTTGTTATTTTGGCTATTCAAGAATGATGTTTTCTTCCATGGTCTGATGCTCCTGCATCAACAAGCCTTATACAAGTTATAAATCTTCTTGTAGTGATATGCAAATTGAGAAAGATAAATTAAAAGTAACGCTTTAAAGGCATGGATAAATGATTATTATGATGAAAATATATGTAATGTCTAGTTATTTTTATTTTTTTTAATAAAAGTGGATAGAACTATTCAACTATATTAATTTTTAAAAGTTTTTTATAGTGTCTAGTTCAAAAAACACGTGTCTAGTTCAAAAAGCACTGAAGGGAAAGAACCAGTAAGAAAACCCTTTAGTACGCATTAGATATAAAGGAAGCCACCAACATAAGCATATAGAAGGAAGAGTAATGTTTAATTACTTAATTCAATTAGTGAGAAAATAATATTGTAAAGAAAAGGTGAACGTATTAGAAAATTCTAAGTTTAGTATATGAAGACGGTCTAACCTCTACTAAAATTTATTCTTGAAATTCAATAAAGACTGATTTATTCAAACATTTTCTCTTTTTTTATTTATGATATCACTCGGCAAATTTTACATATATTTTTTTAATATAAGTATACTAGTTTTAATGGTATACCCATGTCATTTCCCATTTAGTTGATTCTGAAATGAATTATTTGATACATAGACATGTTGATATAGTGTAATCTTGTGTAAAACTTTGTGCGATCTACAATGGTATCCAGCTTGTCCATAAAAAAAAAGCACTTCTAAGAAAAAATTGATGTTTGGATGCATGTCTTTCGAAACCTTGTATGATAGTTGGTATTGGTGGCAGGGTAGAGGCAACATCGTGGTTATTGCAATTGTAACGCCTCCCTTAATGCACCCTCACATGCAATTTTAACGCCTCCCTTCTTGCACCAAAACAAAAAAATACTATTAAATAAATATTAAGGTGTTCATGACTTGGTTGTTGCAAGAATTACGAATTCTTAATGAGGTGGTAGCGGAGCTGAATTCAAACGTCTTCCTGCAATGGCTAGATTGGCTGGTCACCTTCCCAGGATAGAAAGGTGAGCATTTACTCAAGTAAATGGTGGATCTAAAAATAGAAAATCAAGGAGCATCCACGGTAAATGCACCATGAAGGTAGGAACAAATAGTTTTGGAGGAAGATTCAAATATATTATATTGTAATAGTTGCATGTATTTGAGAAAAGAGATTTGAAATCTTTGAGAAAATTGTCTAACACGCAATTTCAGCTTGGCTTTAGAATAGATAGAATTGTTTGCAGTTTGGATGCCATAACAAATTCTTCTGTGCCATTCAAGGTTGTTATCATTTACAATTCAGTCATCGGCAACGGGAAAATCTACGAGGTTTGTTACACTATAAATTTTAAGTCATTATGATTTAAAGATTGCATTTACATTTGAATGAGTGCAATCAGTTATTAAGCTTACCTATCTGAAGATTACCTATATATTCTTGACTCTGCAATTGATTTCACTGGATTGGCTGTGAATTTGCAGGAAAGGAGGTGAGGAAAAGGACAACGATCGTTGGAAAGGTTGTGGTAACATCAACAAGAGGAAAATCTGCAAGTTCATTACGCTAAACCCATTTATATATGTGGCTCTTCTTAGATTTTTAACTAGTACTACATATTTGTCGATCTTTTCATGGCAATACCAGTTCTACTGTTTTGCACAATATGCCTCTCACGTATCCCTTGAAGAAAAGTAGGAATGCCCTAACATAAGTCCTATTGATGCACATGGATCTCATGAGAATATTATTCCTAACATGGACCATATGAACAAGCTTATTTTTATTCAAGTGCTGGTTGGAATTGGCAATCAAACCTGAAAATTCTACAATGGGTACACCATTTCCAAAAACATATACTGTAGTTATAGAAATTTTACTATTTTTTTTTAAATCCCAGAATTCTGATTTTTTTTACTTCCCAAAAGAATTGAACAGTATATAGTATCTAGACTGACTAATCCAATGACCTAGGAAAAATATCCAAGCAACTGTTATCTCAATCATACTCAAAAAGAATATCCATTGGTTGAATGACCTTCATAAACTTATCACCACAAGCTAATTCAACATTTGTGCAGTCGCTTTCGTAGAATGCTTAGATAGGAAAGATGGAGACCAATAGTGAAGGGAGTTAATTTCCTAGTAGCGGGGTGAGATACAGAGACAAGGGTAGAATGGGGATAGGAAGAGTATCCATTAAAGAAGAAAAACCTGCTAAAACCAAGAAGTATCTTCTTCCAATGCATGACTGATATCCATATTGTTTTCTTGCATAGGTGAGGTCTACATGTTAATAGATATATAAATCCACTAAATGTAAAGAATAAATTGTAATTTTTTTTTGACCAATTATAGAGGGTTCTATTGAGAAACGAAACACAGATTACCAAAACAAAAATGGTCCGACGAACTATAAACCAAATAGAGCACAAATTAGAACAAAAAAAAGAAGCAAAAATCCATGACCATCCCCGAGCTAAAATCAGAACGTGTGGCTAGCTCACATTGCAATCCCCGAGCCACCACCACTACTAGTAGGATCCACACCCCACCCGTCCAAATCCACCTTAATAATTTCATCCTTGATACCATTGCTTGCACCTCACTATCAAATCTGAAAAGGAAGAATCCAGTGCCAAGAATTGGTTCCTTCCTTTCAAATGTTACCTTCCTTTCAGATCTTATCGGATGTGATCTATATCTACATTGATTAGCATTATTTCCATAACCATTGCAAGTATAACAGTGTCCATGAAAGTTTTAACTCACCTTGTTTGTTTCAATGGGATTAAGATTATGACTCACAACATGACTTCTACAATGATTTGCTTTATGACCAAACCTCTCTCAACTATAACACTGAATACTTCTACAATTTACTACCTTATGTCCAAAATTATTGCATTGAAAACAATAGCCATTAAATGATGGATATCTTTGAGCATTAGGTTGTTGAAGTGGTGGTCTTCTTGCATTAGATTTCTGATTCTGAGATTTCCTTTGACCTTTTTACTTCTTCTCCATTTCAACTTTGACTTCTTTGTTTTTCTCTTTATCAATATATTCCAAACTCATACCGGAATGAAAACCAAGTCCGGTCTTCTCCAAATGACCTTGTTGCATGCTGATCAATACTTACAAGAGCTTACCGTTGTCAAGGACTTTATTTTTTGCCTTCGGATTATTTACTTGCTCTAGCTTTTCACATTCTTCTGACTTCTTCTTTATTGTTTCTTTTAGGGATTGTTGTACCTTATTGTTCTCCTCATTCAGATATCTAATAGTCTCATTTGCCTACTTCAACTGATTGTTAACCTCTTTATGCCTCAACTTGATTTTTTGGATTATCTCTCTCAGCTTTTGCACATGTTCATTTTCTATTTTCACATTCTCTTTCAATTATTCATTCTCTAATTCAACACTTTCCAAATCTTCAAGAGTTTTCTTCAAATATTCATCCAGTTGAAAATCTTTGGTCATGCACATAGGTGCCATTATTCAACCAACACGAGTCTCCCTCAAGCGGTTAGGCTTTCAAGCAAGGGACCAAAGATCTGATCCTAATTGTTGATTAGGTTGAAAGGACTGGAATACCTAGAGGAGGGTGGGTGAATCAATATTCCCATAGATATAAAAATTTTCCTAAAATTTAATCTTCCACAGAGATATCAAACTTCATTAATCATGCTTAACAAATATAAACAAAAAATGTAAAATAAACATGAATAAAGAGAGTCACGAGACAACACCAAATTTTATAAATGGAAAAACCACATGGGAAAAACCATGAAGAGTGTTATCTCTCAAGAGAATATAACTAGTTATATAGAGTTTATAAAAGGGGTGGATCACTGTCAGATTACAAAAATGACTCAATTACAAAAATGACTCACTGCTAGAATGCTCACTGCAAAGATACAAAAGATGACACATTGTTGGAGTGTTTATAAGAACATAAAATATTGAATTGAAAAGGATTGCATCTCCAAATGCATGAGGTCAATTCCAAGATTAAGCTCAAATCATAATTCGCAAACCCTATAGAAGATTTGGTTAAAGATCAGTCTAGTAAACAACTGCTAAACCATTGCAACACTATGTTCCTTCATTGTCCACAACTCACACTTCACACTTTGCTTCTCGGCTATCTCCACTGCTATGTCTCTTTTGCATATACTTCCTTAACACCCTCACTCTCTTATTCTCTTTCCCCTTTTTTTCATTGTCTCATAATACATGGAACTACACACACACACACATATACCGAAGGATATAAACACAAAATAGTTGATCAGCCAAAGACCAACACGATATCCAACATAAATAAGACACTCACGTCAGCCTCTGCAACATCTCAACATGCTTCCTTTTCCATACTTGATTAGCTAATGCATATACAAAGATTCCTGGAATGAGGCAAGGTCAATCAGACCCAAAGATACCAACCATTATAAAAAAAACTTAAGCATAATATCTCCAAACTCCAAAGATACAAACTCTAAATATGCCATGAATATTGCAATATAAAAACTCGAAGAGATACAATACTTATAACCATAAATACTCACAATAGATTATTAAGAATCAAATAATTGAAAATATCAATGTTGTATCCTTTGGGCCCTTTAAAGGCATGCCTACTCTGCAAGAAATAAGGATTAAACAAATTTGGGGCCTTACTCAAGATATGACCAATATTAACTGGTAGAAGAAGATAAGTAGAATGAAACTCTTTGGAGCCCCCTTGATCAAGATTGGATAAAATGTAATTTTGACAGGTGCGCCAAGAATAATCCTGGACAAGCTAGTGCGGGTGTTGTTCTCAAAGAACATAAAGGGAGACTTATTAAATGCACTGCTAAGTTCTTAGGAATAAAGTCTAACAAGTTTGTTGAAGCCACTGCTACTTTGGAGGGTATAAATCTTGCTAAAGATTTGGGTTTTACCAGGGTTGTGGTGGAAGGAGATTTAAAGCTGATATTTGATATATTGAAAGAATAAATTATAGGCCCATGGGAGATCAAATCCCCAATGAGAGAATGTCTGAAAATTCTTAAGGATCTTTTACAACTCAAAGTTTAGTATATATTTCAAGAAGGAAACTATGTTGCTGACTATATTGCTAATGAGGGCCTTAAGATTCAAACCTAGAGCCATTGGACAAAAGATTTCGTCCATCAAAATCTAGATAAAATAATTTGAAATGAAGTGGGGTCAATATAATGGAAAACAAGGTAGGTGCTGGAGGAAGACGTTATTGCTTCTAGTCTATTAGAATTGATAGATGGATTGGATGTTGATTGGGTGCTTGTTGTGTTAATTGTGGTTAGTTCTCTGTTAGCTATTTTCTTTTGTTGTTGCTTTCTTTGGGTCATTTATCCTCTCTGATCAGGTTGGTCTCAGTGTTGGGTGCCCCTCACTAATCTTTTAGTTTTTGGTTTCTTTTCCGTCTTGATCTTTCTTTTGATGTAAGGGATTAGGGCCCTCTCCCTTCTTATCTTATAAAAAACAATCTTATTATTTATTATTAATTTTTAGATTTTCATATATTGACTTTGTGTTTAATTTATCCTCTTTTTTAATTTTGATTTAACTTTAAAATCTACTTTAATTAAATTTTCTTTTATAATTAGAAGTTATTAGAATCAATTTAATTTATAATTATTATCTTATTAAGAATTTAAATAATAAATATAATATATTTTTTGGTTAATAACAAAACATTATTTGTGTTCAATAAATATACATTTATTTTATTTTAAAAACAATCTAATACTAAAAGATTGGGGTGTTGCTTTATTAGGTGAATGTTCCCAAAATTCAGAAGGTGAATATTCCAAAGCCTCTAAGAACCCCGAGTAAGCTAGAAATGATCTAAAGGGTTGTGTTTCATACTCGAGTCCAGTATATTAGACCCACTTGCAAAGTGGGATAGTGAAAATAATGCTAAAAATTTGAATAACAAGGTTCAATATGACCACGGAGATGCAAGACTCTAATTATCAAGTAATGGGAGGGCCTTAGGAGGCCGAAAATGGTTATTGAATGCATCTCCTTCAATAAGTTTATTGACTCTTTCAATTCTCCTCCCTTTCTAAATCTTTTATACCTCGTGAATGCAAGAGCTTCAAACAAATTTCTTAGAGATAGTTGGATAATTTGATAGGCATTTCCCTTGTGTTTACTATTGTTTTGTATTTACAAATTGGTTCAATACGGTTTAAGTACTCTTTTTTACCCTTTAGTATTAACTTAACAAGAAATATGATAGTATTCATATGCACATGCCTTATTCTTATATGGTTGAATTACTTTCACTAAACATTTATTGTTAAGAGTTATCACATATTCCTAGTTCTAATAATTTGTTAACAGCTTGCATAAATATACATTTCTAAAAAGTCAAATTAAATCAATATCTTTAAATGAATTGGAAAGGCTAAGTCAATACAAAGACACAAAATGCTATAGTAAGACTGCCATACCATATTGATTCCTCAATTGTCCTCCCACTAAAACTTTGTACTAACCCAAAACATCACACCATGAACAGAAACATGACACAATGTGTCTCTTGTTGGTCTTGCTCTAAATGATTTCTGATGAAAAGTCTAAATTGGATGCAAACAAGTATTTAAATCTGGTAAGTGGTAGTTAATTTGATTTTCAAAAATGTGAAAACGGAAATTAACAAAAATAACTATGGACGCTTTCACGAGAATCCCACAAAACCACCTAAACGTGCTGACGTCTACAGCAGATTTCAAGCTAATTTACTCATGAATTGTTCAGAATTTTCCCCAATTGTACAGAAAATTGAATGATAATGATAATATTACAACAGTCTTCATCGGCGCCAGGAATGCTGACATGCGTCTGGAGATGTCCACAGCACATCCTTGCCTTTACCTAGCTTTTCTTGTTGCTTATATTTCTCCCAGTCGGAAAGAGTATTTCTCAAATCAATAACCTTGGCCTTCAAGCCTTTGCAACAGTTGGCATGCATGGTACAAACAAAGTTCACATCTTTCGTTCTTTCACAGTAGCCGCCAAAATATTTAGTGTCAAGGAATTCGAATTTAAGTCGCCTGCGTCTGAACTCTTTCCATTTCAGTATCTTCAACACTTGTTGCTCATTTTTACGGGGATAAACTTTCTTGGATCGATACCAAAAGTTGAAAAAATCAACTGTCTTTTCATTGGAGTGAACATACATGAATCCTGCGTTGGGCTTATTGGAGAGATTAGTTGCTTTCCTTCTATAACGATCTGATGCTATTTGGAAGTCTGCCTTGGATGAGAATTTAGTAAAGGGATCTCGAAACCACATAATATCAGCATCCTGGATAATAATAATATAATCTGAATAATTCTGATGAAAAATCAGGAAATATGATATAAATTTACTGTACAATTTTCTCCAAGCCCTCGACGAATATGAAAACCTAACTTACCGAGAAAACGAAGTTATATCCTCGCTCCAACACTTCTCCGAAGAAACGAAGCCTTCTCCACATCATTTTCAAATAATCTCGAGTCATGTAAAGCTTTTCTCCCGAGAAATCGACTCCCTCTGTTTTCATCAGATAACAATGCGGATGAATTTCCCGGCAGCGATTGAGCGCCTTCTCATCTACGGCAACAATCAACAAATTTTTCAACAACGCCTCGGTTCCGTTACCGATGTGGAAACTTTTCAGGAATAAATCCACCATGCTATTGTTCTGCGCCCACGCTGCATTCAGAGTCGTGATTATAACGGTTTTCTCCTGGTTCGCCGCTTTTGAAAGGCTTACTTTTAGCTCGTCGGTAACATCTGATGAATTATAAGGAGGCTGCGAGAAACAGAGGAAACTGTAAATTAGCACAGGGCTCTAAATCACAGCGTTTTTGAGTACGGTTTTTAGGCAAATAGGTGTAAATACAATGACAGTAAGCGAGAATTGTAATGAATGAATGAATGACAAAAGTCTGTTAAAAAGGTCAGTTATACCTATTGCAGTTACTGATGATTTAAAAAGGTGAGAATATCTTATAATATCTGGATCTGTTGCATAATCGTCCATCTCTGAACGGAAAGAGCTGATGACAATCGGAGTGAAGAAAGCCTGGAGTCTTCTATCAATAGAAAAGTACACAACTCCCACCACTATTATACAAGCCAGAAATGCAGTCACCGTCCTCACGACCCTCTGATTAACCCCTTTCATGCTGGCCTGTACAGAGATTTACTCAATTCCCCCTATTTGTATCCTGGAAAGCGGTTCTCTGTGTTAAATTAATATTTTTGAGGCACATAAGACAGTAGGTTGCACGAAGTTGCAGAGAAATATTAACCTGGTTTCCACTCTCCACTCTCCACCATAGGAGAACAGAGAAGAGTTAAGAGGAGAGGATAAGGAAACTACAAATGGTAGGTCCATCAAGGCCGCTGCCTCGAAAGAGTTAGAAATGACGGATTACAAGGATTTTGTATTTTCCCTTTATCGCTTTGGTTTGTTTTCACTATAAATTTCCACCACAAAAAAAGACACAAAAAGGTTTAGTTTATGTGGTTTATAGGGGAAAGGATTGAGTGGATATCCGTGGACAAGTTATAATGGTGGATATTAAATTAAAAGATTCATGATGGAGATCATGTGACATGATATATGTGGATATGTCATAAATCTTGATATATGTGGATATGCCATAAATCTTCTAGATGAATCTATTGTGATAATAATAAGGTGTTGTAGGATAGAAGATTATCCTCCCCTGCTAAGAGGGAGTGTTGAAATAGATAGATCGATCGGATAAACCAAATGTCTAATTAGCCTTACGGTCTTAGACATTTGTCTTGTATTTATCCGTATATCTCCACTTATTATTTTTATCACATATAGACTGATCAGTTGAATATTATGATTAATATTATAATCAACATTATGAATAATTAGTAATAAACTTTTGTTACTCATTATTCATAATATTAATTATATTATTTCAGTTTACAAATTATCGATTTATTGGATGTTATCACATCGGTTTGGTTGACTGATTATTTGTTATGTTAGACCTGATGAGATTATCGTGGGTACTTCTTTTGTAATATGTGCCGACGTGCTCCACATAGGAGTCATGAAACCTTGAGGAATCATGTCAGTTCCACAAGGAGTCTCGACTCCTCTCTGGATCACTGATTGTATATAAATAATTATATGTTGTCAATGAAGTGGGGCAATGCAGTGATAGATAGCACGTCGACAACAACAAAAGGTGACACGTCGACAACAACAAAAGGTGGCAGTCGTGGAAGTGAAAGGTAAAATTAATACGATAACAAGAGCATCCAAAATTGTTGAAATAACATACAATAAACAATTTCTTGCACATACAACAGTTAACCTTTGTGAATAAGAACTATATTACCAAAATTAAAATTTCCTACATGTCTGATCCACTTTAACACAAACTTGATTGTCAACATGCTTGACATTGTGTTATTTTTCTAAAATTTGTCAAAAATAGAGAGATTAACATTATTGCGATATTTCATTTAACTTTGCATTGAAATATGTGCAAACTTGATGGACAACATGCTTGATATTGCGTTTTTGTTTTGTAAAATTTGTTAAAAACACATCATTTTTAGTTGAAAAGTAAAGGGTAAGTGCACCAAGATTGTGAACATTCTTGCCATACTTTAATCTCCAAAAGATTGTAGTTGCTAATTGTTCTTGACCATCAATAGGTGTTGATTTAGACTTTTGAGATTTAGGACAAGAGTTGTTAGAAGAAGAAGGATTGTCTTCAAGGATTGGCACTCACTCATGTAGTGGAGAATGGGGACAATATTCCCAAACAGAGCTTGGGACACTATTTGATAATGGTAAGAATCGACATTTTAACAATCGTTCAATCGACTCTTTGGATGCTAGAATTATTTCCATCATCTGCTTGGTGGAGACAAATGTAAGGAGAATTTTTTTAAGCTCTCTGCTAATATTTTGAGCAAGGATGTGCTTTTACAGGGGAAAGTTATATTGTATTGCAATTTAAAGAAAAAGTGTTTTTCTAAATATAGATTTTTGAGATTTCATTGTTTTCTTGTAGATCATAAAAATTCAGATAAGAGCTTTAGAATAATGGTTGCTTTACAGTTGTTAAAAATTGCTAAGTATAATAGGAGAAGTGCCATTTGTGGTCCCAGACCACGAAATTGAAGTTTTCATAAAGTTATTTTTCTTTAAAATCTGGTTTTGTATACAATTGTCGATGTCTTGTTGTGGAGAATCAAGCAGATTTCTATGAGTAGTTTTGGCCTCATGAAAACAATGCTGGAAAAGAAAATAAATGAAAGACTTACACAACAGCTTGCTCTCCAAAGAATGATTTCAAACTATCATGCCCTAAACTTCTATTTTGGGTGGTGGTAATGAAGATCAAGGATTCCATTTTAGAGTATGATTTGTCAATGAAACCTTGTGACATTATTGCAGACCCAATACAATGCAAGAAGCTTTAGCCTCATTGTTTCTCTCAACATCAAGTGGCATCACTGTTCTTCCCGCTTCATTTGAAGATCTAACGTTGTTGTATGCTTCAATGCTTTCTTAAGATGCATTGTTGATGGTTAGTATGACAAAAGGCAAACCCCTCACCAAATCCCTTGAATCTGAGTACGCTTAACCTTAATCGACAGATATTATACATTTTTAAAGAAATAGAACGTTTAATATTTTTAAGGGATACGGGTAATTTATTTATCGGTTTAGATTCCAATTAGAGAAAGTCCAAATGGATGGATGCATAATACATCTTACTAGGCATGCAATCAAGAGGAGGTTGGCAAGTAGAAAGTTCCAAAAGCATTTATGCATGATTGTCTCGATCTCCATTGGGCTTTGTACTTCTTTTTGTTCTCGCAATTTTCTTACGTCGCACGACACACTGTTCTTTTTACTTATGCAATTCTTTAACATTATAAAACCTCTCTGTTTCATTCTCTCTTCTTTTATCATGCAGGTTTCTATCCTCTTGCCCAACACTTTTTTAGCCACTAAAATCTACAATTCTCTTTCTTTGTGCCACATTCAATCTCTCCTCTTGCTACATACACTTCTCTTTTCATGTTGCACATTTTTCTTTGTCCTCCATGATATGTTCCTCTAAATTTCTTCTCTTTGTATAACTATTTTTCCCTCTCCATTCCCTTCAGTGCTTTCCCCTTATCTCCTCTTCCACTGCGCCAAACACAACACTCTATGATTGTTTTGCTATTAATTAAAACCAATAGTTTCCTTTGATTCCTCTTCCTATGCAACTTGTCTACAGTAAATCAAATCTACACATTTGAAAATAAATATATGTGCTATGTGTCCCTTCATTTTTCATTTGCTTCTTTTTTAATTTTGCACTCAAACCAACTATCAACCTTCATGCATGCTTTAGAGAATTTTTCACTTTTATTTTCTTTGTTATTTTGGCTATTCAAGAATGATGTTTTCTTCCATGGTCTGATGCTCCTGCATCAACAAGCCTTATACAAGTTATAAATCTTCTTGTAGTGATATGCAAATTGAGAAAGATAAATTAAAAGTAACGTTTAAAGGCATGGATAAATGATTATTATGATGAAAATATATGTAATGTTTAGTTATTTTTACTTTTTTTAATAAAAGTGGATAGAACTATTCAACTATATTAATTTTTAAAAGTTTTTTATAGTGTCTAGTTCAAAAAACACGTGTCTAGTTCAAAAAGCACTGAAGGTAAAGAACCAGTAAGAAAACCCTTTAGTACGCATTAGATATAAAGGAAGCCACCAACATAAGCATATAGAAGGAAGAGTAATGTTTAATTACTTAATTCAATTAATGAGAAAATAATATTGTAAAGAAAAGGTGAACGTATTAGAAAATTCTAAGTTTAGTATATGAAGACGGTCTAACCTCTACTAAAATTTATTCTTGAAATTCAATAAAGACTGATTTATTCAAACATTTTCTCTTTTTTTATTTATGATATCACTCGGCAAATTTTACATTTTTTTTTTTAATATAAGTATACTAGTTTTAATGGTATACCCATGTCATTTCCCATTTAGTTGATTCTGAAATGAATTATTTGATACATAGACATGTTGATATAGTGTAATCTTGTGTAAAACTTTGTGCGATCTACAATGGTATCCATCTTGTCCATAAACAAAAAGCACTTCTAAGAAAAAATTGATGTTTGGATGCATGTCTTTCGAAACCTTGTATGATAGTTGGTATTGGTGGCAGGGTAGAGGCAACATCGTGGTTATTGCAATTGTAACGCCTCCCTTAATGCACCCTCACATGCAATTTTAACGCCTCCCTTCTTGCACCAAAACAAAAAAATACTATTAAATAAATATTAAGGTGTTCATGACTTGGTTGTTGCAAGAATTACGAATTCTTAAAGAGGTGGTAGCGGAGCTGAATTCAAACGTCTTCCTGCAATGGCTAGATTGGCTGGTCACCTTCCCAGGATAGAAAGGTGAGCATTTACTCAAGTAAATGGTGGATCTAAAAATAGAAAATCAAGGAGCATCCACGGTAAATGCACCATGAAGGTAGGAACAAATAGTTTTGGAGGAAGATTCAAATAGATTATATTGTAATAGTTGCATGTATTTGAGAAAAGAGATTTGAAATCTTTGAGAAAATTGTCTAACACGCAATTTCAGCTTGGCTTTAGAATAGATAGAATTGTTTGCAGTTTGGATGCCATAACAAATTCTTCTGTGCCATTCAAGGTTGTTATCATTTACAATTCAGTCATCGGCAACGGGAAAATCTACGAGGTTTGTTACACTATAAATTTTAAGTCATTATGATTTAAAGATTGCATTTACATTTGAATGAGTGCAATCAGTTATTAAGCTTACCTATCTGAAGATTACCTATATATTCTTGACTCTGCAATTGATTTCACTGGATTGGCTGTGAATTTGCAGGAAAGGAGGTGAGGAAAAGGACAACGATCTTGGAAAGGTTGTGGTAACATCAACAAGAGGAAAATCTGCAAGTTCATTACACTAAACCCATTTATATATGTGGCTCTTCTTAGATTTTTAACTAGTACTACATATTTGTCGATCTTTTCATGGCAATACCAGTTCTACTGTTTTGCACAATATGCCTCTCACGTATCCCTTGAAGAAAAGTAGGAATGCCCTAACATAAGTCCTATTGATGCACATGGATCTCATGAGAATATTATTCCTAACATGGACCATATGAACAAGCTTATTTTTATTCAAGTGCTGGTTGGAATTGGCAATCAAACCTGAAAATTCTACAATGGGTACACCATTTCCAAAAACATATACTGTAGTTATAGAAATTTTACTATTTTTTTTTAAATCCCAGAATTCTGATTTTTTTTACTTCCCAAAAGAATTGAACAGTATATAGTATCTAGACTGACTAATCCAATGACCTAGGAAAAATATCCAGGCAACTTTTATCTTAATCATACTCAAAAAGAATATCCATTGGTTGAATGACCTTCATAAAATTATCACCACAAGCTAATTCAACATTTGTGCAGTCGCTTTCGTAGAATGCTTAGATAGGGAAGATGGAGACCAATAGTGAAGGGAGTTAATTTCCTAGTAGCGGGGTGAGATACAGAGACAAGGGTAGAATGGGGATAGGAAGAGTATCCATTAAAGAAGAAAAACCTGCTAAAACCAAGAAGTATCTTCTTCCAATGCATGACTGATATCCATATTGTTTTCTTGCATAGGTGAGGTCTACATGTTAATAGATATATAAATCCACTAAATGTAAAGAATAAATTGTAATTCTTTTTTGACCAATTATAGAGGGTTCTATTGAGAAACAAAACACAGATTACCAAAACAAAAATGGTTCGATGAACTATAAACCAAATAGAGCACAAATTAGAACAAAAAAAAGAAGCAAAAATCCATGACCATCCCCGAGCTAAAATCAGAACGTGTGGCTAGCTCACATTGCAATCCCCGAGCCACCACCACTACTAGTAGGATCCACACCCCACCCGTCCAAATCCACCTTAATAATTTCATCCTTGATACCATTGCTTGCACCTCACTATCAAATCTGAAAAGGAAGAATCCAGTGCCAAGAATTGGTTCCTTCCTTTCAAATGTTACCTTCCTTTCAGATCTTATCGGATGTGATCTATATCTACATTGATTAGCATTATTTCCATAACCATTGCAAGTATAACAGTGTCCATGAAAGTTTTAACTCACCTTGTTTGTTTCAATGGGATTAAGATTATGACTCACAACATGACTTCTACAATGATTTGCTTTATGACCAAACCTCTCTCAACTATAACACTGAATACTTCTACAATTTACTACCTTATGTACAAAATTATTGCATTGAAAACAATAGCCATTAAATGATGGATATCTTTGAGCATTAGGTTGTTGAAGTGGTGGTCTTCTTGCATTAGATTTCTGATTCTGAGATTTCCTTTGACCTTTTTACTTCTTCTCCATTTCAACTTTGACTTCTTTGTTTTTCTCTTTATCAATATATTCCAAACTCATACCGGAATGAAAACCAAGTCCGGTCTTCTCCAAATGACCTTGTTGCATGCTGATCAATACTTACAAGAGCTTACCGTTGTCAAGGACTTTATTTTTTGCCTTCGGATTATTTACTTGCTCTAGCTTTTCGCATTCTTCTGACTTCTTCTTTATTGTTTCTTTTAGGGATTGTTGTACCTTATTGTTCTCCTCATTCAGATATCTAATAGTCTCATTTGCCTACTTCAACTGATTGTTAACCTCTTTATGCCTCAACTTGATTTTTTGGATTATCTCTCTCAGCTTTTGCACATGTTCATTTTCTATTTTCACATTCTCTTTCAATTATTCATTCTCTAATTCAACACTTTCCAAATCTTCAAGAGTTTTCTTCAAATATTCATCCAGTTGAAAATCTTTGGTCATGCACATAGGTGCCATTATTCAACCAACACGAGTCTCCCTCAAGCGGTTAGGCTTTCAAGCAAGGGACCAAAGATCTGATCCTAATTGTTGATTAGGTTGAAAGGACTAGAATACCTAGAGGAGGGTGGGTGAATCAATATTCCCATAGATATAAAAATTTTCCTAAAATTTAATCTTCCACAGAGATATCAAACTTCATTAATCATGCTTAACAAATATAAACAAAAAATGTAAAATAAACATGAATAAAGAGAGTCACGAGACAACACCAAATTTTATAAATGGAAAAACCACATGGGAAAAACCATGAAGAGTGTTATCTCTCAAGAGAATATAACTAGTTATATAGAGTTTATAAAAGGGGTGGATCACTGTCAGATTACAAAAATGACTCAATTACAAAAATGACTCACTGCTAGAATGCTCACTGCAAAGATACAAAAGATGACACATTGTTGGAGTGTTTATAAGAACATAAAATATTGAATTGAAAAGGATTGCATCTCCAAATGCATGAGGTCAATTCCAAGATTAAGCTCAAATCATAATTCGCAAACCCTATAGAAGATCTGGTTAAAGATCAGTCTAGTAAACAACTGCTAAACCATTGCAACACTATGTTCCTTCATTGTCCACAACTCACACTTCACACTTTGCTTCTCGGCTATCTCCACTGCTATGTCTCTTTTGCATATACTTCCTTAACACCCTCACTCTCTTATTCTCTTTCTCCTTTTTTTCATTGTCTCATAATACATGGAACTACACACACACACACATATACCGAAGGATATAAACACAAAATAGTTGATCAGCCAAAGACCAACACGATATCCAACATAAATAAGACACTCACGTCAGCCTCTGCAACATCTCAACATGCTTCCTTTTCCATACTTGATTAGCTAATGCATATACAAAGATTCCTGGAATGAGGCAAGGTCAATCAGACCCAAGGATACCAACCATTATAAAAAAAACTTAAGCATAATATCTCCAAACTCCAAAGATACAAACTCTAAATATGCCATGAATATTGCAATATAAAAACTCGAAGAGATACAATACTTATAACCATAAAAACTCACAATAGATTATTAAGAATCAAATAATTGAAAATATCAATGTTGTATCCTTTGGGCCCTTTAAAGGCATGCCTACTCTCCAAGAAATAAGGATTAAACAAATTTGGGGCCTTACTCAAGATATGACCAATATTAACTGGTAGAAGAAGATAAGTAGAATGAAACTCTTTGGAGCCCCCTTGATCAAGATTGGATAAAATGTAATTTTGACAGGTGCGCCAAGAATAATCCTGGACAAGCTAGTGCGGGTGTTGTTCTCAAAGAACATAAAGGGAGACTTATTAAATGCACTGCTAAGTTCTTAGCAATAAAGTCTAACAAGTTTGTTGAAGCCACTGCTACTTTGGAGGGTATAAATCTTGCTAAAGATTTGGGTTTTACTAGGGTTGTGGTGGAAGGAGATTTAAAGCTGATATTTGATATATTGAAAGAATAAATTATAGGCCCATGGGAGATCAAATCCCCAATGAGAGAATGTTTGAAAATTCTTAAGGATCTTTTACAACTCAAAGTTTAGTATATATTTCAAGAAGGAAACCATGTTGCTGACTATATTGCTAATGAGGGCCTTAAGATTCAAACCTAGAGCCATTGGACAAAAGATTTCGTCCATCAAAATCTAGATAAAATAATTTGAAATGAAGTGGGGTCAATATAATGGAAAACAAGGTAGGTGCTGGAGGAAGACGTTATTGCTTCTAGTCTATTAGAATTGATAGATGGATTGGATGTTGATTGGGTGCTTGTTGTGTTAATTGTGGTTAGTTCTCTGTTAGCTATTTTCTTTTGTTGTTGCTTTCTTTGGGTCATTTATCCTCTCTGATCAGGTTGGTCTCAGTGTTGGGTGCCCCTCACTAATCTTTTAGTTTTTGGTTTCTTTTCCGTCTTGATCTTTCTTTTGATGTAAGGGATTAGGGCCCTCTCCCTTCTTATCTTATAAAAAACAATCTTATTATTTATTATTAATTTTTAGATTTTCATATATTGACTTTGTGTTTAATTTATCCTCTTTTTTAATTTTGATTTAACTTTAAAATTTACTTTAATTAAATTTTCTTTTATTATTAGAAGTTATTAGAATCAATTTAATTTATAATTATTATCTTATTAAGAATTTAAATAATAAATATAATATATTTTTTGGTTAATAACAAAACATTATTTGTGTTCAATAAATATACATTTATTTTATTTTAAAAACAATCTAATACTAAAAGATTGGGGTGTTGCTTTATTAGGTGAATGTTCCCAAAATTCAGAAGGTGAATATTCCAAAGCCTCTAAGAACCCCGAGTAAGCTAGAAATGATCTAAAGGGTTGTGTTTCATACTCGAGTCCAGTATATTAGACCCACTTGCAAAGTGGGATAGTGAAAATAATGCTAAAAATTTGAATAACAAGGTTCAATATGACCACGGAGATGCAAGACTCTAATTATCAAGTAATGGGAGGGCCTTAGGAGGCCGAAAATGGTTATTGAATGCATCTCCTTCAATAAGTTTATTGACTCTTTCAATTCTCCTCCCTTTCTAAATCTTTTATACCTCGTGAATGCAAGAGCTTCAAACAAATTTCTTAGAGATAGTTGGATAATTTGATAGGCATTTCCCTTGTGTTTACTATTGTTTTGTATTTACAAATTGGTTCAATACGGTTTAAGTACTCTTTTTTACCCTTTAGTATTAACTTAACAAGAAATATGATAGTATTCATATGCACATGCCTTATTCTTATATGGTTGAATTACTTTCACTAAACATTTATTGTTAAGAGTTATCACATATTCCTAGTTCTAATAATTTGTTAACAGCTTGCATAAATATACATTTCTAAAAAGTCAAATTAAGTCAATATCTTTAAATGAATTGGAAAGGCTAAGTCAATACAAAGACACAAAATGCTATAGTAAGACTGCCATACCATATTGATTCCTCAATTGTCCTCCCACTAAAACTTTGTACTAACCTAAAACATCACACCATGAACAGAAACATGACACAATGTGTCTCTTGTTGGTCTTGCTCTAAATGATTTCTGATGAAAAGTCTAAATTGGATGCAAACAAGTATTTAAATCTGGTAAGTGGTAGTTAATTTGATTTTCAAAAATGTGAAAATGGAAATTAACAAAAATAACTATGGACGCTTTCACGAGAATCCCACAAAACCACCTAAACGTGCTGACGTCTACAGCAGATTTCAAGCTAATTTACTCATGAATTGTTCAGAATTTTCCCCAATTGTACAGAAAATTGAATGATAATGATAATATTACAACAGTCTTCATCGGCGCCAGGAATGCTGACATGCGTCTGGAGATGTCCACAGCACATCCTTGCCTTTACCTAGCTTTTCTTGTTGCTTATATTTCTCCCAGTCGGAAAGAGTATTTCTCAAATCAATAACCTTGGCCTTCAAGCCTTTGCAACAGTTGGCATGCATGGTACAAACAAAGTTCACATCTTTCGTTCTTTCACAGTAGCCGCCAAAATATTTAGTGTCAAGGAATTCGAATTTAAGTCGCCTGCGTCTGAACTCTTTCCATTTCAGTATCTTCAACACTTGTTGCTCATTTTTACGGGGATAAACTTTCTTGGATCGATACCAAAAGTTGAAAAAATCAACTGTCTTTTCATTGGAGTGAACATACATGAATCCTGCGTTGGGCTTATTGGAGAGATTAGTTGCTTTCCTTCTATAACGATCTGATGCTATTTGGAAGTCTGCCTTGGATGAGAATTTAGTAAAGGGATCTCGAAACCACATAATATCAGCATCCTGGATAATAATAATATAATCTGAATAATTCTGATGAAAAATCAGGAAATATGATATAAATTTACTGTACAATTTTCTCCAAGCCCTCGACGAATATGAAAACCTAACTTACCGAGAAAACGAAGTTATATCCTCGCTCCAACACTTCTCCGAAGAAACGAAGCCTTCTCCACATCATTTTCAAATAATCTCGAGTCATGTAAAGCTTTTCTCCCGAGAAATCGACTCCCTCTGTTTTCATCAGATAACAATGCGGATGAATTTCCCGGCAGCGATTGAGCGCCTTCTCATCTACGGCAACAATCAACAAATTTTTCAACAACGCCTCGGTTCCGTTACCGATGTGGAAACTTTTCAGGAATAAATCCACCATGCTATTGTTCTGCGCCCACGCTGCATTCAGAGTCGTGATTATAACGGTTTTCTCCTGGTTCGCCGCTTTTGAAAGGCTTACTTTTAGCTCGTCGGTAACATCTGATGAATTATAAGGAGGCTGCGAGAAACAGAGGAAACTGTAAATTAGCGCAGGGCTCTAAATCACAGCGTTTTTGAGTACGGTTTTTAGGCAAATAGGTGTAAATACAATGACAGTAAGCGAGAATTGTAATGAATGAATGAATGACAAAAGTCTGTTAAAAAGGTCAGTTATACCTATTGCAGTTACTGATGATTTAAAAAGGTGAGAATATCTTACAATATCTGGATCTGTTGCATAATCGTCCATCTCTGAACGGAAAGAGCTGATGAGAATCGGAGTGAAGAAAGCCTGGAGTCTTCTATCAATAGAAAAGTACACAACTCCCACCACTATTATACAAGCCAGAAATGCAGTCACCGTCCTCACGACCCTCTGATTAACCCCTTTCATGCTGGCCTGTACAGAGATTTACTCAATTCCCCCTATTTGTATCCTGGAAAGCGGTTCTCTGTGTTAAATTAATATTTTTGAGGCACATAAGACAGTAGGTTGCACGAAGTTGCAGAGAAATATTAACCTGGTTTCCACTCTCCACTCTCCACCATAGGAGAACAGAGAAGAGTTAAGAGGAGAGGATAAGGAAACTACAAATGGTAGGTCCATCAAGGCCGCTGCCTCGAAAGAGTTAGAAATGACGGATTACAAGGATTTTGTATTTTCCCTTTATCGCTTTGGTTTGTTTTCACTATAAATTTCCACCACAAAAAAAGACACAAAAAGGTTTAGTTTATGTGGTTTATAGGGGAAAGGATTGAGTGGATATCCGTGGACAAGTTATAATGGTGGATATTAAATTAAAAGATTCATGATGGAGATCATGTGACATGATATATGTGGATATGTCATAAATCTTGATATATGTGGATATGCCATAAATCTTCTAGATGAATCTATTGTGATAATAATAAGGTGTTGTAGGATAGAAGATTATCCTCCTCTGCTAAGAGGGAGTGTTGAAATAGATAGATCGATCGGATAAACCAAATGTCTAATTAGCCTTACGGTCTTAGACATTTGTCTTGTATTTATCCGTATATCTCCACTTATTATTTTTATCACATATAGACTGATCAGTTGAATATTATGATTAATATTATAATCAACATTATGAATAATTAGTAATAAACTTTTGTTACTCATTATTCATAATATTAATTATATTATTTCAGTTTACAAATTATCGATTTATTGGATGTTATCACATCGGTTTGGTTGACTGATTATTTGTTATGTTAGACCTGATGAGATTATCGTGGGTACTTCTTTTGTAATATGTGCCGACGTGCTCCACATAGGAGTCATGAAACCTTGAGGAATCATGTCAGTTCCACAAGGAGTCTCGACTCCTCTCTGGATCACTGATTGTATATAAATAATTATATGTTGTCAATGAAGTGGGGCAATGCAGTGATAGATAGCACGTCGACAACAACAAAAGGTGACACGTCGACAACAACAAAAGGTGGCAGTCGTGGAAGTGAAAGGTAAAATTAATACGATAACAAGAGCATCCAAAATTGTTGAAATAACATACAATAAACAATTTCTTGCACATACAACAGTTAACCTTTGTGAATAAGAACTATATTACCAAAATTAAAATTTCCTACATGTCTGATCCACTTTAACACAAACTTGATTGTCAACATGCTTGACATTGTGTTATTTTTCTAAAATTTGTCAAAAAAAGAGAGATTAACATTATTGCGATATTTCATTTAACTTTGCATTGAAATATGTGCAAACTTGATGGACAACATGCTTGATATTGCGTTTTTGTTTTGTAAAATTTGTTAAAAACACATCATTTTTAGTTGAAAAGTAAAGGGTAAGTGCACCAAGATTGTGAACATTCTTCCCATACTTTAATCTCCAAAAGATTGTAGTTGCTAATTGTTCTTGACCATCAATAGGTGTTGATTTAGACTTTTGAGATTTAGGACAAGAGTTGTTAGAAGAAGAAGGATTGTCTTCAAGGATTGGCACTCACTCACGTAGTGGAGAATGGGGACAATATTCCCAAACAGAGCTTGGGACACTATTTGATAATGGTAAGAATCGACATTTTAACAATCATTGAATCGACTCTTTGGATGCTAGAATTATTTCCATCATCTGCTTGGTGGAGACAA
Source organism: Cryptomeria japonica (assembly GCF_030272615.1). Taxonomy (NCBI): domain Eukaryota; kingdom Viridiplantae; phylum Streptophyta; class Pinopsida; order Cupressales; family Cupressaceae; genus Cryptomeria; species Cryptomeria japonica. The sequence continues at coordinate 96,721,585 of NC_081411.1, forward strand.
ATGTAAGGAGAATTTTTTTAAGCTCTCTGCTAATATTTTGAGCAAGGATGTGCTTTTACAGGGGAAAGTTATATTGTATTGCAATTTAAAGAAAAAGTGTTTTTCTAAATATAGATTTTTGAGATTTCATTGTTTTCTTGTAGATCATAAAAATTCAGATAAGAGCTTTAGAATAATGGTTGCTTTACAGTTGTTAAAAATTGCTAAGTATAATAGGAGAAGTGCCGTTTGTGGTCCCAGACCACGAAATTGAAGTTTTCATAAAGTTATTTTTCTTTAAAATCTGGTTTTGTATACAATTGTCGATGTCTTGTTGTGGAGAATCAAGCAGATTTCTATGAGTAGTTTTGGCCTCATGAAAACAATGCTGGAAAAGAAAATAAATGAAAGACTTACACAACATCTTGCTCTCCAAAGAATGATTTCAAACTATCATGCTCTAAACTTCTATTTTGGGTGGTGGTAATGAAGATCAAGGATTCCATTTTAGAGTATGATTTGTCAATGAAACCTTGTGACATTATTGCAGACCCAATACAATGCAAGAAGCTTTAGCCTCATTGTTTCTCTCAACATCAAGTGGCATCACTGTTCTTCCCGCTTCATTTGAAGATCTAACATTGTTGTATGCTTCAATGCTTTCTTAAGATGCATTGTTGATGGTTAGTTTGAGAAATGGCAAACCCCTCACCAAATCCCTTGAATCTGAGTACGCTTAACCTTAATCGACAGATATTATACATTTTTAAAGAAATAGAATGTTTAATATTTTTAAGGGATACGGGTAATTTATTTATCGGTTTAGATTCCAATTAGAGAAAGTCCAAATGGATGGATGCATAATACATGTTACTAGGCATGCAATCAAGAGGAGGTTGGCAAGTAGAAAGTTCCAAAAGCATTTATGCATGATTGTCTCGATCTCCATTGGGCTTTGTACTTCTTTTTGTTCTCGCAATTTTCTTATGTCGCACGACACACTGTTCTTTTTACTTATGTAATTCTTTAACATTATAAAACCTCTCTGTTTCATTCTCTCTTCTTTTATCATGCAGGGTTCTATCCTCTTGCCCAACACTTTTTTAGCCACTAAAATCTACAATTGTCTTTCTTTGTGCCACATTCAATCTCTCCTCTTGCTACATACACTTCTCTTTTCATGCTGCACATTTTTCTTTGTCCTCCATGATATGTTCCTCTTAATTTCTTCTCTTTGTATAACTATTTTTCCCTCTCCATTCCCTTCAGTGCTTTCCCCTTATCTCCTCTTCCACTGCGCCAAACACAACACTCTATGATTGTTTTGCTATTAATTAAGACCAATAGTTTCCTTTGATTCCTCTTCCTATGCAACTTGTCTACAGTAAATCAAATCTACACATTTGAAAATAAATATATGTGCTATGTGTCCCTTCATTTTTCATTTGCTTCTTTTTTAATTTTGCACTCAAACCAACTATCAACCTTCATGCATGCTTTAGAGACTTTTTCACTTTTATTTTCTTTGTTATTTTGGCTATTCAAGAATGATATTTTCTTCCATGGTCTGATGCTCCTGCATCAACAAGCCTTATACAAGTTATAAATCTTCTTGTAGTGATATGCAAATTGAGAAAGATAAATTAAAAGTAACGCTTTAAAGGCATGGATAAATGATTATTATGATGAAAATATATGTAATGTCTAGTTATTTTTATTTTTTTTAATAAAAGTGGATAGAACTATTCAACTATATTAATTTTTAAAAGTTTTTTATAGTGTCTAGTTCAAAAAACACGTGTCTAGTTCAAAAAGCACTGAAGGGAAAGAACCAGTAAGAAAACCCTTTAGTACGCATTAGATATAAAGGAAGCCACCAACATAAGCATATAGAAGGAAGAGTAATGTTTAATTACTTAATTCAATTAGTGAGAAAATAATATTGTAAAGAAAAGGTGAACGTATTAGAAAATTCTAAGTTTAGTATATGAAGACGGTCTAACCTCTACTAAAATTTATTCTTGAAATTCAATAAAGACTGATTTATTCAAACATTTTCTCTTTTTTTATTTATGATATCACTCGGCAAATTTTACATATATTTTTTTAATATAAGTATACTAGTTTTAATGGTATACCCATGTCATTTCCCATTTAGTTGATTCTGAAATGAATTATTTGATACATAGACATGTTGATATAGTGTAATCTTGTGTAAAACTTTGTGCGATCTACAATGGTATCCAGCTTGTCCATAAAAAAAAAGCACTTCTAAGAAAAAATTGATGTTTGGATGCATGTCTTTCGAAACCTTGTATGATAGTTGGTATTGGTGGCAGGGTAGAGGCAACATCGTGGTTATTGCAATTGTAACGCCTCCCTTAATGCACCCTCACATGCAATTTTAACGCCTCCCTTCTTGCACCAAAACAAAAAAATACTATTAAATAAATATTAAGGTGTTCATGACTTGGTTGTTGCAAGAATTACGAATTCTTAATGAGGTGGTAGCGGAGTTGAATTCAAACGTCTTCCTGCAATGGCTAGATTGGCTGGTCACCTTCCCAGGATAGAAAGGTGAGCATTTACTCAAGTAAATGGTGGATCTAAAAATAGAAAATCAAGGAGCATCCACGGTAAATGCACCATGAAGGTAGGAACAAATAGTTTTGGAGGAAGATTCAAATATATTATATTGTAATAGTTGCATGTATTTGAGAAAAGAGATTTGAAATCTTTGAGAAAATTGTCTAACACGCAATTTCAGCTTGGCTTTAGAATAGATAGAATTGTTTGCAGTTTGGATGCCATAACAAATTCTTCTGTGCCATTCAAGGTTGTTATCATTTACAATTCAGTCATCGGCAACGGGAAAATCTACGAGGTTTGTTACACTATAAATTTTAAGTCATTATGATTTAAAGATTGCATTTACATTTGAATGAGTGCAATCAGTTATTAAGCTTACCTATCTGAAGATTACCTATATATTCTTGACTCTGCAATTGATTTCACTGGATTGGCTGTGAATTTGCAGGAAAGGAGGTGAGGAAAAGGACAACGATCGTTGGAAAGGTTGTGGTAACATCAACAAGAGGAAAATCTGCAAGTTCATTACGCTAAACCCATTTATATATGTGGCTCTTCTTAGATTTTTAACTAGTACTACATATTTGTCGATCTTTTCATGGCAATACCAGTTCTACTGTTTTGCACAATATGCCTCTCACGTATCCCTTGAAGAAAAGTAGGAATGCCCTAACATAAGTCCTATTGATGCACATGGATCTCATGAGAATATTATTCCTAACATGGACCATATGAACAAGCTTATTTTTATTCAAGTGCTGGTTGGAATTGGCAATCAAACCTGAAAATTCTACAATGGGTACACCATTTCCAAAAACATATACTGTAGTTATAGAAATTTTACTATTTTTTTTTAAATCCCAGAATTCTGATTTTTTTTACTTCCCAAAAGAATTGAACAGTATATAGTATCTAGACTGACTAATCCAATGACCTAGGAAAAATATCCAAGCAACTGTTATCTCAATCATACTCAAAAAGAATATCCATTGGTTGAATGACCTTCATAAACTTATCACCACAAGCTAATTCAACATTTGTGCAGTCGCTTTCGTAGAATGCTTAGATAGGAAAGATGGAGACCAATAGTGAAGGGAGTTAATTTCCTAGTAGCGGGGTGAGATACAGAGACAAGGGTAGAATGGGGATAGGAAGAGTATCCATTAAAGAAGAAAAACCTGCTAAAACCAAGAAGTATCTTCTTCCAATGCATGACTGATATCCATATTGTTTTCTTGCATAGGTGAGGTCTACATGTTAATAGATATATAAATCCACTAAATGTAAAGAATAAATTGTAATTTTTTTTTGACCAATTATAGAGGGTTCTATTGAGAAACGAAACACAGATTACCAAAACAAAAATGGTCCGACGAACTATAAACCAAATAGAGCACAAATTAGAACAAAAAAAAGAAGCAAAAATCCATGACCATCCCCGAGCTAAAATCAGAACGTGTGGCTAGCTCACATTGCAATCCCCGAGCCACCACCACTACTAGTAGGATCCACACCCCACCCGTCCAAATCCACCTTAATAATTTCATCCTTGATACCATTGCTTGCACCTCACTATCAAATCTGAAAAGGAAGAATCCAGTGCCAAGAATTGGTTCCTTCCTTTCAAATGTTACCTTCCTTTCAGATCTTATCGGATGTGATCTATATCTACATTGATTAGCATTATTTCCATAACCATTGCAAGTATAACAGTGTCCATGAAAGTTTTAACTCACCTTGTTTGTTTCAATGGGATTAAGATTATGACTCACAACATGACTTCTACAATGATTTGCTTTATGACCAAACCTCTCTCAACTATAACACTGAATACTTCTACAATTTACTACCTTATGTCCAAAATTATTGCATTGAAAACAATAGCCATTAAATGATGGATATCTTTGAGCATTAGGTTGTTGAAGTGGTGGTCTTCTTGCATTAGATTTCTGATTCTGAGATTTCCTTTGACCTTTTTACTTCTTCTCCATTTCAACTTTGACTTCTTTGTTTTTCTCTTTATCAATATATTCCAAACTCATACCGGAATGAAAACCAAGTCCGGTCTTCTCCAAATGACCTTGTTGCATGCTGATCAATACTTACAAGAGCTTACCGTTGTCAAGGACTTTATTTTTTGCCTTCGGATTATTTACTTGCTCTAGCTTTTCACATTCTTCTGACTTCTTCTTTATTGTTTCTTTTAGGGATTGTTGTACCTTATTGTTCTCCTCATTCAGATATCTAATAGTCTCATTTGCCTACTTCAACTGATTGTTAACCTCTTTATGCCTCAACTTGATTTTTTGGATTATCTCTCTCAGCTTTTGCACATGTTCATTTTCTATTTTCACATTCTCTTTCAATTATTCATTCTCTAATTCAACACTTTCCAAATCTTCAAGAGTTTTCTTCAAATATTCATCCAGTTGAAAATCTTTGGTCATGCACATAGGTGCCATTATTCAACCAACACGAGTCTCCCTCAAGCGGTTAGGCTTTCAAGCAAGGGACCAAAGATCTGATCCTAATTGTTGATTAGGTTGAAAGGACTGGAATACCTAGAGGAGGGTGGGTGAATCAATATTCCCATAGATATAAAAATTTTCCTAAAATTTAATCTTCCACAGAGATATCAAACTTCATTAATCATGCTTAACAAATATAAACAAAAAATGTAAAATAAACATGAATAAAGAGAGTCACGAGACAACACCAAATTTTATAAATGGAAAAACCACATGGGAAAAACCATGAAGAGTGTTATCTCTCAAGAGAATATAACTAGTTATATAGAGTTTATAAAAGGGGTGGATCACTGTCAGATTACAAAAATGACTCAATTACAAAAATGACTCACTGCTAGAATGCTCACTGCAAAGATACAAAAGATGACACATTGTTGGAGTGTTTATAAGAACATAAAATATTGAATTGAAAAGGATTGCATCTCCAAATGCATGAGGTCAATTCCAAGATTAAGCTCAAATCATAATTCGCAAACCCTATAGAAGATTTGGTTAAAGATCAGTCTAGTAAACAACTGCTAAACCATTGCAACACTATGTTCCTTCATTGTCCACAACTCACACTTCACACTTTGCTTCTCGGCTATCTCCACTGCTATGTCTCTTTTGCATATACTTCCTTAACACCCTCACTCTCTTATTCTCTTTCCCCTTTTTTTCATTGTCTCATAATACATGGAACTACACACACACACACATATACCGAAGGATATAAACACAAAATAGTTGATCAGCCAAAGACCAACACGATATCCAACATAAATAAGACACTCACGTCAGCCTCTGCAACATCTCAACATGCTTCCTTTTCCATACTTGATTAGCTAATGCATATACAAAGATTCCTGGAATGAGGCAAGGTCAATCAGACCCAAAGATACCAACCATTATAAAAAAAACTTAAGCATAATATCTCCAAACTCCAAAGATACAAACTCTAAATATGCCATGAATATTGCAATATAAAAACTCGAAGAGATACAATACTTATAACCATAAATACTCACAATAGATTATTAAGAATCAAATAATTGAAAATATCAATGTTGTATCCTTTGGGCCCTTTAAAGGCATGCCTACTCTGCAAGAAATAAGGATTAAACAAATTTGGGGCCTTACTCAAGATATGACCAATATTAACTGGTAGAAGAAGATAAGTAGAATGAAACTCTTTGGAGCCCCCTTGATCAAGATTGGATAAAATGTAATTTTGACAGGTGCGCCAAGAATAATCCTGGACAAGCTAGTGCGGGTGTTGTTCTCAAAGAACATAAAGGGAGACTTATTAAATGCACTGCTAAGTTCTTAGGAATAAAGTCTAACAAGTTTGTTGAAGCCACTGCTACTTTGGAGGGTATAAATCTTGCTAAAGATTTGGGTTTTACCAGGGTTGTGGTGGAAGGAGATTTAAAGCTGATATTTGATATATTGAAAGAATAAATTATAGGCCCATGGGAGATCAAATCCCCAATGAGAGAATGTCTGAAAATTCTTAAGGATCTTTTACAACTCAAAGTTTAGTATATATTTCAAGAAGGAAACTATGTTGCTGACTATATTGCTAATGAGGGCCTTAAGATTCAAACCTAGAGCCATTGGACAAAAGATTTCGTCCATCAAAATCTAGATAAAATAATTTGAAATGAAGTGGGGTCAATATAATGGAAAACAAGGTAGGTGCTGGAGGAAGACGTTATTGCTTCTAGTCTATTAGAATTGATAGATGGATTGGATGTTGATTGGGTGCTTGTTGTGTTAATTGTGGTTAGTTCTCTGTTAGCTATTTTCTTTTGTTGTTGCTTTCTTTGGGTCATTTATCCTCTCTGATCAGGTTGGTCTCAGTGTTGGGTGCCCCTCACTAATCTTTTAGTTTTTGGTTTCTTTTCCGTCTTGATCTTTCTTTTGATGTAAGGGATTAGGGCCCTCTCCCTTCTTATCTTATAAAAAACAATCTTATTATTTATTATTAATTTTTAGATTTTCATATATTGACTTTGTGTTTAATTTATCCTCTTTTTTAATTTTGATTTAACTTTAAAATCTACTTTAATTAAATTTTCTTTTATAATTAGAAGTTATTAGAATCAATTTAATTTATAATTATTATCTTATTAAGAATTTAAATAATAAATATAATATATTTTTTGGTTAATAACAAAACATTATTTGTGTTCAATAAATATACATTTATTTTATTTTAAAAACAATCTAATACTAAAAGATTGGGGTGTTGCTTTATTAGGTGAATGTTCCCAAAATTCAGAAGGTGAATATTCCAAAGCCTCTAAGAACCCCGAGTAAGCTAGAAATGATCTAAAGGGTTGTGTTTCATACTCGAGTCCAGTATATTAGACCCACTTGCAAAGTGGGATAGTGAAAATAATGCTAAAAATTTGAATAACAAGGTTCAATATGACCACGGAGATGCAAGACTCTAATTATCAAGTAATGGGAGGGCCTTAGGAGGCCGAAAATGGTTATTGAATGCATCTCCTTCAATAAGTTTATTGACTCTTTCAATTCTCCTCCCTTTCTAAATCTTTTATACCTCGTGAATGCAAGAGCTTCAAACAAATTTCTTAGAGATAGTTGGATAATTTGATAGGCATTTCCCTTGTGTTTACTATTGTTTTGTATTTACAAATTGGTTCAATACGGTTTAAGTACTCTTTTTTACCCTTTAGTATTAACTTAACAAGAAATATGATAGTATTCATATGCACATGCCTTATTCTTATATGGTTGAATTACTTTCACTAAACATTTATTGTTAAGAGTTATCACATATTCCTAGTTCTAATAATTTGTTAACAGCTTGCATAAATATACATTTCTAAAAAGTCAAATTAAATCAATATCTTTAAATGAATTGGAAAGGCTAAGTCAATACAAAGACACAAAATGCTATAGTAAGACTGCCATACCATATTGATTCCTCAATTGTCCTCCCACTAAAACTTTGTACTAACCCAAAACATCACACCATGAACAGAAACATGACACAATGTGTCTCTTGTTGGTCTTGCTCTAAATGATTTCTGATGAAAAGTCTAAATTGGATGCAAACAAGTATTTAAATCTGGTAAGTGGTAGTTAATTTGATTTTCAAAAATGTGAAAACGGAAATTAACAAAAATAACTATGGACGCTTTCACGAGAATCCCACAAAACCACCTAAACGTGCTGACGTCTACAGCAGATTTCAAGCTAATTTACTCATGAATTGTTCAGAATTTTCCCCAATTGTACAGAAAATTGAATGATAATGATAATATTACAACAGTCTTCATCGGCGCCAGGAATGCTGACATGCGTCTGGAGATGTCCACAGCACATCCTTGCCTTTACCTAGCTTTTCTTGTTGCTTATATTTCTCCCAGTCGGAAAGAGTATTTCTCAAATCAATAACCTTGGCCTTCAAGCCTTTGCAACAGTTGGCATGCATGGTACAAACAAAGTTCACATCTTTCGTTCTTTCACAGTAGCCGCCAAAATATTTAGTGTCAAGGAATTCGAATTTAAGTCGCCTGCGTCTGAACTCTTTCCATTTCAGTATCTTCAACACTTGTTGCTCATTTTTACGGGGATAAACTTTCTTGGATCGATACCAAAAGTTGAAAAAATCAACTGTCTTTTCATTGGAGTGAACATACATGAATCCTGCGTTGGGCTTATTGGAGAGATTAGTTGCTTTCCTTCTATAACGATCTGATGCTATTTGGAAGTCTGCCTTGGATGAGAATTTAGTAAAGGGATCTCGAAACCACATAATATCAGCATCCTGGATAATAATAATATAATCTGAATAATTCTGATGAAAAATCAGGAAATATGATATAAATTTACTGTACAATTTTCTCCAAGCCCTCGACGAATATGAAAACCTAACTTACCGAGAAAACGAAGTTATATCCTCGCTCCAACACTTCTCCGAAGAAACGAAGCCTTCTCCACATCATTTTCAAATAATCTCGAGTCATGTAAAGCTTTTCTCCCGAGAAATCGACTCCCTCTGTTTTCATCAGATAACAATGCGGATGAATTTCCCGGCAGCGATTGAGCGCCTTCTCATCTACGGCAACAATCAACAAATTTTTCAACAACGCCTCGGTTCCGTTACCGATGTGGAAACTTTTCAGGAATAAATCCACCATGCTATTGTTCTGCGCCCACGCTGCATTCAGAGTCGTGATTATAACGGTTTTCTCCTGGTTCGCCGCTTTTGAAAGGCTTACTTTTAGCTCGTCGGTAACATCTGATGAATTATAAGGAGGCTGCGAGAAACAGAGGAAACTGTAAATTAGCACAGGGCTCTAAATCACAGCGTTTTTGAGTACGGTTTTTAGGCAAATAGGTGTAAATACAATGACAGTAAGCGAGAATTGTAATGAATGAATGAATGACAAAAGTCTGTTAAAAAGGTCAGTTATACCTATTGCAGTTACTGATGATTTAAAAAGGTGAGAATATCTTATAATATCTGGATCTGTTGCATAATCGTCCATCTCTGAACGGAAAGAGCTGATGAGAATCGGAGTGAAGAAAGCCTGGAGTCTTCTATCAATAGAAAAGTACACAACTCCCACCACTATTATACAAGCCAGAAATGCAGTCACCGTCCTCACGACCCTCTGATTAACCCCTTTCATGCTGGCCTGTACAGAGATTTACTCAATTCCCCCTATTTGTATCCTGGAAAGCGGTTCTCTGTGTTAAATTAATATTTTTGAGGCACATAAGACAGTAGGTTGCACGAAGTTGCAGAGAAATATTAACCTGGTTTCCACTCTCCACTCTCCACCATAGGAGAACAGAGAAGAGTTAAGAGGAGAGGATAAGGAAACTACAAATGGTAGGTCCATCAAGGCCGCTGCCTCGAAAGAGTTAGAAATGACGGATTACAAGGATTTTGTATTTTCCCTTTATCGCTTTGGTTTGTTTTCACTATAAATTTCCACCACAAAAAAAGACACAAAAAGGTTTAGTTTATGTGGTTTATAGGGGAAAGGATTGAGTGGATATCCGTGGACAAGTTATAATGGTGGATATTAAATTAAAAGATTCATGATGGAGATCATGTGACATGATATATGTGGATATGTCATAAATCTTGATATATGTGGATATGCCATAAATCTTCTAGATGAATCTATTGTGATAATAATAAGGTGTTGTAGGATAGAAGATTATCCTCCCCTGCTAAGAGGGAGTGTTGAAATAGATAGATCGATCGGATAAACCAAATGTCTAATTAGCCTTACGGTCTTAGACATTTGTCTTGTATTTATCCGTATATCTCCACTTATTATTTTTATCACATATAGACTGATCAGTTGAATATTATGATTAATATTATAATCAACATTATGAATAATTAGTAATAAACTTTTGTTACTCATTATTCATAATATTAATTATATTATTTCAGTTTACAAATTATCGATTTATTGGATGTTATCACATCGGTTTGGTTGACTGATTATTTGTTATGTTAGACCTGATGAGATTATCGTGGGTACTTCTTTTGTAATATGTGCCGACGTGCTCCACATAGGAGTCATGAAACCTTGAGGAATCATGTCAGTTCCACAAGGAGTCTCGACTCCTCTCTGGATCACTGATTGTATATAAATAATTATATGTTGTCAATGAAGTGGGGCAATGCAGTGATAGATAGCACGTCGACAACAACAAAAGGTGACACGTCGACAACAACAAAAGGTGGCAGTCATGGAAGTGAAAGGTAAAATTAATACGATAACAAGAGCATCCAAAATTGTTGAAATAACATACAATAAACAATTTCTTGCACATACAATAGTTAACCTTTGTGAATAAGAACTATATTACCAAAATTAAAATTTCCTACATGTCTGATCCACTTTAACACAAACTTGATTGTCAACATGCTTGACATTGTGTTATTTTTCTAAAATTTGTCAAAAAAAGAGAGATTAACATTATTGCGATATTTCATTTAACTTTGCATTGAAATATGTGCAAACTTGATGGACAACATGCTTGATATTGCGTTTTTGTTTTGTAAAATTTGTTAAAAACACATCATTTTTAGTTGAAAAGTAAAGGGTAAGTGCACCAAGATTGTGAACATTCTTGCCATACTTTAATCTCCAAAAGATTGTAGTTGCTAATTGTTCTTGACCATCAATAGGTGTTGATTTAGACTTTTGAGATTTAGGACAAGAGTTGTTAGAAGAAGAAGGATTGTCTTCAAGGATTGGCACTCACTCATGTAGTGGAGAATGGGGACAATATTCCCAAACAGAGCTTGGGACACTATTTGATAATGGTAAGAATCGACATTTTAACAATCGTTCAATCGACTCTTTGGATGCTAGAATTATTTCCATCATTTGCTTGGTGGAGACAAATGTAAGGAGAATTTTTTTAAGCTCTCTGCTAATATTTTGAGCAAGGATGTGCTTTTACAGGGGAAAGTTATATTGTATTGCAATTTAAAGAAAAAGTGTTTTTCTAAATATAGATTTTTGAGATTTCATTGTTTTCTTGTAGATCATAAAAATTCAGATAAGAGCTTTAGAATAATGGTTGCTTTACAGTTGTTAAAAATTGCTAAGTATAATAGGAGAAGTGCCATTTGTGGTCCCAGACCACGAAATTGAAGTTTTCATAAAGTTATTTTTCTTTAAAATCTGGTTTTGTATACAATTGTCGATGTCTTGTTGTGGAGAATCAAGCAGATTTCTATGAGTAGTTTTGGCCTCATGAAAACAATGCTGGAAAAGAAAATAAATGAAAGACTTACACAACAGCTTGCTCTCCAAAGAATGATTTCAAACTTTCATGCCCTAAACTTCTATTTTGGGTGGTGGTAATGAAGATCAAGGATTCCATTTTAGAGTATGATTTGTCAATGAAACCTTGTGACATTATTGCAGACCCAATACAATGCAAGAAGCTTTAGCCTCATTGTTTCTCTCAACATCAAGTGGCATCACTGTTCTTCCCGCTTCATTTGAAGATCTAACGTTGTTGTATGCTTCAATGCTTTCTTAAGATGCATTGTTGATGGTTAGTATGACAAAAGGCAAACCCCTCACCAAATCCCTTGAATCTGAGTACGCTTAACCTTAATCGACAGATATTATACATTTTTAAAGAAATAGAACGTTTAATATTTTTAAGGGATACGGGTAATTTATTTATCGGTTTAGATTCCAATTAGAGAAAGTCCAAATGGATGGATGCATAATACATGTTACTAGGCATGCAATCAAGAGGAGGTTGGCAAGTAGAAAGTTCCAAAAGCATTTATGCATGATTGTCTCGATCTCCATTGGGCTTTGTACTTCTTTTTGTTCTCGCAATTTTCTTACGTCGCACGACACACTGTTCTTTTTACTTATGCAATTCTTTAACATTATAAAACCTCTCTGTTTCATTCTCTCTTCTTTTATCATGCAGGTTTCTATCCTCTTGCCCAACACTTTTTTAGCCACTAAAATCTACAATTCTCTTTCTTTGTGCCACATTCAATCTCTCCTCTTGCTACATACACTTCTCTTTTCATGTTGCACATTTTTCTTTGTCCTCCATGATATGTTCCTCTAAATTTCTTCTCTTTGTATAACTATTTTTCCCTCTCCATTCCCTTCAGTGCTTTCCCCTTATCTCCTCTTCCACTGCGCCAAACACAACACTCTATGATTGTTTTGCTATTAATTAAAACCAATAGTTTCCTTTGATTCCTCTTCCTATGCAACTTGTCTACAGTAAATCAAATCTACACATTTGAAAATAAATATATGTGCTATGTGTCCCTTCATTTTTCATTTGCTTCTTTTTTAATTTTGCACTCAAACCAACTATCAACCTTCATGCATGCTTTAGAGAATTTTTCACTTTTATTTTCTTTGTTATTTTGGCTATTCAAGAATGATGTTTTCTTCCATGGTCTGATGCTCCTGCATCAACAAGCCTTATACAAGTTATAAATCTTCTTGTAGTGATATGCAAATTGAGAAAGATAAATTAAAAGTAACGTTTAAAGGCATGGATAAATGATTATTATGATGAAAATATATGTAATGTTTAGTTATTTTTACTTTTTTTAATAAAAGTGGATAGAACTATTCAACTATATTAATTTTTAAAAGTTTTTTATAGTGTCTAGTTCAAAAAACACGTGTCTAGTTCAAAAAGCACTGAAGGGAAAGAACCAGTAAGAAAACCCTTTAGTACGCATTAGATATAAAGGAAGCCACCAACATAAGCATATAGAAGGAAGAGTAATGTTTAATTACTTAATTCAATTAATGAGAAAATAATATTGTAAAGAAAAGGTGAACGTATTAGAAAATTCTAAGTTTAGTATATGAAGACGGTCTAACCTCTACTAAAATTTATTCTTGAAATTCAATAAAGACTGATTTATTCAAACATTTTCTCTTTTTTTATTTATGATATCACTCGGCAAATTTTACATTTTTTTTTTTAATATAAGTATACTAGTTTTAATGGTATACCCATGTCATTTCCCATTTAGTTGATTCTGAAATGAATTATTTGATACATAGACATGTTGATATAGTGTAATCTTGTGTAAAACTTTGTGCGATCTACAATGGTATCCATCTTGTCCATAAACAAAAAGCACTTCTAAGAAAAAATTGATGTTTGGATGCATGTCTTTCGAAACCTTGTATGATAGTTGGTATTGGTGGCAGGGTAGAGGCAACATCGTGGTTATTGCAATTGTAACGCCTCCCTTAATGCACCCTCACATGCAATTTTAACGCCTCCCTTCTTGCACCAAAACAAAAAAATACTATTAAATAAATATTAAGGTGTTCATGACTTGGTTGTTGCAAGAATTACGAATTCTTAAAGAGGTGGTAGCGGAGCTGAATTCAAACGTCTTCCTGCAATGGCTAGATTGGCTGGTCACCTTCCCAGGATAGAAAGGTGAGCATTTACTCAAGTAAATGGTGGATCTAAAAATAGAAAATCAAGGAGCATCCACGGTAAATGCACCATGAAGGTAGGAACAAATAGTTTTGGAGGAAGATTCAAATAGATTATATTGTAATAGTTGCATGTATTTGAGAAAAGAGATTTGAAATCTTTGAGAAAATTGTCTAACACGCAATTTCAGCTTGGCTTTAGAATAGATAGAATTGTTTGCAGTTTGGATGCCATAACAAATTCTTCTGTGCCATTCAAGGTTGTTATCATTTACAATTCAGTCATCGGCAACGGGAAAATCTACGAGGTTTGTTACACTATAAATTTTAAGTCATTATGATTTAAAGATTGCATTTACATTTGAATGAGTGCAATCAGTTATTAAGCTTACCTATCTGAAGATTACCTATATATTCTTGACTCTGCAATTGATTTCACTGGATTGGCTGTGAATTTGCAGGAAAGGAGGTGAGGAAAAGGACAACGATCTTGGAAAGGTTGTGGTAACATCAACAAGAGGAAAATCTGCAAGTTCATTACACTAAACCCATTTATATATGTGGCTCTTCTTAGATTTTTAACTAGTACTACATATTTGTCGATCTTTTCATGGCAATACCAGTTCTACTGTTTTGCACAATATGCCTCTCACGTATCCCTTGAAGAAAAGTAGGAATGCCCTAACATAAGTCCTATTGATGCACATGGATCTCATGAGAATATTATTCCTAACATGGACCATATGAACAAGCTTATTTTTATTCAAGTGATGGTTGGAATTGGCAATCAAACCTGAAAATTCTACAATGGGTACACCATTTCCAAAAACATATACTGTAGTTATAGAAATTTTACTATTTTTTTTTAAATCCCAGAATTCTGATTTTTTTTACTTCCCAAAAGAATTGAACAGTATATAGTATCTAGACTGACTAATCCAATGACCTAGGAAAAATATCCAGGCAACTGTTATCTCAATCATACTCAAAAAGAATATCCATTGGCTGAATGAACTTGATAAACTTATCACCACAAGCTAATTCAACATTTGTGCAGTCGCTTTCGTAGAATGCTTAGATAGGGAAGATGGAGACCAATAGTGAAGGGAGTTAATTTCCTAGTAGCGGGGTGAGATACAGAGCCAAGGGTAGAATGGGGATAGGAAGAGTATCCATTAAAGAAGAAAAACCTGCTAAAACCAAGAAGTATCTTCTTCCAATGCATGACTGATATCCATATTGTTTTCTTGCATAGGTGAGGTCTACATGTTAATAGATATATAAATCCACTAAATGTAAAGACTAAATTGTAATTTTTTTTTGACCAATTATAGAGGGTTCTATTGAGAAACGAAACACAGAGTACCAAAACAAAAATGGTCCGACGAACTATAAACCAAATAGAGCACAAATTAGAACAAAAAAAAGAAGCAAAAATCCATGACCATCCCCGAGCTAAAATCAGAACGTGTGGCTAGCTCACATTGCAATCCCCGATCCACCACCACTACTAGTAGGATCCACACCCCACCCGTCCAAATCCACCTTAATAATTTCATCCTTGATACCATTGCTTGCACCTCACTATCAAATCTGAAAAGGAAGAATCCAGTGCCAAGAATTGGTTCCTTCCTTTCAAATGTTACCTTCCTTTCAGATCTTATCGGATGTGATCTATATCTACATTGATTAGCATTATTTCCATAACCATTGCAAGTATAACAGTGTCCATGAAATTTTTAACTCACCTTGTTTGTTTCAATGGGATTAAGATTATGACTCACAACATGACTTCTACAATGATTTGCTTTATGACCAAACCTCTCTCAACTATAACACTGAATACTTCTACAATTTACTACCTTATGTCCAAAATTATTGCATTGAAAACAATAGCCATTAAATGATGGATATCTTTGAGCATTAGGTTGTTGAAGTGGTGGTCTTCTTGCATTAGATTTCTGATTCTGAGATTTCCTTTGACCTTTTTACTTCTTCTCCATTTCAACTTTGACTTCTTTGTTTTTCTCTTTATCAATATATTCCAAACTCATACCGGAATGAAAACCAAGTCCGGTCTTCTCCAAATGACCTTGTTGCATGCTGATCAATACTTACAAGAGCTTACCGTTGTCAAGGACTTTATTTTTTGCCTTTGGATTATTTACTTGCTCTAGCTTTTCACATTCTTCTGACTTCTTCTTTATTGTTTCTTTTAGGGATTGTTGTACCTTATTCTTCTCCTCATTCAGATATCTAATAGTCTCATTTGCCTACTTCTTCTTTATTGTTTCTTTTAGGGGACATAGAACACCATATGACCCCTTAGGATACCATATGGTGTGTTTAGGGGTCATATGATATCTTGAGGGCTCATATGGTGTCTCGAGGGGTTTTAAAACACCATATGTTGTCATTAGGGGTCATATGGTGTCCTAAGGGGTCATAGAACTCCATATGACCCCTTAGGAAACCATATGGCATTGTTAGGGATTATATGGTGTTGTATGGGGTCATATGGTGTCCTAACGGGTCATAGAATACCATATGACCCCTTAGGAAACCATATGACCCCTTAGGAAATCATATGATCCCTTAGGACACCATGTGACCCCTTAGGAAATCATATGACCCCTTAGGACACCATATGGTGACGTTAGGGGTCATATGGTGTCCTAAAGGGTCATAAAATATGATATGACCCCTTAGGACACCATATGACCCCTTAGAACACCATATGACATGTCCTATGGTGTCATAGAATACCATATGACCCCTAAGGACACCTTATATCCCTTAAGGACACCATGTGACCCCTAAGGACACCATATGACCCTTTAGGACACCACTATTATGATAATACGAGTACAATAAATATTTCCAACAATCCTATACTTAATGTAAGAACCAAGCATATATAACTGAACTATCATTTCTTAATGGAAAGAGTTTAGGAGAAGCAGGTAAAGATGGATTATGTGAAAAGTAAAGATCAGTTAGCTGATATCTTTACTAAACCCTTGCCAAAGACTACTTCTCAGTTTCTCAGAAGTAAATTAGGGGTTAGACTCGTACACTGGAAGAACTAAGATGCTGAAGTTGCATAAATTATGTGGATTTCATGTTTATTCTTCACTAAGGATTGATAAAGATGTGTGTTACTCCGTAGGGGGAGCAGCTTTTATATAATATGGTATGAATTATAGCTCTGATCAGATATAAGTCAAGTGATGCATTTTTGTTTTGTATTTCTGTCAATGGTGGAGAAGAAAAAGAAATCTGATGATTAGGCTTAAGGAGAATAAAAGAAATAAAAGACCGACAGATGTAGAGACTGGCAGTTAATGTGCTAAGATGCAGAAAATTGGCATATATGATCTCATGATCCTCTGATTGTATATTTGATTGGTGTTGCCATCAATGCCAAAGGGGGAGATTGTTGGCATGATTGGCATAACTGATGCAAATGAGTTGATTACTATACCAGTAGAGGAATGATGATGACATGATCATTTATTTGTGTTGTCATTGATGCCAACCTATGTCAATGAATGCTTGATGATGGTTATTGATGAGTTTTGATGTCTGAATTGTTGGATAAATAATTTAGAATTTGTAAGTTTGACAGTGTTTACCGGTAGGACTAAGAATTAGGACTTCAACCAGTAAAAGCAAAGATTTTGATGGAATCGATAAATTGGTGATGGTTGGAAACTTGTGGTTTGAGACATAAGCTTTTATGATGGATTTGTGTATGTGTACAAAACCGCATCCTATGTTGATTACCAAAAGGCATGTTTTGAAATTCTAATGGAGTTGTGCTTGGGTTTTAGGAACAATGATGAATTCACTCAATCGGTAATGATTTGACGGTGATTGGTGGTGAATCTACATGATGAAGATAACACGACACAACTTGCATGAATAATTTGAAATGTGTTTTTTCCACGAAAGATGGTAGAATTTCTTGGGAATGTGCAAAGTGCTTAGCAAAATGATCTAAGTGTTTGACTTCTATATAGATCGAATTTTTGTGATGGGTTATTAATAATCAACGATTGATATTACATTGTAATTTATTATACATGATTTATATATTTATCTCTTATGATCTGTATTGTAAATTCAAGATGTAATTAGGATTAATGGCCGACTTAGTTGTTATGGCTATTTAGGGTGACACAACTAATGTTTTATGTGTTAGTGGCATTAGGAGAATGAGTTAATCCATCCCAGAGAAGATAGAGATATGCCTGAGTGTTTCAGATTGTGAAGCAAAAATGGATCTGATTTAGCAGGCTGAAAGCACAAAGTTACAGATCATTTTTCACCGTTGTTCCCTAATAGTTACAATAGATTAAATCCCTTAACTAGATAGGTCCTAAAAGGCCTTTGTCACCTAAGTCCTCTAACAATGAAGCTCACAAAAGAGTGTTTAATTCCTCCAACAAGGTTGATCCTAACAGATCATTAAGCTCCGCGCTGGAGTGATAGGCAAATCCCTTAACGGGGTGACTCCTAACATGATCTGCTCATAATCGGGCATATTGTAAGCTCCTAACCAGGCTAAACTCCTAACATGGAATACTTAAAAAGAGTACAAATTATTGTGGGTACCAATTCCCACCATGGTTTTTCCCATTTGGGTTTTCATGTCATAAATCTTGGTGTTTATGTGTGGAATGTTTTTCATGATGTTTATGTTTATATGCATTATTTCTGACACACCGGTTATGATATGTAATTCAAAGTTTATCAGAGATTACCGATAGTGATAAGAAATAATTAGATAAAGAATTTGATCAGATTGATAAGATTGATTACTAGAATGATCAAATTAGTATGACTGATTAAGAGATAAAGATGTTGATAATTATGATAGATGGTTTTAGCAAATCTGATTAAAAGGTTGTTAGATCTGATTGTAGAAGTATAGATATCTGTGAAGAAGTTTCAGATCTAATTTAGTGGGATTTGAGTTCAAAGTTTAAGTTATTGTTAATACTAATTAACCCCCCCTCTCAGTATTAACTGGATCTTCATAACGTTAACACAAAGGATCTCATAAGAGGTGAAAATAAGTAAAAATAGAGAGATTTTAACTAGAGAAAAGAATGAATGGGAAATAATGATCTTGACCAAAAATAATAACTACTCTTTCTCGACATAATAAATAGGGAGATAAGAGGGCACATAACCTCCCCTATGTCAATAAGTGATAGTCCAGGTGATACTATCATCCAAGATCCTTCCATGAGGAGAATAGGGCATCCCATCAGGAGGATAACCAATTGTCAAAAGAGGGACAACAGGAGGACATGGTGACATGCAACCCAATTGTGGAAATTTGAAGGAGGTATAGACATTAAAGAATTGCAAACCAGAGCCCTGTGAATGTTGAAGTCTTTCTTCTCTGTAACATCCTAGCCACAAACCATCACTCCAGAGACTTTGCACAAGATAGAGGATAAGAAATCCTACAAGGTGGAGGATAGGCAACAATTGACCTAGTAACGTGGGAAAATATTAGATGGACAAAATTGAAATCCAAATAAATAGAAGCTCCCCCATACCTATCACTAGCAACACCACCATTAGAAACTAGAATAGGAACAACTCCTACACTAGAACCAACCCTATAACCACACACGACAATAGTCACAATAGAGAAAAGTTGAGGCCCAACAAATAAAGCTATTGAACATCACTAAGAAGCCTTTCAAGAGGGACAAGAACAAAAATGCTAGATCCCACACTATATCCACACACCACTGGAAGCAAAAAATACTATAGGATAAAGCATAAACACAACAAAAATGGTCACATAATGATCAACTATAGAAAAGGAGAGAGAATTTAAAATCCCCTAGGTTAAAGGAATATTAGATTCCCTAATGTCACACAATATTTTGGGTTATTCCCAGATTTTTTTTAGGAAAACTTATCTCAATCTTCATATAATGTAATCTAAATTTCAATGGAAAAATTGGGAGCTAAAGTTGAATAAGAGAATTTGGAAACAATAACTGTATTAAAAAGGGACAAATTTACTAGAGATCATTCTTCGCCCTTGGGCACTTTATGCCAAAAAAAAGTCATCTTTTAAAAGTAAGCAAATTAATGAAAGGGGGTTCAAATAAATCCTAAAATTTATGCTTGCATGGAACACAAGCTTGGTTTCTAAGGCCCTTGCCCTCTATAGATAGATGTTTCTCTTCATTGGAAGTTGGGTTAGTTTCTTTGAAGATATTGGGTGCAATTAAAAGATATCCCTTTTAAGGGATTATCTTTCCCCTTGAAGAACCATTTTTGACCTCTAGGCTTCTTAAATAGGACTCACGAAATTACTTACAAATTCTTCCAATGGTTAAAAATAAGAAATCCTCCTCTAAGAAAGAGGACTAGTGAAAAATGATTGTCCTTTCTCAAATTAAGAATGGATGGAGACATTATAATTGATGATCTATTTTGGTTAACTTTTTGTTTAGATAGAAAGTAGTTTGAATGTAAACACATAAATTAAACACAAAGTTGATCTAGTGATAAATAGTTAGTAAAACACCGAATAAAACAATGACAAAAGTGGCTAGAGGCAAAACATAACTTTTTTATTTATCTAAAAAATAAATCATTTACAAAAATAATCTTCAAACTCATATTAAAATATGAGTGCAAGTAAAATTTCTATAGCTATCTTGAGTTGCTACCAACAAACTAATTTTTTGCAATCTGAAGCTATATGTTGTTTTTCTATGCATAGGAGCTACCTACTCTTGAACACACTCCTCTTCACAAACTCTATTGTTTTTATTGCAAGTTTATTTCTTATCTACACTAAAAGAAACTTTATGATGGCATCAAAATTACTTTTTCCGTCTCTTACTCTCCAAAAATTTCCTGTCATTTTCAAAATCACCTACTAACAATAACTCAACTACTAATGAATTAAATATTACTATAACTTGAAGAAGAAAGAGTGGATTAAGATACTAAAATATTTTGAACAAGCTATTTGTTTATAGGTAGTTGGCTAGCAGGCTCAGGAATAATAAATTTCAACACCCATTAGTCCTAAGACATTTAAAGCTCATTCGACAAATTTGGAGTTAATTATATCAAATCTGGAGCTACCTAGAGCTTATTTTACATGATTTATGGTTCCAAACATTCTTCCCTTTAATACATAATGATTAAATTGCTTCTTAGGTGCTCAAAATTGTATCTAACAAGTGACTTCATAAAATGTTAAACTGATACTCAAACCTACAATATTTAATATTGATTTCCTCATTCTCATCCAGCTCCCTTATGAAATGATATCTAATTTATATATGTTTTCTTTGTCTATAAAATATTGGATCCTTCAACAAGCTTGCTGATTATACATTATCACAAAATAGTGTTGTAAGAATACTCTTGATCTTCTTTCAAATTGGCTATAACTCTCCATAGACAAATGACTTGATATGCTGCTGCATTCACCACTATATATATATAGTGGTGAATGCAGCAGCATATCAAGTCATTTGTCTATGGAAAGTTATAGCCAATTTGAAAGAAGATCAAGAGTATTCTTACAACACTATTTTGTGATAATGTATAATCAGCAAACATTATATATATATATATATTCAATTTAGCTATAAAAAGAGAAATAATGAGCTGTTTCTTGGAAGCTCATGAAATGACTTTCAAACCCAAATAAAAAATATATCTTGGTGTACTCTTTGTATCATCTACACTTCCTTCCTTATTTTTATTTGTGCATCCAACTAGCCCAAACTCATTTGCTGCAATATACAAAGCATCGTATTTTTGGTTAGTAGATTTGTCTCTTTGAGTTTTGTAAGCAAAGACTGTTTTTTTGCCCAAAAGTGAGACTAGATCATTGACAGTTGTGTAAATTGTGAATTAGTTCCCCTCTGAATTCATTAAAGCTACAACTCCATAAGATTTATATAATCTGATTTAAAAAAAAATTAAATGCGGGTTTCTTTTCGCTAGAAAGTAGAAAAGGCAAAAATGTTTGCACAAAACTATGCAACAAGATTAAATCCATAGAAAAGATTGAATATAGCAGTTCAAAGACCATCTATCCTTTAAATAAATTACAATTAGCATTGACACACCAATATGCAATACTAATGTGAGAAAATATTTTAACCCAAAATGAATCTTGTTTCACTTCCGGAAAGAAAGTAATCATTGCTTCAATTGAATATTTTTACGCACAAAGAAGTAATCATATCAACAAGTTCATCTAAATTCATATATTTAATATGAACATCAAAGAAAACTTAACATTTAATGCACACATACAATAAATCCTTTAAAGGACAAACAACAAAATCTTATTCATGTTTTTCTTGATTATTTCTCACTCTTGCACCAAAGTATAATGGGGATCAATTTTCAGACCCTTCCAAAGTCTTTTACACATTTATTTATAATGTCCACATATGTGATCGTCAAGTGTTTCTTGAAACTGATTCTTTTAAAGAATCATTTTAAAGTAAAGTCTTTTTAAAATAGGTAGAGGAAAAGAATTTACATGAATAAAATTATTAAATGAGTCATGGCTGAGGTGATGCCTTTGATGGGTCCATGCTGGAGCTACCTTGTTGAGTTTTTTGTTGGTGTGCCAATTTGGCCTTATAATCCTTTAGTGCCTTCAAAATGGCCAAGATCTCTGGGTCCTAAGGGATGAGAACATTTTGGGTCCTTAATCTCCCTCAGGCTCTGCTAGATCAGATAATTTTATTTTTGGTAGAAAAAGCCTTAGTGTGATTTGTACACCAAGTTAGGGAGAAATCAATTTTGAGTAGCCTATTTTTATTTTACTTAATGAAAGCCTTGGGATCTGAAAGAGAGTCGACTATGTTAATGAACTCAAATTTCAGCTCATCGATCGTGGCATCCCTAGAGATGTCTGTCTTATGAATTTGGTATCCAAAGTCTAGGAACTCCCTTGCAATTTTTCGCTACATCTTATTTGTGTCCTTGATCAATTCACTTTGTTCCTTGATATTTTGTTGCGAGAAAGTGTAATTCCATTTTACTCAATCCATATGATACGTTGATTATCTTGGGTACTTGTGATGGTTTTCTCATTAATTTTAACATTTGTACCCAAGGCCACTACCTCCTTGATTTATTCTATTGTTTTTAAGTAAGCAACTTCCTCTTGCTTGGTGGTTTTCACCTCAGAATTTTTATTATTTATTATCAGAATATAAGTTCACCACACACTTTTCTCATGTTATCAATAGAAGGGGCTCCTTTTGTTGGAATATGTGCCACTAATTCACTTGACAATAGTCCATACTGATTGGGTTAAGTCTTGCCAATGAAGCAGTATGAAGGATTTTGTGAGCTCTATTGGCATGACTCTTGTCGATGTATTCTTCTCTATAGGAACAACAGGTTTGAAGTCATCCCAATGACCCGATGAAGTTGACTTCGGTCATCAGAGTAACTTCTGCTATCGAAATGACTTGTGGAGTGATATGCCGATGGTTTGATGGGGTCTCTGTGGTATTATATCAGGAGATCGAAATAACTTTGGGTTTTCGGCGAGACTGCAGCAACGGTGTGTTGATGATCCGATGATGTTTTTTTTTAGCGGTCTGGAGTTAGGCCAATGCCCGATGAAGTCACCTTTTGGCATTCGGCTCGCATATCGGCTATCGGGTTGTGATTCTGAATGTCATGCCGATGTCCAGATGAGTCTACTCTACTTTGTCTCAGAGTGTTTCACTTATCAGCATAGTATTCTTCTTTGTGTTCCGATGACCCGATGAAATCATCTTATCGGGCTGGCAATGCAGATCAGGATAGCAGTTTTGGATTTGGTCCGATGAGCCGATGAGTCCATGCTCTTGGTATTGGCAATCGAGATAGTAGTTGTGTTCCTATTTCGATGTCCCGATCGAGACCACTCCTAGCCATCGGAGATCGGAGTATTTTTTGGAGAGCTATATCGATAACCAATGGAGTTGCCTTAGGAGATAGGGTATCATTGGGCCATCGGTTTTACCTTTTGAATGTTGTGCCGATAGCTAATAGAGTGGAGACTGACTGCGGGAGTGAGGTCGAACTGAGATCCAAAAGATTGACTCTCGAACACTAAGTATGAGACCGTCGGTGTAAATGAATACGAACTGACCCGGTTCTCTATTGCATGTGTGATAATTGTTTTTCCATGAATGCAGACTGATGTAGGCAGACGGTTAGACTTCAAGCCATTGGTACAATTACTCTAATGAATCGTTGATTAGTTTGGTATTGGAAGCTGACGGTAATAAAAAATGTGGTGAGTGTAAAACTTGAGAGTTGCTGTGAGTGTTCTGTGAAAAGAGTTTTCTGATCCGATTGTTTGTATGACAATCTGGAATGACTATATAACAGAGTAAAGGAAATCTACAGATGAGACTGTATTGTATTGTTTTCAACATACTGATAATAAAGTCGATCATTTGCTAGTGGTGGGTTTTTTCTCCCGAAAGGGTTTTCCCATGTTAACTCTGTGTGTTATCTCTCTATGTTGTTTTGATGTATGTTTTTTACTCATGCCATACTTAGTAAATGGTGAAATTTTGTCTACACTAGTCTGTTTTCTCCCCTACAAACTGACATTAGGGAAGTGAATTCCACACTTGATTTCCTTACAAGTGGTATCAGAGCCTGTCCCGTTTTGTTATCCTTGTTGGGTTCGGTTGGTTTTTTGTGTCAGTTCTATCTCAGTGGGAGTCTTGTAGAGTGTCTACTTGTTTTACAGTTTAAAATGGTGAGTACTTCAAGACGCATAGACATGGAGAAGTTTAATGGTTCCAGTTTACCACAAGGTGCCTATTTGCCAGGTTTTCACCAAGTAACACTTTTTTGTTTTATGATTTTTTTGTATTTTTGAATTAGGATATTCCAAAGAGCTATGTGTAAAACCTGTGAAGGTGCATGCTCTTGATAGGATCCTCTAAAGGTTCACCCTCTGTGGTTGAGAGCTGATACGCACCAGATCCATATGCTACAATAATGATGTAAGGGCCAAGCCAGTTTGGTTTGAACTTGCCCATCTTCTCTTTGTCTTGCTGATTTTTGGGGTTTTCTCTAAGAACCAAATCACCTACCTCAAATGTGCAAGGCTTGACTTTGTAATTGTAGCTGCGACTCATTCATTGTTGATAAGCCTTGAGATGATTAAAAGTAGTTTGTCTTCATTCATCCAATAGTTCAAGTTCTTGTAAGTGAGAGACCCTATAGTCTTCATCACTGATGATGTTTTGCAAGGAGACTCGTAAAGAGGGTAGCTCTACCTCAATAGGCAAGATGGCTTCAGTACCGTAGACAAGTGAATAGGGTGTAGCTCCTGTAGGTGTGCGAACACTTGTGTGGTAGGCCCAAAGTGTGGGATTAAGTTGGATATGCCAATTACAGCAAGCGTTGTCGACTGTCTTTTTTAAGATTTTAAGGATTGTTTTATTTGATGCCTCAGCTTGACCATTACCTTGGGGGTAATAAGGTGTGGAGAAACAATGGGAAATATGGAAGCGGTCACAGAGTTCATGAACATCTTGATTTTTGAAGGGATGCCTATTATCGATGATAATAGAAATAGGAATACCGTATCGACAAATGATATAATTGAGAATGAAGGTAGCAATTTGTTTTCTAGTGATTTGCATGAGAGGCAAGGCTTTGATCCATTTTGTGAAATACTATGTGGCAGTGATAATAAATTTATGACCATTGAAAGAAGGAGGGTGAATCTTGCCTATGAGATCGAGTCCCCACTAACAAAAGGGCCAAGGAGTTGCAATCTGTTGAAGTTCTTGTGCTGGCGCATGGATGAGGTCTCCATGAAGTTGACATTGCTTACATTTCTTGAAAAACTGATATGAGTCTTTTTCCATTTTGGCCAGTAATATCCAGTCCTGATGAGTTTCTTGGCTAAGGTAGGACCACTGGAATGTGGACCACATATCACTTCATGTACTTCACGTAATGCAATCTAAGCTTCGTCGCTTTCCAAACATTTAAGAAGAGTGTCATCTAGACCTCAAAGGTATAGGATATTGGCTAAAATGATGTATCAAGAAGATTGGCGAATGAAAGTGTGACATTGGTTATTGGATAGATCAAGAGGTAGGGTATTGTCACGAAGGAATGTGAAAATGGAACCATATAACTAGGACTCAGGATCGACGACACATATTATCTCAGCAGCAGTGATTTCATATGAAGGAACCAAAAGGTTATCCACCAAGAACTCATAGCGGGCCTCATTCAGACGGAGATTGATTAGTGAAGCCATTGTAGCCATGGCATTTGCGGCTCGATTCTGCTCTCTTGGTATCTTCTGAAAGTCTATCTTTGTGAAATGTTGTTTTAGGTCATCCACCATTCTTTTGTAAGGAATTAATTTCTCATCCTTTGTTTGGTATTCATCAGTTGCTTGATGGATTACAAGTTGAGAGTCCCCAAAAACAAGAAGTTCCTGGATCTTCCACTGAATAGCAATCCATAATCCTGTTGTTAATGCCTCATATTCCACTATGTTATTAGTGCAAGGAAATGATAAACGGTATGATTTTGGTATAGAATCCCCTTGAGGAGTTATAAAGAGGATGCCAGGTCCTGCCCCATGCTGTGTGTATGAGCTGTCAAAGTATAATTGCCATGGTTTTGCATGTGACACTGTTAAAATGGATTCATTTGGAAATTCTGAAATTAGAGGAACATCATCTATCATGGGAGAATCCGCTAACTGATGTGCGATAGCTTGTCCTTTTATTGCTTTTTTGTCCAAATACTCGATGTTGAATTCACTCAAGAGCATCACCCATTTGGCTAGTCACCCAGTAAGTGTTGCTTTATTGAGAAGGTATTTCAATGGATTGATCCTTGCAACCAACTTAGTCTTATGAGTTAGCATGTAATTTCATAATTTCTGTGAAGCAAAGACCACGGTGAGACATGCGCACTCAATTGGTATGTAGTTTAGCTCATATCCCACCAATGTGCGACTGATGTAATAGACTGCCTTTTCTTTGCCTTCATTAACCTGTTGTGCTAAGAGTGCCCCCAGTGTTGTTTAAGTAGCTGATATGTATAGTAGTAGAGGCTGATTTGGAATTGGTGGCATCAAAACTGGCAGATTAAGAAGATAATTTTTGAGTGCCTAGAAAGCTTGTTGACAATTATCATCCCATTTGAATTTGATGTTTTTATGTAGCAAGTGTTGAAAAGGATTGCACTTATCTACAAGTTGTGCTATGAATCTTCATATGGATTGAAGTGTCCCTTGCAAAGATCAAAGTTGACTAATGTTTCGTGGTGGTTGGATCTCTAGGATGGCCTTGACTTTTGCTGGATCTACTTCGATTCCTCTCTTTGAGACAATGAATACTAGGAGCTTCCCGGAGGTTACTCCAAAGACACATTTCTTGGGGTTTAATCTTACTTTATATTTTTCCAACCAATCAAAGATGACTAAAAGTATGTCCAAATGTGTATCTCTGTCTATTGATTTTCCCAAGAGGTCATCAACATAATCTTCCACAGTAACGTGCATGAGATCATGAAAGATAGTAGTCATGGCTCTTTGATATATAGCGCTTGCATTTTTTAGCCCAAAGGGCATGAAATTCTAGCAAAAAGTTCCCCTAGGACAAGTGAATGCTATTTTGTGCTGGTCTTCGGATGCAATTTTTATTTGATTGTAACTAGAGAATCGATCCATCAAGGATAACATCACATGACCTATTGTGAGATCGACAATCAAGTCAATATTTGGTAACGAAAAATCATCCTTAGGACAAACTTTGTTGATGTCTCTGAAATCTGTACATATTCTGATGCTACGGTCTGGTTTACTAGTAGGCACTAAGTTGGAGATCCATTCAGGATAATCAATTGGGCATATGAATCCAACATCCAATAATTTCTCAATTTCTGCTTTGAGTATTAATGCCACTTGTGAATGCATCTTTCTTAATTTCTGTTTCACTAGTTTTGCCCCTAGTTTAACTATCAAATGGTGCATTACCAAATTCGGATCCAATCCAAGCATATCAGTGTATGACCATGCAAAGTTGATTTGTCATTCCGTGAAGAAACTTATGAATTTTGACTTTTCTGACTCTTGCAAAGATTGAACCAAGAATATGGTTTGTGGAACTTCTTCTATACTAATGTTTGTTTTGATAGTCTCCTCTACCAACATGGATGACTTTTCCTCATATGATGCTGGGAGAATGTTTAGCCTTCCATCTTTGGGTGCCTCAGAGAGGTTTTCACCCTCAGATACATCCTTTCTTTTTACTTTTTTGGGGTCAAACAGTGCCACAGTGTGGTTTTCACCATAAGACCCTTGGTTTGTTTTTATTTTTATATTTTTGCGACTGGAAGGTCCGACAACCTCTCCAAAATATGCTATGCTATTAATTTCTATAGTGTATCCCGCTTTATGGTCCCTAGGGGGAATATCATCTCATATGCCAAGATAGTCAATAAAAGCTTCATCATTTTGGAATGTGTCAAACTGTGCAGGTCCTTCATGATCCTAGTCAATGAGTTGGCAGTGGACAAGGGGAAGGCCTTTGATGTTTTCGAAGTTAGCGGGGCTAAGAGTGAAGATGCAGTTGTATTCTGATATGTTGAGGTAGTTATCGAGGTCATTGTTGGCACTCTCCTCATCAGTCTCAATCGTGAATGAATCCAAATTATCATCAGTAGTAGTGCATTCTAGAACAGGTGTTCTCATTTTATGTGATTTCAACCTAGGACCTAGAGATAAGGACTGTGTGGAATCCTCTGGGGTTCTTTTTTGACCAACTTTGAATTTCCTATTAAATTCCTCTTCTTCTGTTGGCTCACTTGGTTCTCTGAATGTCTTGATAAGCTCATAGTCACTAGAGGATTTGTCTGAACCCCATTCCCATTCATTGGAGTCTGTGGAATAGCGATTTTCTTGTTGAATTTTGGCAGCTTTGATTTGTAATGCTTCTTCTATCTTTTGAGTATGAACCTTGGAAGTCATGAAACCAAGTCCTTTGGAGCGTTCCTTTTTGAATGTCAATTCAGGTTGTAAAGGTTCAATGATGCCTTCCTTTCTTAACCCAAGAGGACTTTTTCCATCATACCCAAATTTTTGTAGAATCTTAAACCCCTTGCCATACTTCTCACATGGTAAACTGATGTGATCTTGTGTATCATTTGCAAGGTCTTTGTAAAGCATTTTGTATAAGTCTTCCTCTTCTAGTTCACCCCATTTTTGGAAGATTATAGGATCCCATTCAAGTGTAATGATAGATACCCGCTTAGTAGGATGTGTTCATCCATATTCTTTTGGTGAATTCATGACTTGTTGTAAGTACACGGTCTGATTCAAAGTGTATTCACCCATGCCTTTGTCCTGGAATTTGCCCTTAAGTTCACCTTGTTTTGATGTCGAAGGTTTTAATAACTCAGGGTCAATGTACGCAGAAGAAGGAATAGCTTCGCGATTACTGGGAATGATGGTCTTAGTTTTTGGTCTCAAGTTACTGCAATATATGAATGGATTAGGATCACCATTAACTGTTATTTCAACTCCATTGTGAGTAAAACTTAATGCATTGGTGATATGTAGATGGGACTACCCTCATTTCATGAATCCAAGGATGTCCTAGCAATATGTTGTATGTGAGATCAAGATCAAGAACTTGACAAACCACATCCTTTGTAACTGGCCCAACTCTGAGAGGTAAGGTGACTGTGCCCTTGGATGAACACTCTTCATCATCATATGCTTTGATGGTAATTTTGTTTGTAGAATTCACAAATTTATCAGAATATCCCAATTGTTTAATAGTGCTCAATGTACAAATGTTGAGACCTGCTCCTCCATCTATCAGGACTCATTTGATGTGATGTTTGTGTATGAAGGCTTCAATGTGTAAAGGTGCATTATGTGACTGACTTACGGAGGCGTCATCGACTTCTGCGAATGTAAGACAATGTCGAATGGAAAGTTATCCCAGCATGGCTTGAAACTGGTCCACGTTCAGATCAGTAGGAACGGTAGTGTCTCTCAAGATTTTGTCAAGAATAGCTTTATGTGTGGGGGATATGCGTAAAAGCTCAAGGATGGAAATAAGCACGGGTGTTTTTCCTAACTGTTCTACAAGGTCATACTCAGGCTTAATTGATGAGGAAGTGGTGTCTTTAGCTGGAGTTCCTTGCAATGTGAATTTACCTCAACGGGTTGTAACATGACATTCAAAGGTAGGTTCGGAAGAAGATCCAATGCCTTTTAGAATGATCTTGGGTCTCTGGGTACAATTCTCAGGGGTTTTGTCCTTGATGATAATGGTAGAGACATAATTGTCCATTGAAATGTGATTGATGGTTGAATCATAATTATAAGATGCTCTGGTATAGTTGGTTTAGTAATCTATGGCTTTATCTTTTCCCTTGTCATGCTTTAGGAATGGTTCCTTAAACATTTCATGTTCTTGATTGGATGAGTGTCCTTCAATCTCAACGTCACCTCTATCAATGAGATCTTGTATGATGTTCTTCAGTCGATGACAATTTCCTCTCTTATGACCCTTACTCTTATGAAATTCACAATATTCATCATCATTCCACCAATTTGGTTTCACCTTTGGCTCATATGGAGGAAAATCTGGAATTTTGATTACCTTGTTTGCCACTAGCTTTTTGAAAACTGACTCAAGTGGTTCTCCCAATGGAGTGTACTTCCTCCGTGATTTGGAAGTTGTTTGAGATTGGATGAAAAACATCTAAAAAGATTGCAAACAATCTCTCGATAAGAAAGAAAGGCTAGAATGGACTGACCAGATAAAGTGATAGAATCACAGGATAACAAAGATTGACTCGAGAAATGAGGGCTATGACTAAGGCTAGGGCAGTCTATAAATAGACCACGAGGGGAAAACATCCTCATTGTCATCCACACCTTCAAGAGATCAGAGTGCAAAGTGAGATAGAGCAGTAGCAGTCAGTAGCGATGGCAATGGTTCACAGAATCGATCGCGTTCGCTGATTTCATAGGCCAGCAGAGGTAGGAGAGCCGGTAAGTACGACAAAACCTCCTTGTACTTTGTTGTACTAATTGTTGTCATTAATGCATGCTAGGTAGTGCAATAAATGTGCTTTTAGGAAAATGTCAAAAAGTCTCTAAAATTTGTAGGGGTGTCTGTGCTAGTGCTAGGCACGTCTATGCTAGCTAGGCACATCTGTGTTTGTGCCAAGCACGTCTGCGTTGTGCAGGTGCGTTTGTGCTAGGTAGGCACGTTGAAAACTGACTCAAGTGGTTCTCCCAATGGAGTGTAATTCCTCCATGATTTGGAAGTTGTTTGAGTATTCACTTGATTGTTTGTAGAACTTGATCCCGAAAAAATGAATTTGGGTCGCACTGTATTGGCATCAACAACACCATCATTGACTATGTTCTTGTTTTTATTCCAAAATCTTGGCTTATCTTTTCCTTTAAAGTCATCTTTGTTTTCCTTGAATATCTTAATGACTCCTTGTTCAATTAGGACTTTCTCTGTTTCTAAGCCTTTTTCAATGACGTCCTTGAAGGTGGACAAACAAGCTTTTCTTAGATCATAGCCAATGTCTTTGTTAACATTCTGGGTGAACATCTCTACCATTTGTTTTTGTGGAATTTCACAAGAGCATCTGCTGGCTAGATTCCTCCATCTTTGTAAAAATTATGCAAAAGACTCCCTCTTTTTGCTTGGTGTTGCACAAAGTAGTGGTTGATATGTCTATCTCTATGTTGTAGGAGAAATGTTGGATAAATGCCTCTACAAACTTACCCCATGACTTAATTCCAGGTGGAAGTTGGGAGAACCATTCCATAGCTTGATCGCCTAGGCTCTGTGGGAATAATCTCATCAAATATGTCTCTTCTGTTGCTACCTCAATGCAAGCTATGAAAAACTGTCTTATGTGTGCCTTAGGATCCCCTTTTACTCTATACTTATCAAACTTAGGTGTCACAAAGTGTGTAGGAAAAGGAGGCATTGGAATGCTCTTGTCAAATGGATAAGGACATATGTCTCACATTGTGTATGTTGGATTTGGTGTATTTATGTCCTCCATTTTCTTTTGTAAGTCCTTGATTTGTTGCTCCAAATTGCTCTTAGGTGGAGATTGACTTCTTGGACCATACCCCATGCTTGAGGCACCAATTGGAGGAGGAGCATGTTGCATATATGGATGATATTGATCATACACATGTTCATATGGAGGATGTCTATAATGATACTGCGTATATGGACCACTTGGTATAGATTCATGTTGAGGAATGAAATATCTGCTTTGTCCATGTATACCATACTCTACAGGCATGTCATGAGTTTGTTCTACTGTGTTGTCCCTAAATTTGACATGGGGTTTCCTTGTGTCCAAATTTTGAGCATGCCTTTGAATATCCAATTGCTTTTGTGGTTGATCCTTAGCATTGATATGTGATTGAGCATATTTTTCTGCATAAGACTTCCATGATGGTCTGTGAAGGTGAGTATCATATGCTTGGCCATGTGTGTATGGGACCTCTGGTTTTGAAACAAAGATGATGGTGAATCAGGCACCATATGTGGTCCTCTATTGCCTCCACTATTAGGCCTCCTTTGATCCATGTTGGAGTGAGTTTGTTGCAAAGGTCGATTTTCCATTATTTGAGACATGTCAAAATCATGAGGTATCTTGGCTCCACTTTGTGCCATCACTTGTAGAAAGTATTGTCTATCTCTCCTCATTATTTCCTCAACCAATCGATTAAAATGAGGATTCATAATGGTGTCTTCCACTTCTGCTGAATGTACGGAAAATTTGTCCATATTGTCATTGTGTGTATCATTGTTGTTTGTAGTGTCCATGTTCTCAACATTTGGAATGTTTCTATAGGCATCCATGTTAGGTAATGTACTATGATCAGAATTGAAAAAGATATCATTGTCATACTCATAGGAACTCATGTTTGCAGATTCTTGAGCCTCTTTAGCTTCTCTCCTAGATTTTTGGAAACAGGTTTCAACCATGAACTAGGTATTGATCAAGATGTGTGAGAATAGATGAAAATGGAAAGAGTATGGAAGAATAAGAGTTGGATGGAATGTAAATGAATCTGAGGTTTACTTGCAATGAGAAAAGTGTAAGACCAAGTATGTATGTAGTAGAGTAAGTGTGGCTTCCAAAGAGAGGATAGTTTCTCTTGATGAGGTAAGTTGACCTTGACTCTAAGTAAGACCAAATGAGACCTAAAGGTGATAGACCTTGATGAGGGACCACTTAGCAAAATGTTGTGGTATGTAGTGTGTTGACAAAGAAAGATGAGGAAAAGCAAGTGACCTTTTGACTCAAGTTTAGACAAATGTATATGTAATGTAAGGTGTAAAGCAATGATGGACCTTGTAAGACCGAAAGACAGGTTGAATGCTAGATGAAACCTTGGAGAAATAACCTAGGAAGCTCAAGAATTCCGAAACTGACTGTGTTTGTTTGCTGGACTGTAAAAAATTTTCAATTTTGAACACAGATGTCCCTGTATACTGTACAGATGCGATTTCCTGACACAGACGTGGTTCTATTTAACACAGATGCGAGTCTGAGATTTTGTCAATGCAATGTTGATTCTGGGAACACATATGTGTTTCTGCCCTTCACTGACGTGGTTATAAGACACAGACACTATTATGTCAGACACAAATGCGTTTGTACAAAATTTATGCAATTTTTTCCAATCTATGAAGTTGTTTTGTTGTGACCAAATCTGACTGTTTGACTATTTTTCATGACAAGAGGACACAGTGTTGATGAGGACTCAATGTTTGTAAGTGTCTAGACTCAAAAATATGACTCAAAGAAAGTGTGTTGTTTGATGTAAAATTGTTTTGCATACACTTGAAGACACAAAAGACACAATGTTTTTCTGTTTGGTCTTGAATGTTTTGAATGTTTAAAATAAGTCAAGCACAATTCTTATGGTTGGCCAAGACAATAGTTGTTGATCCCACATGGGGTTTTACCCCTGAGGCTATGCTATTCAGAGCGGATACTTAGATGCTTGACCCCATTGGCTCCACCCTCAACACTCACTTCTCAGGCCAGCCAAACATCAATCCCCACAAAAACTCCTTCTGGCGAACTTTGTATCTCTACTAAGAACCGTATGTGTGTGGGCCACTACTAGAGGTCCGACCTCCTGCCCCAACAACTAGAAGGATTTGGGATTCTAAAACAAAAAGGTGCTAGTAAAAGCATCTTCTCATGTGGCCATACATGTGGCACTTTTAGCTCTGTAAGTATAGAAGGCTCCCAGCCGGTAGGGGTTACACCCTACAAATGATCAAATAAATTTGATCAAATAGGTTTATGGGGAGACATAATGTCGGTATGAACTAAGATCAGCACACATTATTCATAGTTTTCACCATGAATACAGTTTTTTATAGTGGTTTGGAAGAAGATGGCTTTTCTTTTGCTACCACTTGGGTCATCCTCTCCTCACTAGTAGTCTTAATGACCACACGGGGAGATAGGCCCTCTAAAGATTAAACAAAAAGAGCCTATTGCTCAAGACACAAAAGACAATGATTGAATTTTAGTGCACCAATTGAAGTGCTTGCTAGTCTATGAAAACAAGGCACACAATAAAAATCCAAAACCCTTGCCAAGGACCTGCAACAAAGAGTTATTAGTAGTTTTGATTGTTTCAAATGATCACCCCTTCCTACAAGCACACGAGTTAGGTAAATTTTAGATCCAAAAGACTTTGTGAAATAGGGGCCTTCAACAAAACAATTTTTCTTTGAAGACAAGCTGCACCAATTTCGTTAGCTAGATCTGAAGATGTTAGTTCAAAATAAACCAGATCTAAAAACCGAATGACTAAAAACTTGAATCAATAAAAATCCAAAATGCAAAATAAGTGTACACAGACGTGGTTACCATAAACACAAATGCGACTTTTGGATGCGGACACGTCTGAGAATCACACAGATGTGGTTCCGGAATGCAAACATGGCTTATGGACGTAGGCGTGCTTGAAAATCCCACAAACGTGATTAGGGAACACAGATGCGATTTTTGGAATCTGCAAAAAAAATAAAATTGTCGGGGGTGCAGACGTGATCCCAGAAGTCGCAGATGTGGTAGAAAACCAAAAATGTGATCTAAAAGTATGCAGACATGAAAATATCGAAATGTTGTCGAAAATGTCAGATCTGCAACTTCAAAACACCAAATCTGCAACAAGGAGGTTAAATGCAAAAGGGACAAGAGTCCCACCGGGCATGCCAAAATGTATACGGTGAAAATGGATAACAGTAATAACAATATTGAAAGACTAAATGGATTCAACCATAAAAACCCTAGCCTAACAACAACAAAGATCCACCATAACATATGAAGATTACCTAAGACAATGGAAATCAAATGAAATCACAAAGATTATACCATCACATGTCCAATAGGGTTTGGATCTCCATTCTTCCTATCTCCATTGATCTTGCTTGATATATTTGCTCTCAGATTTTATGTGCACAAGAGCTCAACAAAGAACAGAATGTGGTTGTAGGTAGGATCGCATATGAAAGTGCAAAGCGTAGTGTAGTCAATTGATCAAATAGTTAGTTAGGATTGATAATGAAGGAAGCATCTCCTTATATAGAAGACACTATATGAAATGGAGGGATAAGATTGAAAGGTGTAAAAAGAGGTCGGCTATGATTAAAGGGTAGGTAGAGGAAATAATAAAATAATGAAAGGGGGTAGGTAGTGTAGGAATTAAGAGATGAATGACATGTGTCATGGGTAGAAAAGGCTAATGAATTAATTAAATAAATAAAGATTCATTTAATTAATAGTAGAAATGGGATCAATTAAATAAATAAAGATTTATTTAATTAATAGAAGAATTAGGCTTAGATAATTAGACATGACAATTTTAGGTGTCTACATTTTGCCCATCTTTGAGACAATGCGGCTTGTTGCGTTGTTTCAAAGAAGATAAGATGAACTGATACAAAGTTGCCCCAAGATGGGAATGATATGCCCCCTTGAGAGATTGGATGAAAAACGTCTAAAAAAATCGCAGACAATCTCTTGATAAGAAAGAAAGGCTAGAATGGACTGACTGGATAAAGTGACAGAATCACGGGATAACAAAGACTGACTCAGGAAATGAGGGCTAGGACTAAGGCTAGGGCACTCTATAAATAGACCACGAGGGGAAAAAATCCTCATTGTCATCCACACCTTCAAGAGATCGGAGTGCAGAGCGAGATAGAGCAGCAGCAGTCAGCAGCGATGGCAATGGTTCACAGATTTGATCGCATTCGCTGATTTCAGAGGCCAGCAAAGGCAGGAGAGCCGATAAGTACCACAAAACCTCCTTATACTTTGTTGTATTAATTGTTGTCATTAATGCATGCTAGGTAGTGCAATAAATGCACTTTTAGGAAAATGTCAAAAAGTGTCCAAAATGTGTAGGCGCGTCTGTGCTAGTGCCAGGCATGTCTATGCTAGCTAGGCGCATCTGTGTTTGTGCCAGGCAATCTGTGCTAGAAAAGGCATCTGTGTAGGATGTGATCATGTCTACGTTGTGCAGGTGCATTTGTGC
Source organism: Cryptomeria japonica (assembly GCF_030272615.1). NCBI lineage: Eukaryota > Viridiplantae > Streptophyta > Pinopsida > Cupressales > Cupressaceae > Cryptomeria > Cryptomeria japonica. The sequence continues at coordinate 96,758,262 of NC_081411.1, forward strand.
TAGGAAGGCATGTTTGTGTCTTTTAGGTGCGTCTATGCAGAGCATAGGCACGTCTGTGCTAGGCAGGCAGGTTTATGTAGTCTCTAAGCGCGTTTATATCATGAAAGCGCGTTTGTGTCCAAAAATGTGAATTTGGTGTCTTCTAGGTCAAATCGGCAGTTCTGTGATGAACATACGCTATCGATTGGATAAGTTGCTAAGAGGATACACTCAAGCAGGTCCTCTAGGGAAGACTAGGATAGCAAATAGGGCTAGGATTGATAATTCTGTGATAGAACATATGTTGCCAATTAGGAAACTACTCAAGAGGATTCTTTCAAGCAGAGACCATAGGATAGGATAGGTCAAGGCACTTTGTGATGAATAATGAGTACCAAGACATAGTACTTTGTGATGAATAGGGAGCACCAATAGGAGCAGCACTTTGTGATGAACAGTGAGTGCAAATGTGAGCAGCACTTTGTGATGAACAAAGAGTGCCAAACATGTAGTACTTTGTGATGAACAATGAGTACCACTAGGATAGAAGCAACACTTTGTGATGAACAGTGAGTGTCACTAGGATAGAAGCAACACTTTGTGATGAATAGTGAGTGTCACTAGGATAGAAGCAACACTTTGTGATGAACAGTGAGTGTTACTAAGACTGACATGATTGATCTGCTTGGCTGCAGGAGTATTTGCCTATGCTTGAGTCATGGGAGAGATTCCCATCGACTCAGAGATTGCAACCAGAGTTGACATTCAAGGACAGAGCTGATATTGAGGGTATGGGTCTATGCCACATTTTGTATGTGCCTGAGTTTTGGGCGAACATGGGGTTGCTGACTGTGCTAGCTAAGAGATGGCACTCTGAGATGTGCACATTCCATTTACCGATGGGTGAGATGACAGTCACCTTGGAGGATGTATACCGGATTCTGAGGATACTGATCGATGGGGAGTTAGTACCCTATGATCAAGACAGAGACAGGGATGCCCTGAGATGAGTATTCCGAGACCCAGGACTGGATATGAGGGCAGGACATGTCGCATGGGACACAATGATAGCGACAGGACTAGCACTACCAGCAGTGCTAGGAGGAGTGATCAGTGGATTCCTATGTCCAGATAGGGCGACATGAGGGTTGGCTGTGGGATGGGGGAGCACCTTGGAGACTCTGGTTACACAACACACTAGAAATGCCTGGGGACCGTGTGTGCTGGCACACTTATATTACAAGCTGCATCAGTTTGTATATCATGGATCCATAGGATTGGGCTGCGGAGTTACATTGCTATAGGTGTGGGCATATGAGCATCTACTAGTGACATGACCTATACACTTCAAGGGCAGGGGGCATCGACGTAGCTTTGTGCATTTGTATGACATGATTACATTGCAGCCATGGATTGGCAGATTAGAGTATTGTTGTCAAGTCTTGGATGAGATCGACACGGTGATATGGAGGCTGTACCTTGGGTGCAATCAGTGGGAGGATGATGCAGTAGAGTTACCATACACCTTCCAGAGTAGATATTTGATTGGGTAGATGCCATATGTATTAGAGAGGCAGCTAGTGGATAGAGTGGGTAGATAGTTTGGCAAGATTCAGTGGATGCCACGGGGCTCAGGTATGTATGTGCAGACAGTGCATGACCAGGCACACTTTGGGCCACTACTGTCATATGATCAGGCCATGATGCAGTTTTTGGAGATGGTTCCCTTGCCATGGGATATGTGGCCAGAGATTGAGGATGTAGGGATGGATGTAGAGCATATTGCATACAGGGCTGAGTATCCCTTCCCACGACTGACAGACCGCAAAGAACTGATAGATGGGGATGGCAGAGGAGATGACGATGATGATGGAGATGGTGGGGGAAGAGGCCAACGGAGGAGGTGAGGTGTGGTAGGAGAGAGGAGAGTGGTTCCGTAGAGGGAAGGTGGAAAGGAGAGACCGATTCAGGTGGTGAGGGGTCGTGGTGGGTTGCCAGTACAGGTGCCAACAACATAGGGTCCTAGATAGGTGCAGGGATAGAGGAAGGTATAGGTATCGGCACAGGGACAGGCATAGGTACAAGCACCCATACAGGGGGAGCCACAGGAAGAGGTACAGGGGGCCGAGGCGGAGGAGGATGAGCTGAAGGAGATCTGCCAGGGATAGGTAGATGAGATTCAGGACTTGGAGAGGGAGAGGGATAGACTCAGGAGGAGGCTCAGAGATACTGAGTGGGAGCGAGATCAGGCTATACAGCGCTACACTGAGGCTGAGACAACACTAAGGGCTGGGAGGCAGGTGGCAAAGGACATAGGGGCTGGATATGCCTAAATCCTGTAGGTAGGGGAGGAGATTGCTTACTGGTGGGATCTCTATTATGGTGTAGTGCCAGCTGATCAGCGGGCCAAGAGCTTCCGGAGACCATCACGTACAATGATGGCCACTGAAGGGAGTCCGAGGAGACAGGCGTCCAGCGGTGGGATTATGGGTCCTCCACCACCACCAGATAGAGGGGGCAGGAGAGATGGTCCTGAGGCAGGTCCTTCTAGGGCTCAGACTCCATCGAGGCCAGGCGGCTCCGAGGGAGGGAGTTCATCATAGCCATAGAGGGCTCCCTATGTATCAGTATTGTACCATTTTTGTATGATGATGTAGACACCTGTGCATGATTATAGCCATATGATTTTGACATCATTGTATCATGACACTTTTTATATATATATATGAGATGATTTATCTTTGTGACAGCTATATGCATGTGTACCTATGTGATGAGATGTTTAATGATGTATGTTTTATGTGATGGTTATGATATGGATGCAAATATGTACATGATGAAATGCAATATTTTTGTTCTTTTATGTTTTAAATATTATGCAAATGTGAATGTGAATGTATGAAATGCTTATATGTATATGATAATGCAAAAGAACTATTTACATGATAAAAATGTAAGATGTGCTAACATGTGTTGTGTGCAGGATGTGATGCAATTGTGATATCGATATGTATGTATGAAATGCTTACATGTGGTAATGCAGGTGCAAACAACATGAAATGCAAATATTTTTTTGATGTGTCATTATACTCAGTCATGTGATAGCAGGCTACGCAGACTCAAGAAGGATGATGGAAGTCAATCAAGAAAGGCAGGATGGAAGATAGAAGATATGAAAGTGAAAGAGCTTCTTGTGCATTATCATCATTGAGCTTTATTATGGCAAGTAGGTTATGACAATCAAGGCATATGTTCGACCCAGAAATTCATTGTACCCATTTGCATGGAGATAAGACAGTCACAAACAAGGAATGCCCTAGTTCATACTAGACTCATAGTGTCCTCATATCCTTGGACAAGTCATAGCATTACTAAGAGACAATCCACAAACAGCAAAGAAAAATAGGTGACGATACCCCATCCTCGCCTTTCTAGTCAAAGACATCCTAGAGATAGAATCTCTAGTCAAATACATACTAGAAAAGCTAAAAGACATGTCACCAAAAGATAAAAATCAAAAGAAAACCAAGACTCGACACCAACATTCACTGTAGTCCTCAAGTTTAGTGTCTCTTGTCACTTGTATAAGTCGTGTTTGATTGTGGTCACAATGTTTACTTTCACAAAAAGGATAGACAACACTAAACCATATGTTGTCTGAGTTTGTTGAAAGATTTGATTTGTTGAAGCACATTGTTGCTACTGTGTATCATCTGAAACTGACTGAATCTAGGAAACCAATATGTTATTGCAGAGAAGACGGAACTTGATTGCATATTGGCGATGCAAGTGCTATTTTATTACGGATTATGTGTGAATAGACTGAAGAAAAGTGGAAGAAATTGGACTCCTCAAAACATGTGATGTTCTCAATTCCACACCTATTACTAGACGTAGGATTTGCCTTAGCCATAGATAGGATCTGATTTATTATGGATGGAAAGGAGTGAAAAGGGAGGTTTATTATGAATGGCGAACCAACCTTTGGTAGATCAATAACAAGCCACGATGGGAATGGGTAAGTTTATTATGAATGGATAGGATGTGAGTGTGTGCAAAGTGAAAGGATGCAAGTGAATCCTGAAAGAAGGAGGAGCAATGTCTCTAGACATGGCACTGGTAACCCAGTTTTCACCATGGTACTTGCCTAAGGTGCCACCAAAGTGGTTTTCACCATTGGATGAAATTATTTCTCTTTACTTTTTTTGATTTTTCAATGTTTTTTGTGTCACAAGGCACCTGTTTGCCAGGTTTTCACCAAGTAACAATTTTTTGTTTTATGATTTTTTTGTATTTTTGAATTAGGATATTCCAAAGAGCTATGTGTAAAACCTGTGAAGGTGCATGCTATTGATAGGATCCTCTAAAGGTTCACCCTCTGTGGTTGAGAGCTGATATGCACCAGATCCATATGCTGTTGTAATGATGTAAGGACCAAGCCAGTTTGCTTTGAACTTGCCCTTCTTCTCTCTATCTTACTAATTTTTGGGGTTTTCTCTAAGAACCAAATCATCTACCTCAAATGTGCAAGGCTTGACTTTGTGATTGTAGCTGTGACTCATTCGTTGTTGATAAGCCTTGAGATGATTAAAAGTAGTTTGTGTTCGTTCATCCAATAGTTCAAGTTCTTGTAAGCGAGAGACCCTATAGTTTTCATCACTGATAATGTTTTGCAAGGAGACTCATAAAGAGGGTAGCTTGACCTTAATAGGCAAGATGGCTTCAGTACCATAGACAAGTGAATAGGGTGTAGCTCCTGTAGGTGTGCGAACACTTGTGCGGTAGGCCCAAAGTGTGGGATTAAGTTGGATATGCCAATTACAGCCAGCGTCATCGATTGTCTTTTTTAAGATTTTAAGGATTGTTTTATTAGACACCTCAGCTTGACCATTACCTTGGGGGTAATAAGGTGTGGAGAAATGATAGGAAATATGGAAGCGGTCACAGAGTTCCCAAACATCCTAATTTTTGAAGGGACGCCCGTTATCGGTGATAATAGAAACAGGAATACCATATCGACAAATGATATAATTGAGAATGCAAGTAGCAATTTGTTTTCCAATGATTTGCATGAGAGGCACGGCTTTGATCCATTTTGTGAAATACTATGTGGCAGTGATAATGAATTTATGACCATTGAAAGGAGGGTGAATCTTGCCTATGAGATCAATTCCCCACTGACAAAAGGGCCAAGGAGTCGCAATTGGTTGAAGTTCTTGTGCTGGCGCATGGATGAGGTCTCTATGAAGTTGATAGTACTTACATTTCTTGACAAACTGGTATGAGTCTTTTTCCATATTGGGCCAGTAATATCCAGTCCTGATGAGTTTCTTGGCTAAGGTAGGACCACTGGAATGTGGACCACATATCACTTCATGTACTTCATGTAAAGTAATCTGAGCTTCGTCGCTTTCCAAACATTTAAGAAGAGTGCCATCTAGACCTTGAAGGTATAGGATATCGGCTAAAATGATGTATCGAGAAGATTGACAAATGAAAATGGAACCGTATAACTAGGACTCAGGACCGATGACACATATTATCTCAGCAGGAGTGATTTCATATGAAGGAACCAAAAGGTTATCCACCAAGAACTCATAGCAGGTCTCATTCAGAGGGAGATCGATTAGTGAAGCCATTGTAGCCATGGCATCTGCAGCTCGATTCTACTCTCTTGGTATCTACTCAAAGTCTATCTTTGTGAAATGTTGTTTTAGGTCATCCACCATTCTTTTGTAAGGAATTAATTTCTCATTCTTTGTTTGGTAATCATCAGTTGCTTGTCGAATTACAAGTTGAGAGTCCCCAAAAACATGAAGTTCCTGGATCTTCCACTGAACAACCATCCATAATCCTGTTGTTAATGCCTCATATTCTGCTATGTTATTAGTGCAAGGAAATGATAAGTGGTATGATTTTGGTATAGAATCCCCTTGAGGAGTTATAAAGAGGATGCCAGCTCCTGCCCCATGCTGTGTGTATGAGCTTTCAAAGTATAATTGCCATGGTTTTGCATGTGACACTATTAAAATGGATTCATCTTGAAATTCTGAAATTAGAGGAACATCATCTATCATGGGAGCATCTGCTAACTGATATGTAATAGCTTGTCCTTTTATTGCTTTTTTGTCCACATACTCGATGTCGAATTCACTCAGGAGCATCACCCATTTGTCTAGTCATCTAGTAAGTGTTGCTTTATTGAGAAGGTATTTCAATGGATTGATCCTTGCAACCAACTTAGTCTTATGAGTTAGCATGTAATTTCATAATTTCTGCAAAGCAAAGACCATGGTGAGACATGCGTGCTCAATTGGTGTGTAGTTTAGCTCATATCCCACCAATGTGCGACTGATGTAATAGACTGCCTTTTCTTTGCCTTCAGTAACCTATTGTGCTAAGAGTGCCCCCAGTGTTGTTGAAGAAGCTGATATGTATAGTAGTAGAGGCTGATTTGGAATTGGCGGCATCAAAACTGGCGGATTCAGAAGATACTTTTTGAGTGCTTGGAAAGCTTGTTGACAATTATCATCCCATTTGAATTTGATGTTTTTATGTAGCAAGTGTTGAAAAGGATTGCACTTATCTACAAGTTGTGCTATGAATCTTCATATGGATTGAAGTCTCCCTTGCAAAGATCGAAGTTGACTGATGTTTCATGGTAGTTGCATCTCTAGGATGTCCTTGACTTTTGTTGGATCTGCTTCGATTCCTCTCTTTGAGACAATGAATCCCAGGAGCTTCCCGGAGGTTACTCCAAAGACACATTTCTTGGGGTTTAATCTTACTTTATATTTTTCCAATTGATCAAAGATGATTGAAAGTATGTCCAAATGTGTATCTCTATCTATTGATTTGCCCAAGAGGTCATCAACATAATCTTCCACAGCATCATGCATGAGATCATGAAAGATAGTACTCATGGCTCTTTGATATGTAGCGCCTACATTTTTTAGCCCAAAGGGCATGAAATTCCAGCAGAAATTTCCCCAAGGACAAGTGAATTTTGTTTTGTGCTAGTCTTCGGATGCAATTTTTATTTGATTGTAACCAGAGAATCCATCCATCAAGGATAACATCGCATGACCTACTGTGAGATCGACAATCAAGTCAATATTTGGTAACGGAAGATCATCCTTAGGACAAGCTTTATTGATGTCTCTGAAATCTGTACATATTCTGATGCTACGATCTGGTTTACTAACAGGCACTAAGTTGGAGATCCATTTAGGATAATCAATTGGGTGTATGAATCCAACATCCAATAATTTCTCAAGTTCTGCTTTGACTAGTAATGCCACTTGTGGATGCATCTTTCTTAATTTCTGTTTCACTAGTTTTGCCCCCAGTTTAACTGTCAAATGGTGCATTACCAAATCTAGATCCAATCCAAGCATATCAGTGTATGACCATGCAAATTTGATTTGTCATTCCGTGAAGAAACTTATGAATTTTGACTTTTCCGACTCTTGCAAAGATTGAGCCAAGAATATGTTATGTGGAACTTCTTCTGTACAAATGTTCATTTTGATAGTCTCCTCTACCAACATGGATGAATTTTCCTCATATAATGCTAGGAGAATGTCGAGCCTTCCATCTTTGGGTGCCTCAGATAGGATTTTGCCCTCAGATACATCCTTTCTTTTTACTTTTTTGGGGTCAAACAGCACCACAGTGTGGTTTTCGCCATAAGACCCTTGGTTTGTTTTTATTTTTATATTTTTGCGACTGGAAGGTCCGACACCCTCCCCAAAATATGCCATGCTATTGAGTTGTATAGTGTATCCCGCTTTATGATCCCCAAGGGGAATATCATCTCATATGCCAAGATAGTCAATAAAAGCTTCATCATTTTGGAATGTGTCAAACTATGCAGGTCCTTCATGATCCCAGTCAATGAGTTGGTAGTGAACAAGGGGAAGGCCTTTGATGTCTTCGAAGTTAGCGGGGCTAAGAGTGAAGATGCAGTTATATTCCGGTATGTCGAGGTAGTTATCGAGGTCATCGTTGGCACTCTCCTCATCAGTCTTGATCGTGAATGAATCCAAATTATCATCACTAGTAGCACATTCTAGAACAGGTGTTCTCATTCTATGTGATTTCAACCTAGGACCTAGAGATAAGGACTGTGTGGAATCCTCTGAGGTTGTTTCTTGACCAACTTTGAATTTCCTATTAAATTCCTCTTCTTCTGTTGGCTCACTTGATTCTCTGAATGTCTCGGTGAGCTCATAGTCACTAGAGGATTTGTCTGAACCCCATTCCCATTCATTGGATTCTGTGGAATAGCAATTTTCTTGTTGAATTTTGGCAGCTTTGATTTGTAATGCTTCTTCTGTCTTTTGAGTATGAACCTTGGAAGTCATGAAACCAAGTCCTTTGGAGCGTTCCTTTTTGAATGTCAATTCAGGTTGTAAAGTTTCAATGATGCCTTCCTTTCTTAACCCAAGAGGACTTTTTCCATCATACCCAAATTTTTATAGAATCTTAAACCCTTTGCCATACTTCTCACATGGTAAACTGATGTGATCTTGTGTATCATTTGCAAGGTCTTTGTAAAGCATTTTGTATAAGTCTTCCTCTTCTAGTTCACCCCATTTTTGGAAGATTGTATGATCCCATTCAAGTGTAATGATAGATACCCGCTTAGTAGGATGTGGTCATCCATATTCTTTTGCTGAATTCATGACTTGTTGTAAGTACATGGTCTGATTCAAAGTGTATTCACCCATGCCTTTGTCGTAGAATTTTCCCTTAAGTTCACCTTGTTTTGATGTTGAAGGTTTTAATGACTTAGGGTCAATGTACACAGAAGAAGGAACAGCTTCGCGATTACTGGGAATGATGGTCTCAGTTTTTGGTCTCAAGTTATTGCAATATATGAATGGATTAGGATCACCATTAACTGTTATTTCAACTCCATTGTGAGTAAAAATTAATGCATTGGTGATATGTAGATGGGACTACCCTCATTTCATGAATCCAAGAATGTCCTAGCAATATGTTGTATGTGAGATCAAGATCAAGTACTTGACAAACCACATCCTTTGTAACTGGCCCAACTCTGAGAGGTAAGGTGACTATGCCCTTGGATGAACGCTCTTCATCATCATATGCTTTGATGGTAATTTTGTTTGTAGAATTCATAGCTTTATCAAAATATCCCAATTGTTTAATAGTGCTCAATGTACAAATGTTTAGACCTGCTCCTCCATCTATCAGGACTCATTTCATGCGGTGTTTGTGTATGAAGGCTTCAATGTGTAAAGGTGCATTATGTGGTTGACTTACGGAGGCGTCATCGGCTACTGTGAATGTAAGAGAGTGTGGAATGGAAAGTTATCCCACCATAGCTTGAAACTGGTCCATGTTCAGATCAGTAGGAACGGTAGTGTCTCTCAAGATTTTGTCAAGAATAGCTTTATGTGCGGGGCATATGCGTAAAAGCTCAAGGATGGAAATAAGCGCGGGTATTTTTCCTAACTGTTCTACAAGGTCATACTCAGGCTTGGTTGATGAGGAAGTGGTGTTTTTAGCTAGAGCTCATTGCGAAGTGAATTTACCTTGATTGGTTGTAACATGACATTCAGAGGTAGGTTCGGAAGAAGATCCAACGCCTTTCAGAACGATCTTGGGTCTCTAGGTAGAATTCTCAGGGGTTTTGTCCTTGATGATAATGGTAGAGACATAATTGTCCATTGAAATGTGATTGATGGTTGAATCATAGTTATAAGATGCTCTGGTATAGTTGGTTTGGTCATCTGTGCCTTTAGCTTTTCCCTTGTCATGCTTTGGGAATGGTTCCTTAAACATTTCATGTTCTTGATTGGATGAGTGTCCTTCAATCTCAATGTCACCTCTATCAATGAGATCTTGTATGATGTTCTTCAGTCGATGACAATTTCCTATCTTATGACCCTTGCTCTTCTGAAATTCACAATATTCATCATCATTCCACCAATTTGGTTTCACCTTTGGCTCATATGGAGGAAAATCTGGAATTGTGATTACCTTGTTTGCCACTAGCTTTTTGAAAACTGACTCAAGTGGTTCTCCCAATGGAGTGTACTTCCTCTGTGATTTGGATGTTGTTTGAAATTGGATGAAAAATGTCTAAAAAGATTGTAGACAATCTCTTGATAAGAAAAAAAGGCTATAATGGACTGACTGGATAAAGTGATAGAATCACAAGATAATGAAGACTGACTCAAGAAATGAGGGCTATGACTAAGGCTAGGGTAGTCTATAAATAGACTATGAGGAGAAAACATCCTCATTGTCATCCACACCTTCAAGAGATCAGAGTGCAGAGCGAGATAGAGTAGTAGCAGTCAGCAACGATGGCAATGGTTCACAGATTCGATCGCGTTCGCCGATTTTAGAGGCCAGCAAAGGCAGGAGAGCCGGTAAGTACCACAAAACCTCCTTGTACTTTGTTGTATTAATTGTTGTCATTAATGCATGCTAGGTAGTGCAAGAAATGCGCTTTTAGGAAAATGTCAAAAAGTGTCCAAAACGTGTAGGCGCGTCTGTGCTAGTGGTAGGTGCATCTATGCTGGCTAGGCATGTCTGTGTTTGTGCCAAGCGCGTCTGTGTTGTGTAGGCGCATTTGTGCTAGGCAGGCGTGTTGAAAACTAACTCAAGTGGTTCTCCCAATGGAGTGTACTTCCTCCATGATTTGGAAGTTGTTTGAGTATTCACTTGATTGTTTGTAGAACTTGATCCCAAAAAAATGAATTTGGGTCGCACTGTATTGGCATCAACAACACCATCATTGACTGTGTTCTTATTTTTATTCCAAAATCTTGGCTTATCTTTTCCTTTAAAGTCATCTTTGTTTTCCTTGAATATCTTAATGACTCCTTGTTCAATTAGGACTTTTGCTGTTGCTAAGCCTTTTTCAATGACGTCCTTGAAGGTGGACAAACAAGATTTTCTTGGATCATAGCCAATGTCTTTGTTAACATTCTGGGTGAACATCTCTACCATTTGTTTTTGTGGAATTTCACAAGAGCATTTGCTGGCTAGATTCCTCCATCTTTGTAAAAATGATGGAAAAGACTCCCTCTTTTTGCTTGGTGTTGCACAAAGTAGTGGCTGATATGTCTATCTCTATGTTGTAGGAGAAATGTTGGATAAATGTCTCTACAAAGTCATGCCATGACTTAATTCCAGGTGGAAGTTGGGAGAACCATTCCATAGCTTGATTGCCTAGGCTCTGTGGGAATAATCTCATCAAATATGTCTCTTCTGCTGCTACCTTAATGCAAGCTATGAAAAACTATCTTATGTGTGTCTTAGGATCCCCTTTTCCTCTATACTTATCAAACTTAGGTGTCACAAAGTTTGTAGGAAAAGGAGGCATTGGAATGCTCTTGTGAAATGGATAAGGACATATGTCTCGCATTGTATATGTTGGCTTCCATGTATTTATGTCCTCCATTTTCTTTTGTAAGTCCCTGATTTGTTGCTCCAAATTGCTCTTAGGTGGAGATCGACTTCTTGGACCATACCCCATGCTTGAGGCACCAATTGGAGGAGGAGCATGTTGCATATATGGATGATATTGATCATACACATATTCATATGGAGGATGTCTATAATGATGCTGCGTATATGGACCACTTGGTATAGATTCCTGTTGAGGAATGAAATATCTACTTTGTCCATGTATACAATACTCTACAGGCATGTCATTAGTTTTTCCTAGTGTGTTGCCCCCAAATTTGACATGGGGTTTCCTTGTGTCCAAATTTTGAGCATGCCTTTGAATATCCAATTGCTTTGGTGGTTGATCCTTAGCATTGATATGTGATTGAGCATATTTTTCTACATAAGACTTCCATGATGGTCTGCGAAGGTGAGTATCATATGCTTGGCCATGTGTGTATGGGAACTCTGGTTTTGAAACAAAGATGATGGTGATTCAAGCACCATATGTGGTCCTTTATTGCCTCCACTATTAGGCCTCCTTTGATCCATGTTGGAGTGAGTTTGTTGCAAAGGTCGATTTTCCATTATTTGAGACATGTCAAAATCATGAGGTATCTTGGCTCCACTTTGTGCCATCACTTGTAGAAAGTATTGTCTATCTCTCCTCATTATTTCCTCAACCAATTGATTAAAATGAGGATTCATAATGGTGTCTTCCACTTCTGCTGAATGTACAGGAAAGTTGTCCATATTGTCATTGTGTGTATCATTGTTGTTTGTAGTGTCCATGTTCTCAACATTTGGAATGTTTCTATAGGCATCCATGTCAGGTAATGTAGTATGATCAGAATTGAAAAAGATATCATTGTCATACTCATAAGAACTCATGTTTGTAGATTCTTGAGCCTCTTTAGCTTCTCTCCTAGATTTTTGGAAACAGGTTTCAACCATGAACTAGCTATTGATCAAGATGTGTGAGACTAGATGAAAATGGAAAGAGTATGGAACAATAAGAGTTGGATGGAGTGTAAATGAATCTGAGGTTTACTTGCAATGACCGAACTGTAAGACCAAGTATGTATGTAGTAGAGTAGGTGTGGCTTCCAAAGAGAGGATAGTTTCTCTTGATGAGGTAAGTTGACCTTGACTCTAAGTAAGACCAAATGAGACCCAAAGGTGATAGACCTTGATGAGGGACCACTTAGCAAAATGTTGTTGTATGTAGTGTGTTGACAAAGGAAGATGAGGACAAGCAAGTGACCTTTTGACTGAAGTTTAGACAAATGTGTATGTAATGTAAGGTGTAAAGCAATGATGGACCTTGTAAGACCCAAAGATAGGTTGAATGCTAGATGAAACCCTGGAGAAATAACCTAGGAAGCTCAAGAATTCCGAAACTGACTGTGTTTGTTTGCTAGACTGTAAAAAATTTTCAATTTTGAACAGAGACGTCCCTGTATATTACACAGATGTGATTTCCTGACACAGACGTGGTTCTATTTAACACAGACGCGAGTCTGAGATTTTGTCAATGCAATGTTGATTCTGGGAACACAGACGAATTTCTGCCCTTCATAGATGCGGTTATAAGACACAGACGCGTTTCTACAAAATTTGTGCAATTTTTTCCAATCTGTGAAGTTGTTTTGTTGTGACCAAATCTAACTATTTGACTATTTTTCATGACAAAAGGACACAGTGTTGATGAGGACTCAATGTTTGTAAGTGTCTAGACTTAAAAATATGACTCAAAGAAAGTGTGTTGTTTGATGTAAAATTTTTTTGCATACACTTGAAGACACAAAAGACACAATGTTTTGCTGTTTGGTCTTGAATGTTTTGAATGTTTAAAATAAGTCAAGCACAATTCTTATGGTTGGCCAAGACAATAGTTGTTGATCCCACATGGGGTTTTACCCCCGAGGCTACACTATTCAGAGCGGATACTTAGATGCTTGACCCCACTGGCTCCACCCTCGACACTCACTTCTCAGGGAAGCCAAGCATCAATCCCCACAAAAACTCCTTGTGGTGAACTTTGTATCTCTACTATGTGTGTGGGCCGCTACCAGAGGTCTGACCTCCTGCCCCAACAACTAGAAGGATTTGGGCTTCTAAAACAAAAAGGTGCTAGTAAGGGCATCTGCTTGTGTGGCCATACATGCAGCACTTTCAGCTCTATAAATATAGAAGGCTCCCAGCCGGTAGGGGTTACGCCCTACAAATGATCAAATAAATTTGATCAAATTGGTTTATGGGGAGACATAGTGTCATTATGAACTAATCAGCACACGTTATTCATAGTTTTCACCATGAATACAGTTATTTATAGTAGTTTGGAAGAAGATGGCTTTTCTTTTGCTACCACTTGGGTCATCCTCTCCTCACTAGTAGTCCTAATGACCACACGGGGAGATAGGCCCTCTAAAGATTAAACAAAAAGAGCCTATTGCTCAAGACACAAAAGACAATGATTCAATTTTAGTGTACCAATTGAAGTGTTTGCTAGTCTATGAAAACAAGGCACACAATAAAAATCCAAAACCCTTGCCAAGGACCTGCAACAAAGAGTTATTAGTTGTTTGCATTGTTTCAAATGATCACCCCTTCTTGCAAGCACACGAGTTAGGTAAATTTTAGATCCAAAAGACTTTGTGAAATAGGGGCCTTCAACAAAATGATTTTGCTTTCAAGACAAGCTGCACCAATTTTGTTAGCTAGATCTAAAGATGTTAGCTCAAAATAAACCAGATCTAAAAAACCGAATGACTAAAAACTTGAATCAATAAAAATCCAAAATGCAAAATAAGTGTACACAGATGCAGTTACCATAAACACAAACGCAACTTTTGGACGTAGACACGTCTAAAAATCACACAGATGCAGTTTTGGAATGCAAACGCGGCTTATGGACATAGACGTGACTGAAAATCCCACATATGTGATTAGGGAACACAGACGCAATTTTTGGAATATGCAAAAAAAATAAAACTGTCAAGGGTGCAGACGTGATCCCAGAAGTTGCAGATGCCGCAGAAAACCAAAAACATGATTTAAAAGTATGCAGATGCGAAAATATCGAAATGTTGTTGGGAATGTCAGATCTGCAACTTCAAAACACCAAATCTGCATCAAGGAAGTTAAATGTAAAAGGGACAAGAGTCCCACCAGGCGTGCCAAAATGTATATGGTGAAAATGGATAACAATAATAACAATATTGAAAGACTAAATGGATTCAACCATAAAAACCCTAGCCTGACAACAACAAAGATCCACCATAACATATGAAGATTACCTAAGACAATGCAAATCAAATGAAATCACAAAGATTACACCATCACATGTCCAATAGGGTTTGGATCTCCACTCTTCCTATCTCCATTGATCTTGCTTGATATATTTGCTCTCAGATTTTATGTGCACAAGAGCTCAACAAAGAATGGAATGTGGTTGTAAGTAGGATCGCATATGAAAGTGCAAAGCGTAGTGTAGTCAATTGATCAAATAGTTAGTTAGGATTGATAATGAAGGAAGCATCTCCTTATATAGAAGACACTATATGAAATGGAGGGATAAGATTGAGAGGTGTAAAAGGAGGTCGGCTATGATTAAAGGGTAGGTAGAGGAAATAATAAAATAATGAAAGGGGGTAGGTAGTGTAGGAATTAAGAGATGAATGACATGTGTCATGGGTAGAAAAGGCTAATGAATGAATTAAATAAATAAAGATTCATTTAATTAATAGTAGAAATGGGATCAATTAAATAAATAAGATATTTATTTAATTTAAGAAAAGGATAATTTAAATAAATAAATGTATTTATTTAAATGAGAAATAAGGCTAGAAGAGGATAAATGAATTAATTAAATAAATAAAGATTTATTTAATTAATAGAAGAATTAGGCTTAGATAATTAAATAAGTAAAATATTTATTTAATTAGACATGACAATTTTAGATGTCTACAACGATTATTCAAGAAGGGCATTTGTGTACTTTCTTAAAAGTAAAACAAAAGTGTTCAGTCGGTTTAAGGAGTTTAAGAACCTTGTTGAAAATCAGAATGGGAGAAGGATTAAATGTTTAAGAATAGACAATGGTGGTGAATTTTGTAGTGCAGATTTTGACAAGTACTATGTTGATCATGGAATTAAAAGACATAAGATTGTACTTGACACTCCACAACAAAATAGAGTCGCTGAAAGGTTGAATCAGTCTCTAATGGAGAAAGAAAGGAGCATGTTGAGTGGAGTTGGGCTGACTCAAACATTCAGGGCTAAAGTAGTTGCTATAGCGTGTTACTTGCTGAATTGTTCTCCTACTTTAGCATTGGTTGACAAAACACCTATGGAAGTGTGGTCTAGTAAGAAACCTTCTTTAAGACACCTATGTGTTTTTGGTGCAGAGGCATATGCTCATGTGCCTAATGTGAATAGATCTAAGTTGGATAACAAAGTGGTAAAATGTATCTTCATTGTCTATGGAGTTGGTGTGAAAGGATACAAACTTTGGAATCTAGTGACTGGTAACGTTTTATTCAGCAGAAGTGTGATTTTTCATGAGATGAAGCCTATGTCATTAGATCATAAAATAGAAAATAAAGGAGAAGCTGAGGTTGAGGTACCTCCAGTCAGAGAAGAATCTCCAAAGATACCTGAAGATGAGGAGAGTTCAAGCAGTTCAAGTAGTTCTGAAGAAGAACATGATAATGAGCCTCCTGGTGAACCTCAAGAAGCCTCAACACTAGAGTTGAGAAGATCTACTCGAGAGAGGCGGCAACCTGAAAGGTATACACTTAATAAGTATAGTCACTCTATGTTGAATGTTAATTGTGCTTATGCATTACTTGCAGATACTGATGAGCCTAGGACTGTAAAAGAAACAATTGAAATGCCTGATTCAGATTCCTGGTTGGAAGCCATGAATGATGAAATGTCATCATTGGATAAAAATGGAACTTGGGATTTGGTGCCATTGCCTAAAGATAGAAAGCCTGTAGGCTATAAGTGGGTATTCAAAAAGAAGTATGGTCCAGATGGCAGCATTGGCAAGTATAAGGCAAGACTGGTTGCAAAGGAGTATTCGCAAAAGGAAGGTATTGACTATGGGGAAATCTTTTCTCCTGTAGCTAAGTTGACATCTATTAGATTTCTCTTGTCACTCATAGCAACATATGATTGGGAGATTGAGCAGATGGATGTAAAGACAACATTTCTTCATGGTGATCTTGAAGAAGAAATTTATATGTCTCAGCCTGAGCACTTTGTGGAAAAAGGTAAAGAACATCTGGTATGCAAACTAAAGAAGTCTTTGTATGGTTTGAAACAGTCTCCCAGAATGTGGTATCTTAAGTATGATACATTTTTTTTGTCCTTGGGATTTATGAGATCCAAAGCTGATCATTGTGTTTACTACAAAACTGATGGTGATAGGATTCTTATCATAGCTTTGTATGTAGATGACATGTTGTTCATAGGAAACACAAAAAGTATGATCTTAGATTTAAAATCTCAGCTTTGTATGAAATTTGAAATGAAGGATTTAGGACCAGAAAATTACATTCTGGGAATGGAGATCAAAAGAGATAGGTCTAAGAGGAAACTTTGGCTCACTAAGAGAAAATACATAACCAATGTTCTCAACAGGTTTCATATGTCTGACTATAAACCACAGGTAGTTCCCATCTTGCAAGGAACTAGGTTGTCTGTGCTAGACAGTCTGAAATCTCCAAAAGAGATTGAAGACATGAAAAATGTACCTTATGCAAGTGCTATAGGCAGTCTGATGTATGCTATGGTCTGTACAAGACCAGACATTGCCCAACTAGTGGGAGTACTTAGCAAGTTTATGTCGAATCCAGGGAGATCACACTGGGATGTTGTAAAGAGAGTGTTTAGATACCTAAAGGGTACTTCAAATTTTGCATTATGTTACCATGATAATCTGAGGGAGTCAAAAAGAACTCTCAGTATTTGTGGTTACACTGATTCTGATTGGGAAGGGGATATTGACAACAGGAGATCTACCAGTGGGTATGTTTTTGTCCTGAATGGTGGAGCAGTTAGTTGGATGAGAAAGCAACAAGTTGTAGTTGCTTTGTCCACTACAGAGGCAGAATACATGGCAGCCACACATGCTTGCAAAGAAGCAGTTTGGCTTAGACATTTGAGTTCTGACATTGGTTTTAATGCAGGGTAGATTGAAGTCCGGAGTGACAGTCAGAGTGCCATATGTTTGGCAAAGAATCCTACTTTCCATGCGAGGTTGAAGCATGTTGATGTTTAGTATCATTTCATACGTGACATGGTGGAAGATGGAAAAGTTTATCTTAACAAGGTAGGCACTCTGGAAAATGTTGCAGATGCCCTGACGAAACCAATGAGCATACACAAGTTCAGGTGGTGTTCAAAATATATGGGTTTTCGTACCCATGTCTGTAAGTAACGTCTGGAATGGTATCTTGGTCTAGTGAATTCCTCGTCAAGTGGGAGTTTGTTGGAACATGTGCCTCTAATTCACTTGACAATAGTCCATACTAATTGGGTTAAGTCTTGCCAATGAAATAGTATGAAGGATTTTGTGAGCTCTATCGGCATGACTCTTGCCGATGTATTCTTCTCTATCGAAATAGCAGTTTTGGATTTGGTTCGATGAGCCGATGATTCCATGCTCTTGGTATTAGCAATTGGGATAGTAGTTGTGTTCCTGTTCCGATGTCCTGATGGAGACCACTCCTAGCCATCGAAGATCAGAGTATTTTTTGGAGAGCTATACCAGTGACCGATGGAGTTGCCTTAGGCAATCGGGTATCATTGGGCCATCGGTTTTACCTTTTGAATGTTGTGCCGATAGCTAATGGAGCAGAGACCGACTGCAAGAGTGAGGTCAAACCGAGATCCAAAAGATTGACTCTTGGACACTAAATATGAGATTGTCAGTGTAAATGAATACGAACCGACCCGGTTCTCTACTACATGTGGGATAACTGTTTTTCCATGAATGCAGACCGATGCAGGCAGACGGTTAGACTTCAAGCCATTGGTACAGTTACTTTGATGAACCGTCGATTAGTTTGGTATTGGAAGCTGACGGTAATAAAAAATATGGTGAGTGTGAAACTTGAGAGCTGCTGTGAGTGTTCTGTGTAAAGAGTTTTTTGATCCGATTATTTGTATGACAATCTGGAATGACTGTATAACAAAGTAAAGGAAATCGATAGATGAAACTTTATTGTATTGTTTTCAACATACTGATAATAAAGTCGATCATTTGCTGGTGGTGGGTTTTTTCTCCCAAAAGGGTTTTCCCACGTTAACTTTGTGTGTTATTTCTTTGTGTTGTTTTGATGTATGTTTTTTACTCATGCAGTATTCAGTAAATGGTGAAATTTTGTCTACACTAGTCTGTTTTCTCCCTTGCAAATTGACATTAGGGAAGCGAATTCCGCACTTGCTTTCCCTACACCTTTAACCGTGACCTTTTAAATCCATTTTTGAGTGATCTGACCAAAATGGCTATTAGTTTGTACTATAGCTATCAATTCCTTGTTAGATCTAATTTTGGGTCAATTATGAATTATGAGGAGCTAGATAACTATGAGGATGGACCCAATAATGATCTTAGACAATCTAAAAGTATGTTCACCATCATTTTTTATTCTTCTTTATCATACTTGTCTCACTAGAGGGATTCCTTCTATGTTTTGCAAGTCAAAGAGGAAGGAGGGATTTGTCTCACCATCATTTATGTTTTCATTCAAATTTTAGTTTGTTGTTCCTCTTTCTTTCTCTTGTTCACTCGTAGTCTCCTTCTCTTTTCCTTTGTGTGATTTATCTTTGGTTTGATATTCTACATCTTTATCTTTCTTCTCTGCCCTTGCATATAGTAACAAACCTTCTCCACAAGTCTTTTCAGGGGACTTGTTCTTTTTTGGTGGTTCCTCATTACCTCCATTTCCACCTTGTCTAGTTATTTGCCTTGCTTGGGTAGATCAGGTGGAGGAGGAAGCATTAGTAGAATCTGGATTAATTTACCCAATAGGTTTTTGCATTTTTTTTGGATCAACTTTTGAGGTTTCTTCTTTCTTCTTAGCTAGTCATATTTGTGTTCTCTTAAGACCCACAATAATACTTGTCATGGTTCTCTTTTCTTTGGAAAACTCCAATCAATGGGAACAAGTGGCTGCAAGTATGCTAGTTGTGTAGATGGGGCCCGATAAATCAAACTCACCATCTTTAGCTCCATAAAAGTTCCATACCAATTGATATTCAATTATTTTCTTTAGAATTAGCCTCATCGGATTGCATCTCCAAACCTCATAATCATGCACATGGTTTTCTCAATAATCCTCCATGTATGGTACATGATTGTATGTAGGGCCTAAACGCAAGTTATTTCTAACAAAGTCTTTTCTATCAAAATGTAGCCTAAGGTGATCATAAGTCAAGATGGTATATTTGACCAGTTCTAATTCAATATTCAATGCATTTGACTGAGTTATGTAAACATAATATCCTAATCCTATTGGAAATTGAATACCAATTTTTTGTTCTTTCAGCACACCTTTTGTTAAGTTCAAAAACTTGTCTACATACCTCAATCGGGACAAATTCCTCCTCGACACACTTAGGTGTCTTTTGTGGAAACCATCAAACATTTTCATCAGCCCCATTTGTACTTAACTTTCACTGGTCACACTATGTTTTTCAACACACACTTGCATAATAATCACATTTATGGTAATAATAACACACTACATTACTCTTATCAATCTTTGGCTTCAGTTGTTATTCTTGGCTTCAGTGGTGGACTAAGAGATTTTATCTCTCTCATGGTTGTTCATTCATCTACTCAACAACAACCTCCTCTAAAGTTCCTTTTGCCTCTACCTCTTTAGCATCATCTATAGTTAATCCCATCTCTTCCATACTTCCAGCATAGGATCAAGATTTGAAAGCTTGTTCATGGGGAAAAAGTGTATGCCAATTTATGTACTACTCATGAGTTTGACGAGAACCCATCAGCTCATCCACTATTAACATTGAGAGGCCTTTGGTGTTTTCAATGGAAATCACTTTTGAATCAAACTTTAAGGGCATCATTTTGAGGATTTTTTGCAAAACCATCTAATCTTCCATGGTTTCAATATTTGTTCTCGACTAGTTTATTAACCTAGAGACTCCTATATGAAAGTCTAAATTGGCTCAATGTCCTTTTTTTAAAGAGTTTTAAAATATCTCCAGAGAATTTAGAGCCTCACCAATATGACTTTATAGCTAGTTTGGAGCAATTACCAAGCCTCTATTGCATAGTTAGATACTACTATTTTAGGGAATATTGCCTCTATCAAGGCTATCTTCATTAAACTAAGGAATTTGGTATTTTTTACTTATATCTCCTTGAATTGGCTCTTCTAGGAGTTTGTGAGGGTTGCATATGTTGTCGGTTCAATCATGTATGCGAATCCATTGACTATAAACTACCCTACATCATTCATTACCATCATTAAATCTTTATTTTATTTACATCTGAACAACATAGTTCTATCCTCTAATGATGGTGGATATTTCCAAGTCTTATAGTCTTCTCTAGCAATGTTTACAACAAATCTTCAATATCCAAAACACTATTGCTTTATCACTCTTAAAATCTATGGCTCTCTAGAACATATGACTCTTATACTAGTTATTGAGACAAAAAGTATATCAAATTCAAACACAAAAAGATAAACATATAGCTTCTACTTTAGTGATAAATAATTGACAAAAAATCAAATAAAAAAGTATAGACGTGACTTGAGACAAAATAAAACTTTTCTATTTATCCAAAAAATAAAATCATTTACAAATCTAACCTTCAAAATTTGATTACAATATTACAAATAAAAGTTCTATAGATATCTAGAGCTACTACCAATGACCTATTTTTCTACACATTATCTATAGATACATACTATTATTCTATTCATCTAGTGCTTATTATTGTTGTAGACACTCCTCTTCACAAACTATGTTGTTGTTGTTGCATATTATTTTCATTTATGTACTACTTTAAAAAACTCTATGTTTGCATCAACGATCCTTTTTATCTCTTCTTATCTTTTCCAAAAAAAATCCTCTCATTTTAGAAATCACCTACCAACAATAACTCCACTAGCAACTAATTAACTATTGCTACAACATAAAGAGGAAAGAGGGGAAGAAGATCTCAAAATATTTCCAACTCATTGTTTGCTAACATGTACTTGATTTATGGGCTTAAAAGTAATGAATTCCAACATTTTTATGGCTAAAATTTTTGATGATGGAGGAAAAAAATAGAAGAAATTGTGGATGAAGTGCTATTTGAAAACACAGAATATGAATTTTTTTATTCTTAACTATTTCACAAATTGAAATAGAAGAAATAAAAAAGATTCTTGTATGGCCAAAGAGGAATAAGATATTAATAAGTAAAAAGACACAAGAGGAGATTGAGATTGGCATTCATTATACCATAGATAATTTTTTGAGACTAGGGAGTGATTTCTCCTATCTTTGAGGACAATGAAAGTCCTATTGTTGAATGCAAGGGGCATTACTTCCCTTAGTAAAAGATGTCTAATTAAAAATCAAATTGATTCTAACGATTTGGAATTGTCCTTTAGAAGACTAGGAAATTTGATGAACATCAAGTATTTAATAGAAATTCCTTTCAACTAATTATCATTATAGATATTGTTATTCTTTCATCCTCTCCTTTTTAGGTTTAGGCCATTTTCCTAATATCTAGGATCTAGAGAGGAAGACATTTATGGAAAACACATGAAGTGTCTTTCAAATTTGAGAATCATTTTAAGCTTTTTCTTCTCAAAAGATAGAATTTTTTTTTAGAAGATATTAATAATCATAGTATACAATATGAAATGAATAAGAAATATTTTGAGTTTCAAACATAACTTCGAGGATTGTTGGTGTAAATAATTATTCATCTTGGATATTATTACACCTTACTTAAGTTTACTTAAGTACATGCATTTCATAGTAGTTTGGGTATGAGACACTTGGGTGTTTGTGCCACATTGGGATAGTGTGTGTAGGAGAATTTCCACCTTTTATGGTGTTGACCTTGTTGTTACACTCCACATTCAGTGGGTGATCCACCTCATGTCGACTATTACATTATTTCTCCTACCTACCCACACCTATTTCCTACCTACCCTTATTTCTTATTGAGCCACATGTCATGTTTGTGTGCTCACATATCCATATAGCCTTGCCTATATAAGCGGGCTCATATTCATTGTATGTAATTGAATGCTTGATGATCTAGTTGAACAGTATTTTCATCTTGATAGAATACAGTTTATTTCTATCATATATTTTGTCTCTCTTATTTGTGCTTTCCATTGCCTCTTGATCTTGGCAAAATCTCACATGGTATCAGAGCTGGTCCATGTCTCACATGGTATCAAAGCCATTAGAGTGTCATTGGTTTGCTAATTGAGAGAAATTTGATGCTATTTAGGGTTTGCATTTTGGATCTTTCTATTGCAAGTTATTATTGAAGCTTGATGGGTCAAATCTGAGGTTACCATTGAATTAAGGAGGTCCAATAAAGTCTTTTTTTTTTTTGTTTCATCCAAATTGGACTTCAGAGGCCAAATCTAGAGGCATTTGAAGTTTGACGATGCGGCGAAAATTTTCTAGAAATTATAATTTTGCAGGCAATTTTCAAATAGCGATATCTCACTCATACAGACTCATTTTTCCGAGCAATTTTTTTTGTTTTGGGATAGAATTTTGTGATCTGTATAGTGGTGTAGGATTTTTTTGATTCTCAGATATAGGTTTTTCATGAAATCCTAGTTTTTACAACTTTGGAGGCTTCATTTGGGCTCCTATGGACTCCTTTTTAGGTGCTATTTTTTTGAAAGTGCATATTTTTTCATCTACTTTCATAATCTGCCATCTGTTTGTAGTGATTTTAAGTAGAAATTGTATTTTAGTATTTGGCCACTTTTGGCATATTTGGTACTTGCATTTTGCTTGGATCTTAGTTTAGATCACTAGCAGTATTTGTTGCAGTCTCTTAGATCTGATGTTGAGAAGTTGTAAATTTAAATCAGAAGTCCACTTTGACTTGTTTTGCAAGTGGCCCATTGTATATGCACTAGGTTTAAAGTGCCAAAATCACCATTTTGGGGAGATTTCTTGATTAAGTATTTTTGGGGGGTGTCTTGTGTGATTGTGCCTCTCTCTATCTTGTGTTTTTTCATTTTGGTGCTATGGGTTCTCCTAAATTTTTGCTTTTAACTCCTCATAATTATGCATCATGGAAAATTAAAGCATGGAGTAAACTAATGGAAAAAGGACTCATTCATTATGTAAATGAAACTATTACAGCACCACCTGATCCTAAGGCTGATCCTAATGCTCAAATTGAATGGCTTACAAAGAATGCTATGGCACTTGGAACTCTTAGAAAGTATGTATTAGATGACCTTATTTTTCACATTGATAAGTGTACAACAATTAAAGAGGTTTGGGATATTTTTTAGAAATTGTATGGTCAAGTTGATGAGATTAAGGGCTACAAGCTTGATAGTGAACTCACAACTTTGGATCCCAAGGATTTGATACAATCCAAGATTATGTCACAAAAGCAACTAAGCTAAGAAAAAAGCTAAAGGATTGTGGAATTGACAAAAAAGATTCTCAGAGTATGTAGCCTTTGTATCTAGCTTCCACACCCATAGGTTAACTCAAGGTTCCTTATACACTTCTCCCTCATTTGATTCATTCACGGAGATGTTGATACTTGAGCAATCTAAGTTGACCAGGATGGGGATTCTCAAATCTTCAAATTCACAAGCTTTGGTGGCTAATAAAGGGAATCAAAGTAATCAAGGAAAAGGAAAGAATCAAAAGCAACCTAAGTCAAAACCACATCAAGATGGAGCACAATCTTCCTCTCCACAACAAGGTGATTCACCATTCTCACCTAAGAGGAAATCATATAAGGACAATTTTTTTTTGTGGATATTGCAAGAAGTCAGGACATGATGAGCATCATTGTTATAAGAAGGATATTGATGAGTTGAAGAATCTTCTTGAGAAGAATAGAATCAACCTACCTTCTAGAATGTCTACATTGACTTCTTCTTCCAAGGATAAAGGAAAGGATCACTCTTTTGGGACAGATAAAGGAAAGAGACAAGCTCTTTGTGCTACTAAAAGTCATGATTCAGGGGCTTCTCATCATATGGCATCTTCACAATCTATGTTTTCTACATTTGAACCTTGCCACATGCCACAAATTTTGATGGGCAATCATACATACATGGATGTGATTGGGAAAGGATCTATTGCCATTGGGGATAACTCCTTCAATGATGTGTTGTGTGTACCCCACTTGACACATAATCTTCTTTCCATCTATCAAATCACACATGGGGCAAATAGGAAAACTATGGAGTTCACACCCGATTCAGTTATCATTAGAGACTTGGAGAGTGGAGCTATCATTACGACTGGGGTGGTTGATCATGCATCTCGGTTGTACTCTTTTTCACATTTTGGTCCTATTGATGAGGTTGATTCTTCCTATGTTGATGATTTAGATTTTGAGGAGAACTTTGGGCATTTGAACTTGGGGATTCTCACATGTGACCCCAATCTTGAGCCTTGCATTTCATCTCCTTCTCTTGATATCACACCACCTATTGCACCTAATGATGCAGCTAGTATGACAGTTTTGCCTTCTTATGATTTAGTGCAGTAGGATATTTCATGTCTTCTAGCTTCAGTTGATTGGGATGCCTACTTGATAGACATTGTAGGTTTGTTTGTGGAGTCCTACATTGCAGATTTGGGAGACACCATTGATGACATTCATCTTCTCTTTAATGAAGATGATCCTTCTTTGATTGTTGCGAGGGATCACTCTAACCCTCTTGTGCATTCTCTACATGATCAATCTTTAGAGGTTGACATGATTGTGGATACTTTTGTACAACACTTGGAGGAGGTCTCTTTATCTTTTGAGGAGACATATGAGTCTTTGGATATTGTTCTACATTCATCTCCACTAGATCTTGGAGTGCCTTTTTCAGCAGTGTGGCACAGTTTACCACCTTTGGAGGGGGTACCTTTCAACATCGACATGGGGACACTTGAGAAGTTTTCAGAGATTCCTTTCATCATGAGTATTTTTGCTTCATCTTCCCTTCATGATTGGGGAGACTTCATGGATACACCTTTAGTTTTGTTTCTTCCTATGGGGAGGAATGTTGTTCGACATTCATGGAGTAGTTTCTTCATTCATCTTCAAGCTTCTATCATTGGTGCAGATTCTAGATTGAGGGGGGGCTTCCTAGTCTCTCTTCTTCTTCTCTCATATGGGGGGCACTTTTTCCTCACATGGGGTTTTGTCCTTCACATACTTCTATGAGAGTTCTTTGTATCTAGTTTTCATCTCTATTTTGGGGGAGGGTTTTTTCCCATTGGGTTTTTCTCTCTTTCCCCATTTTGTGAGAGATTTCATGCATTGGTTTGCATGCATTTGCATTTGTACATGGGTATCTAACATGGCCTCGTAGCTGGGACCCATCTTGCATTGCTTAGTTGTATTGTAGACTTTAGTGCATTCCCCTAAGTTGCACTTAAGGGGGGGTGTTGGTGTAAATAATTATTTATCTTGGATATTATTCCACCTTACTTAAGTTTACTTAGGTACATGCATTTCATAGTAGTTTGGGTATGAGACACTTGGGTGTTTGTGCCACATTGGGATAGTGTGTGTAGGAGAATTTCCACCTTTTATGGTGTTGACCTTGTTGTTACACTCCACATTCAGTGGGTGATCCACCTCATGTCGACTATTACATTGTTTCTCCTACCTACCCACACCTATTTCCTACCTACCCTTATTTCTTATTGAGCCACATGTCATGTTTGTGTGCTCACATATCCATATAGCCTTGCCTATATAAGCAGGCTCATATTCATTGTATGTAATCGATCGAATTATGATCCAGTTGATCAATATTTTCATCTTGATAGAATACAATTTATTTCTATCATATATTTTGTCTCTCTTATTTGTGCTTTCCATTGCCTCTTGATCTTGGCAAAATATCACATGGTATCAGAGCTGGTCCATGTCTCACAAGGATAATTAAAATAATTATTATTTATAGAGGAGATATATTGGTGGTAAAAATCTCTTAAACTTTTGTTCAAAGAATATCAAAATACAAAAATAATTCTACATTTACTACTATGTCTTCTTTTAAAGAAATGTTATATAACCTAAAAAAGGTTAATAATGTGTAGAAAAAAAAAATATCTTCTAATATATAAGAAAAATAAATCCCTACACGAATATCTTTTAAGTTACAATTTCTTTTAAAAATACTGACAAATAAAATCCAATATGCACCATCATAAATAGCTATAGTACACATCTAGGAGACTATTTTTTAAGTGCTGCTAACATATTGTGAAAAAACATTTGATGAATGAACAATAAAAGCACAAAACATTTATAAGAATTTTGGAGAATTAAAACATGTTTTAAAAGCAAAGAGTTAAGAGTGAAGAGAGCTGTCACCTATTTGACTGGCAACAAATAACTTAATTTATCGGACATGTGAATGATAGATAAAACATAAATTTGATAGATAAAGCATAAATTTTGCATGGTCGCACTCCCAGATATCCTCCTTCTCTATTCTCCTCCTAAACACCTATGCTACTCAAATTTTTAAGGATAATATTATATGTTAGATTACCCAAAATCATACCTTTTCTTTGCATTTCCTTAGTGAGAATAACCTAGTTTTTTTTCTCCCATGCCCTCACATTTCGACTTCATTCTTAATATGAATTTTTATTCTTTATGTCCTCCATATAAAAATTGTAACTTGGAACTCTAAATACTAATTACTAAATATTTAAAACAACTAAAAAAAAAACATTACTTCCTTTTACAACTGTAGTGAATTATAAACACTTTTTTGATTGTAAGAATAAGTTAGTAAAATTAATCTCAAAAACAATTCAACAAGACTGAACATAATTAAAATCCAGTCCTCTATCTAACCAGCCTTTACAATGGTGTGGTGGTCCAATTATCAATGCAGATAATGGTTTACAAGACATTTGCAACCTTGATGAAACTTTTAATATTTTTAATGTTTGACTGCTTGGAGTGGTTTGCATGTCGTGGGGCAGCTGGTCCTCCATCTGAGAGCCACGTATACCCAATATATCATTCTCTGTAAAACTACAGATGGTATAGAAAGCATGGTTTAACACTGATATTGATAGAAAGCCATTGCAAATGAGATTTTTTAGGAATATTTTAAAGCTTTTGATTTTATGAGTTTTGTGGTGCAGTTCAATTTGAAAATTTAAGCTTTCAAATTTAAGCTTTCAAATTTAAGAAAGCTGATAATTTCAGGAATACAATATTTTTGTATATATAGAACAGCTGAAAATGAGGCTTACAATTCTTTAAACAAATGGAGGCTTTACTTCAAGAAAGCTAAACAAATCAAGCTCAATAGAAACCCTCTAGGATCTTGAGAAAAAACAATATATATAGATGAGAAGGCTCCAAAACAACTTCAGATGAAAAACACATATACCAACAGTTTATCAGAACTTTAAACCTAAGATGCATTTGGGTGAAAAACAACCAATACAGCTATATCCAGGATTGTGCTCATAAATTCCTATTACTTTAGCTGTACAAATGTGAGTGTCAATGAAGTGCAAAGGATCAGACATTTTCCATTTGGCAGCTAAGCAAAACCAAATTCAAATTCCACTTTTACATTGAGTTTACCAGTACAAAACTATAACTAAGAATAAGAAAAACATACAAGCTGCTGCAGGAAACGTTGCGCAAATTTCAGTATGTTCAACACTTGTTGCTCATTTTTACGGGGATAAACTTTCTTGGATCGATACCAAAAGTTGAAAAAATCAACGGTCTTTTCTTTGCTTACTTTTCGCTCGTCGGTAACATCAGGAAACTGTAAATCAGTGCACGGCTCTAAATGTTGAAAGCCAAAGATAATTTAAACAAATATTACTAAAGAAAAGATGCTCAATTTGTTGTTTTGTCATGTTTTTCTTATTTGAGACCATAATAGACATGTCAGTGGTGTAAGATATATTTCATTTACTTTTAGATTATAGGTTCAATTCCTAATGTTAGGGGATATTAGTGTAGGAACGATAGATTAAGGATTATGATTAGACATTGAATGGTTTAGGGAAAATGATTAAGGTAGGGTAATGTTTGTTTCTTTTAGTTTGGTTGCTTTTGGGAAGCTAATTTCTTAAGATTTCAAAGAAAATATAAATATAATACTAACATAAGTAATTTTAATCTCATGTACATAAATCTCATAATGTTCTATCGTTATCTTTCAATTTGCAAGTTAACTCACTTAGAATTTGATTACCTCAATGAAGCATAAAGAAAATGTCACATAAAATACATTATAAACTAGTTTTATATTCCTAGAGATCCATATCATTTAATAACATACTTGATACATGGAAAATTGGTTAAAAAAACATGGCATAAACCCATGTAAATTTTATCCAAATAACGCTCTCATAAGATGTAAGATAGTTCAATGATATTGAATTATATACATTAGTGAGATAAACATAATCAAACAAATGCATATGATTTATGTAATTTGTGAATTTTATTTTTTTTAGTACTTTGATTCTAAATGACTAAATGATTCAAGCTTCAAAATAAAAGAATATTTCATAGGTAAAATAAAGGATATGAATATAGGTTCTACTTTGACTATCTCCAATTCATAAGCAATTTACTATAACTTCAAGTTATGTCCAGTCCATAAGCAATTTACTATAACTTCAAGTACTAAAAATAATTGAAATATTCATCAATAAAAGTCTATGCATCCCATGTGTTATAAAAAAGAGGAACTCTTGAGAAAAGGTAGATAAGGATTTCAAAATCTTTTCAATGATTAATAAACATACATAACACTCACAAGCAAGTGTAGTGTGAGAAATTTAATAAATTTTTTTCAAAAATGATATTAAGTAATGTCATACAATGAAATTTTGTTTTAGAGGAGATATAATATGAATATGTAGTTAGATTTAATGCTTAAATATTGAAAACTAATAATATATACATGTAATAGAGTACATTCATATAGTTTATTTTGTCAATATAGTGAACTAATTTTCATACAAAAAATAGAGAAAAAATATAAAAAATTGAATTATATATCATTTTGTAGGTTGAATAGGATGAATAAGACACAACAAGCAACATATTTGATATCCTATCACTCTATCTCTTTATGTCCAAAAGAAATCAAAATTGATTATGATAAACGAGAAAGAAAAATCTCGTTGAATTAAAAATTTGATAAAATTAAGAATAAAATCACTTCAACTAGAAACACCTACTTATCAAATTCATGCATTATGAGTATATTTGCATATAATTATTGGATGTAGGATATTTGTAAGAAAAATATTTTTAGTTTGAAACTTGCACATTTGTGTGAATATTTAATTATAAAAATATGCCAATGGATTCAACCGTTAATAAATTGTTAGGTAAAATATCTAATTATAACCTTGCATATGACTACCATCAGGGTGTCGATCCTACTCAAACTCCTTGAACAACCTACACATCAGGTAGCAACTAACAAACATAGTCACATTTTATATATGGATGACCACATTAATATATATTACTTAAATCTTGATAACAATTAAACTTATTTCAATAATTTTGATTGAGCTTGTATCATGTTCATATGATATATACAAATTTTTATCTTTCTATGTCAAAATAAACTAACACGAAACCAAACCCATTATTATATAACTACCCATTGATATATTTTATTAAACTTATTTATATTTAAACAACATGTGATATATGAAGATTTATGTGAAAAATACCAAAAATAACCTCAATGGACCATTCATCTATACAAGGCATAATTGACATTGTCAATGTTTATGGTAGGCAACAATGCCCATGCTATTTCATCAGCTACCTCTATGAAAAGAAAATATCTCACGTGAAAATGAAAATACTTAAACAAAACACTAATAAAAAAAATTAAACTACTTCATATTTAGTCTATCATACGTGGGCACAACCAATTTCTATACCATGACTTAACCGCACTAAGTTAAGCGGAAATAAGCGTAAACTCATGACGACTCAGGCAAATGCACGAAATACGAACACGAGGCAGAGCTGGTGTGTCATGTGATTGAAAGAAATCAAACATCAAAGAAAAGACTTGGAAAGGATAGGATATCAAACAATTGAATGCTTCTTTCACAAACCCTAAATTTCTTTTTCTCCAATGGACCACTTCTTAACTTTTTCTCCACCAATAATTTACTTTTTCTCCACCAATAATTTACAGGAAGAAAAGATTCGACGATCAGATTGTCCTTGCTGTCTCATCTCTCTTTTTTCCTTTAACAATGAGTTCCGACTTTGGTCCAGTATAAGAAGAAAACATTAAAACCTTTTGAGGCGGAACATCTTAGGTTGCTATAAGTTCTTACTTTGGTTTAATATATCTATTATAATGGAAATTCTACTTTTTAATATATAGTAAAAGTATGGATAATATCAATGGAGAAGGTTAAATTTATAGAAATTGTCGAATTTAATTAGAAGTGATGTTTTCGTTATATGGTGTGAGTTGGTATAGTGGTGGAGAACTTGTGCTCTTGAAAGAAGAGGTCACAAGTTCAAATCTTATAGAGGCTAAGGTATGTATGCCTTGATTGTAGCATAGTTAATTGCCTCCTGCAAAAATATGCGGTAGTGTTCCATATTGGATACAAGATGCAAAACATAATATGGTGATATATTGAGAGTTGAATGCAAGATCGTATATGGATGATATTTTAGGGGATTACTCTTCTTATGCAAACATTTAAAGTTCTTCTTTTAAAGACGCAACTAGATTCTATCACCAACTTGAATGAGTGAGGAGTGTCTTATTTATACTTCTACTTTTTGCATGAGAGGATTTGTTTCATAGATTGTTGATCATTCTATAAATTCTCCAAAAATTCTACAACCTATTAGATTTTAGTCCATGGGCTTACATTAAAAACAACATAAGTGTTGCACAATATGATATATGTAAATGTATTGTTGACTAACACCATAGACATGCATATGTAAATAATTATGCCTCATAAAATGGTGACAATTTGGTTGAAGGATCATGTTATTATCTAATCTTTCTCATAAGGATGACTAGAATGTTCTAAAATACCTCAGGTCATGGATATACATAATGAGGCTGGCTTGAGATAAAACCAAAGACGATTGAAGAAAAGTTGCACAATTTATTGTTTTGTCATATTTTTCTTATATCTCACCATTATGGGCATGTTGGTGGTTTGAAATATTTTAATTTTTATTCTTAGAGTGCAAACTCAATTCCTAAATCTAGGGCACATTAATGTAGGGACAATTAGTTAACCCTCATGATTAAACATTGGATGGATTAGTGCAAATGATGAAGGTAGGGTAATATTTCTCTACTTTTGGCTTGTTAGGCTTGGTGGGATAATCCCTTAGTATTTTAATTGAAATAAATAAAATATACATAAGTAATTTTCTTGATAAAATCGGTTTGGATTAAGGTGTCTCAAACTTTGCAAGTCCTAGGATTTATTTGCTTGATTTATTATTAATTTATACCTATTTTATGTTCATCTTATAATGTCACTTTGTGGTAACTACCAGAAAGAGTTGGCATCCTACATGGAAGGTGACTATGATTGCATGAAAGCTAATTTTGTAGAAATAGGCATCCTACATTTTGGACCCTAGTATACGATATTTTGGTAACACATATTATAAGTTGTAGGATTCAAACTATCATAATAAAACATGTAGAATTGATTTAGAGCATGCCATCTTCTAGTTTCTTCCAAAAGGATGGGTAGAATGTGCTAACAAACCTTCTACTTGGTCATGGATATATAGAATGAATGTTGGTAGCCAAAGATAAGACCAAAGATTACTAAACAAGGAACACACAATTTGTTGGTTTATCATATTTTTTATATATGTGACCATGGTGAGTGTGCCAATTGTGTGGGATATACTTCACTTGTCTATAGACTACAGGTTCAATTCCTAATGCTAGTGGACATTATTGTAGGAATAATGAGCTAAGACATGTGATTAGACATTGGACGGCTTAGAGAAAATTATTAAGTTATGGTAATGTTTCATTTCTTTAGGTTGGTTAACTTTGGGTAGATAATCCCCTAAGGTCTTAAAAATAAAAATTAAAAATTAGCATAAGTAATCATGATGGTGAAATCACCCTATATACATAAATCTCATTATTTTGCACTAATCATTTTGATTTTGCAAGCCTACTCACTTAGAACTTGATTACCTTATTGAATCATATAGCAAATGTTGATCATGAAATATATTATAAATTAAGTTTATATCATTTGAGATACATATTCTTTAATAACATAATTGATACATATGAGATTAAGTACAAAATACAATATAAAGCCATGTAAATTTTATCCAAAGAAGGCACTCATAAGATGTAAGATAGTTCAATGATACTTAATGATATACATTAGTGAGATAAACATAATTAAGCAAAGGCATACACACACACATACATGTATATGTATATGAGTATGTGTGTGTATGTATGTATGTATGTATGTATTTGTGTGTGTGTGTGTCTGTGCATACACACACACACAAATATATATATATGTGAAAATATTTTGTGATTGATTTTAAATGGCTAAGTAAATCAATCTTGAAACTAAAATAATAGTTGATATGTAAAATAAATAACAAGAATACTATGATCAATTATCATACACACATTAATGCCACTAGAAAAAAAAGATGCAGGAAGCGAGAAGAATCATTGTAGCTAGGGTTTTAGTGGTAGCCGATGGAGGAGAAGATGCGGTGGAGAAAGGAGATGATGGAGATGGGGAGGTGGTCAATCCTAGTGGGGTTGGGGTCTTGGTGGAGGTCAACTTTTTGCCAGTGTTGTGGATGCTTTGGTGTCTTCTCTGTCGTTGGGAGGGATGTGTCCCGACTCTGCTCCCCATTGCCCTATTTGGTTGATAGCAGAATACTTTTTCCATTGGTGCTTTGTGTCATGGGCATTGTGGGCTCGACTAAGAGTGTGTATGGTGTTGGTGATTTTTTCCCTTACTCCGATGCTACTCTTCCTTTTTGTGTTGGCAATGGAGCCCATTGGATTTGTGGGTGCTTGGATCTGGATCTGTTTCGACCTTTCCTTTGGACCTTGTCAAATCATGGCGTAGAGATCATTTTTATGGTCTTGTTGCTTCGCAATAAAGTTTTGGTGGTGGCTATGGTGACTTTGTCTATAGTCTGTGCTCTTGTGGTTGTGCCTTGGTGTGAGGGGGATGTTTGGTATTTGGGTGGAGGTTTTTTTTTTATGGAGTCCTTTCTCCCCACAGGTTGTGTTTTGGCCTTTGGGAATGATCTGGTGTGGTTGTGGAACTTTCTCTTGGAGGTTCTTGCATCTTTTTGGTGTGATTTTTTTGAGTTTTCTGTTACAAATTGTGAGTGCTTTTATTGATCTATTCTTTTTAAGAGATTCTCCAGTGTTTGTCCAGGTTTCTTTCTTCCTTTTGTCTCTGTCTATCTTATTGAGGTGGAGCACTCTTCTATAGAGGGGAAGAATTGTGGGTAGAGTTTGGTAGGATGGCTCCTGATGGGGGTATTAGATACCTTTCTGTTCGAGATTGGATGTACTCTTGTGATTGTCTCTTTGCTGATGGGTTTCTTTCCCTCTTCTCCTTTAGAGGTCGAGAATTTGGTGAAACCTATTGGCATAGAGTCCTTCTGGTACTGGCCTCCATTTTTGTTCAAGGTTCTGGGAGCCTTTTCAAAACCCTTCTTTCCAACTAAGCATCATGTGAATATTTGTTGGTTGCTAGTCTTTGTTTTGAGTTTATCTGCTTCATTTTCCCTATGATTGGTATCTTTCCTTCTAGCTCCTATTGAGGTGGCTTCCTTTCTTATTAAGGTGCAGAGGTGTCGTGTTGGAAGGCAAGTGCTGATCAGATGTTCGGTGATGATGGGTGCCCTCCTCCTGGTTATAGGAGCCACTTTAAAACCCACTATGAAGGTTCAGGAAGCCTTTCAAAATCTTCCTATTGGTTGTTATTTTTTGTTTATTTTATTGATGTTTGGTTCAGGTCATGGGATCCTTGTAAAACCGACAAGTAGACTGGATGCTAGTAGTTTTCAAGGGCCTAGACTGGCCACTTGTTATTTTGGTTTTTGGTTAAGGATAGGTTTTGTTTTTGGTAACCTGAGATCTATGTTGTGGGTTAAGGGAGCCTGGGAAAACCCTTCTCTCCTAGTGTTGGGGGCCAATTCAAAACCCAAGCTGTTGGTTAGGGGAGCCAATTAAACCCTTTGAGTCCTGATCCTGAAGGTATGGCTACCTGTTGGAGTCTAGTGTCTTTGAAGGTTATGGGTGCCTATAAAACCCATGTTGTTAGTCGAAGGTTAAGGGAGCCTTAGTAAAACCCTTATGTTTTTTAGAGGCTAGTCTTTTTTATTCACGGTTGTGGTTGGCCTGTTGGTTTTCTGATGATTATTCCTCTAGACAATGTTGTTTTTTGGGTTCCAGGTCCTGGTAAAATATGAGGGTTTCGAGTCCCTTCAAAATTGATTGTATGGGGTTTCAGGTCCCCTCAAAACCTGTTTATCCTTAATCAAAAACCATCATATACACATTAGCATGATTATGTCCAATGCATAAAAAATTACTTCAAATACTAAAAATACCTTAAATATCCATGGATAATAGTGTATGCATTCCTTTCAAATAAGAGGAATCCTTTAGAAAATCTAGGTAAGTATTTGAAATCTTTTCAATGATTAATTAATCATACATAACACTCTGAACAAAATGTAGTTGATAAATATAATATCTTTCCAATATGCATGGAAAATTGATTAAGAAATTGATATTAAGAGAGGTCATAGAATGAAATTTTTTTCTCAATTGAAATATAATAGAAATGTGTACTTAGATTTAATGCTTAAGAATGGAAAACTAATAAAACACACATAAAATAGAGTACACTCTATATTTATTTTTGTCAATATTGTCAAGTAATCTCAATGCTAAGGTTAGAGAAAAGAAAGAAAGAAAGAAAAAATATATATATAATTAGAAGAAAATTATATATCACTACCTCAGTTGAATAGTAAATTGACACTTCTCATTAATATGATACATCAAGTAACATATTTGATACGCTATCACTCACTTTCTTTCATATACAAAATAAATAAAATTTGATCTTGATAAATTAGAAAGAAAAATTTCAGAGAATTAAAAAATTGATAAAATAGGGGATAAAATCACTTCAATAATGTAAAGGAGCACCTATATATGAAATTTTTGCATTAGGAGTAAATCTACATATAAATATTAGATGTTTGCTATTTTTAGGAAGACTCATTTTAGTTTGAAACTTACATATTTGTGTATTTTTAACTATTAGAATATACCAATGTATTCAACCATTAATAATTTTCTAAGAAAGATATCTAATTGTATGATTTCATATGACTACTATTGAGATGTCAATCCTACAAAATACAACAACCTACACCTTAATGTAACAACTAACAAGAATAATCATATTTTAAACACAAGTGATGACATTAAATATATACTACTTAAAAATTCAAAAGTATAAAATATTTCCTAATAGTTTGAGATAATTTTATCTAAATTTACATCATGTGTTCATGATATGTTTAGCTTCTAGATAAATATTACATCTACAACTAAAATTGACATGTGTATATATTCTTTTTATGTTAAAAAATTGGATTACTTAATACTAAAACCCAATAACCCCTAATGGTTTTACATGATGAATGGTAGTTTTACATTGCGAACGGTTATTTCACTGAGAGGCGATCTAGAATGGTGTCCATCTTGTTCGTAAAGAAAAAAATGACATTTGAATGCATGTCTTTCGAAACCTCGCATGATAGTTGGTAGTTGGTAGTGATGGTAGGGTAGAGGGAACATTTTGGTTATTGCAATTGTGACACCTCCCTTCCTGGACCAAAATGAAAAACACTATTAAATAAATATTAACATGTTCATGAATTGGATGTTCCAAGCATTACGAATTCTTAATGAGGTGGTAGTGCAGCTGAATTCAAACATCTTCCTGAAATGGCTAGATTGGTTGGTCACCTTCCCAGGATAGAAAATAATCAGCTATTGGTAGAAATTTTCATTTTTATCCAACTGGAATCTAACAGAGGAAAATCGAAGGCGAGCATTTACTCAAGTAAATGGTAGATCTAAAAATAGAATATCAAGGAAAATCCACAATAAATGCACCATGAAAGCAGGAACAAATAGTTTAGGAGGAAGATTTAAATCAATTATATTGTAATAATTGCATGTATTTGAGAAAAGAGATTTCAAATATTTGAGCAATTTGTCTAACCCCAAATTTTAGCTTGGCTTTAGAAGAGATAGAATTGTTTGCAGTTTGGGTACCATAACCAATTCTTTTGTGGCATTCAAGGTTGTTATCATTTACAATTCAATCAGACAAGGGGAAAATCTACAAGTTAATTTCACAAGTTAACTCCTTTCACTATGGTAGAAAGCCTAGATGGGGAAGGAGCCCAACAATGAAAGGAGTTATTTTCCTAACAAGAAGGTGAGCTATAGAGGCAAGGGTAGAATGGGGATAGGAAGAGCATCCATTATCAAGAACAAAATCCTGCTGAAACCAAGAAGTATCTTCTTCCAATTCATGACCGATATCCATATCATTTTCTTGCATAGGTAAATGATCAGTGTTCTGAAGGGCGAGGTCTACATATTAATGGATATATAAATCCACTAAATGTAAAGACTAAATTGTGATTTTTTTTGACTAATTATAGATGGTTTTATTGAGAAATGAAAATACAGATTACCAAAACTCCAAGGATACAAACTCCACATATGCCATGAATACCGCAATACAAAAAATCGAAGAGATACAACAATTATAACCATAACAGCTAATGCCAGATTATTAAGCATCACATAATTTAAAATCTCAATGTTGTTTCCTTTGGGCCCTTTAAAGACATGACTACTCTTCAAGAAATAAGGATTAAACAAATTTGTGGTCTTACTCAAGATATGACTACTATTAACTGGTATAAGAAGATAAAGAGAATGAAACTCTTTGGAGCCCCCTTGATCAAGATTGGATAAAATGTAATTTTGACTTGTGCCCCAAGGGTAACCCTAGACAAGCTAGTGTAGGTGCTCTTCTCAAAGACCATAAAGGGAGACTTATTGAATGCACCGCTAAGTTATTAGGAATAAAATCTAACAACTTTGTTGAAGCCACTGCTGCCTAGGAGGGTATAAAGGTTGCTAAAGATTTGGGTTTTACTAGGGTTGTGGTGGAAGGATATTCAGAGCTAATAGTTGACATATTAAAAGAATAAATTATAGGCCAATTGGAGATCACATCCCAAATGAGAGAAAGTCTAACAATTCTTAAGTATTTTTCATAACTCAAAGTTCAGTATATATTCTACGAAGGAAACCAGGTTGTTGACTATATTTCTAATGAGGGCCTTATGATTCAAACCTAGAGCCATTGGAGAAAATATTTCATCCATCAAAATATAGATTAAATAATTTTGAATGAAGTGGAGTCAGTATAATGGAATACAAGCTTTGTAGGTGCTAGAGGAAGACCTTATTGCTCCTAGTCTATTAGAATTGATAAATGGATGTTGATTGGGTTCTTGTTGTGTTCATTGTTGTTAGTTCTTTGTTAGCTATTTTTTGTTGTTGCTGCTAGTTAGTTTTTTTCGTTGTTTTTTCTTGCTAGTTTCTTTGGGTCGTTTCTCCTTTGTTGATCTGGTTGGTCTTAGTGTTGGATGCCCCTCACTGATCTTGTAGTGTTTGGTTTCTTTTCCGCCTTTCTATGTCTTTTGATGTAAGGGATTAGAGCCCTCTCCCTGCTTATCTTATTATTTATTATTAATTTTTATTAATATTTAGATTTTGATATATTCACTTTGTGTTTAATTTATTCTATTTTTAAATTAAGATTTAACTTTATAATTTAAATAAATAAAATTTTCTTTTATAATTAGAATTTTTTTAGAATCAATTTAATTTATAATTATTATGTTATTAAAAATTTAAATAATAAATGATTTTTTTGGAAATTGATGTGATAAGAGCTAGAGATGGCATCGTGAAGGATATTGGGCCTACATCCCAAGCCCTTGATCGGGGGTGTTCAGTTCAAGCAACAAAGACTCCTCACTTTCTGATAGGATGTTTCTCAACAAGAATAGTAGGGGGCTAGAATACGCTAGAATAATACACAAATGTTACATATAGAATCTGGGGTTTGGTTGGTGCCCAGAGTTCAAGGACTTCAGACAAACTGATTGGCCAAAATACTTCATGAATCATGGCTTTAGAGGCTAGTTGAAACCTAAGTAGGCCTGGGAGGATTAGGACATATCGTCAGGGTTTGGGTCTGATGTTAGAAATCTGGACCGATGGAGAAAAGATTTCACTAGACCCAGAGTGGACCACTCCCCTAACCCTTCTAAACACAATATAATTATGACTGGTACCAAGATGGACTGACAAAGAGTTCCTGAAAAATAATGGAGACCTAAGAAGATTCCAAGATCTTTGTCATCTGAGAATTTTAAACCTAAACCTCATGACAACCACAAATTGTTGTTCTTCCTAGACTATAAAAGTTGGATTGATTCAGTGGCTTTTTTCAAAGATAGGCGGTTTTTCTTGAAATGTTTTGGGGATTGGCTGACTATTTGTTGTGTTAGGAAGTGGTGTGAGGAAATGTGGACTTTTAGCGTGGAGATTAAGACTATGCCAAATAGTTATTTTCTTGTCATAACAGAAAACAACAAAGACAAGAATTGGGTTCTACATAACAAGCCCCTTTTCTTGGGAGGCAGGGGGTTTTAGTAAGAGACTGGGAACCAAAGTTTAACCCTAGTAAAGCTTATGTGGATGAGGTTCCGGTTTGGCTACATCTCTATAACCTCCCTAGGAAATACTAGAATGAGGATGTCTTCCAGATGATTGGAAACAAATTAGATTTTTACCTCAAATCAGATGAATCCATTTCAAAGAAAGATTTCAGCTCTTACGCAAGGATTTGTGTTAGCTAGAAACCCAAATTCCATCTTCCGGCATGGATTAAGATAAATACAAATGCAGGGAGCTGGGTGCAATAGATTGAAGTTAAGGAGCATTTGGAGAAATGTTTGGTCTGTAACAAGTATGGTCACTCGAAGGAGGTTTGTTTGATTGTCCCTAAAGGAAAGATAATTGAGGACCCACTGGAAGCTAGAGTGGAACATTTTGCTAAGTTATAAAAGGGAGGCTGGACAGTCACATTTTCAAGATGTAGGGGTTTTTCCTTCACTGGGGCCTGATTTGGT
Organism: Cryptomeria japonica; assembly: GCF_030272615.1. Lineage (NCBI taxonomy): Eukaryota > Viridiplantae > Streptophyta > Pinopsida > Cupressales > Cupressaceae > Cryptomeria > Cryptomeria japonica. Next base: position 96,798,232 of record NC_081411.1, read on the forward strand.
GAAAGATGGGCCTTCCGTAGAGGATTCAAAACTGGATGACAAATCTAGAGGGACTTTTTCAACATCCCATTTTGATGATACACAACTTGTGGAGGACGTGCTCAATAAGGTGGAAGCTGCCATGAATGTAATTGATGCAAGTTTTGTAGGTTCCTAAATGGTTCATCCTTTAAAGGGTGAGGAATTTCATGCTCAAGAGAAGAGTGACAACCTGGATGCTAGTACAGAGTCAAGGTCAGGGGAAGGTGGTGATGATAGACTTTGGGAGGATGAGGAGGAAGATTGGGGTGCTTTTGGTGAAGAGAACATTTTGGAGTGTTGAACTATTTTGCAGTCTGACTCTCTAATTGACAAAGCGGCTATTGGAGAAAATAAGTCCAGAGGCTGTGAACCTGATAAAATTTGGATTGTGATAACAAGGAATGCCAAAGGTTAGTCTAAACTATCAGTAGGGAAGGGAGTCCCCCTTCCTGAAGTAAAAAGGAAAATCCTTAGTTGGAATGTCAGAGGCTATAATGCCCTTGATATGTGTTGTCTTATCAAGTGAGGACTTGATCAGGTGAAGCTGGATATTGTCTATCTACAATAAACTATACTTAGTAGCTTGGAAGATGTTGCAGGATGGATGGGAGGCTGGAGGTTTTGGGAAGGAATTTTTTCAAGTGTGGAGGATTCGCTTGGTGGGTTGGGGATAGTTTAGAACCCTACTCTCATCAAGGTTGAATAGATTATCAACTCGCATTCATGGCAAGTGTGTAAGGTCCACTCTTTTGGTATTAATTGTGATTTGTTTATGATCAACATTTATGGACTTACAAGAGGCAACTTACAGTTAGAAACTTGGAAACAAATCTTGATGCGTTTAAGTTATTTTACCTAGGACCTGGTTATGCTTGGGGGGGATTTTAATGCTATCCTAGACTCTGTAGATAAGAAAGGTGTTAAAGTTGGTTTTACCACATACCAACTAGGTTTCCAAAACTATATTTCTAATAATGGGCTGTGAGAAGTCAAGACCAACAAAGAGACTTTCACATGGTGAAATTGGAGGGCTGGTAGGGAGCACATTGCTAAGAAGTTGGACAGATTTTCCTGCAAGTAATTGGGCTTCTGAACCCCTTCTATTTAAAGTTAGGGCTCTACCCTTGGCAGCTTCTGATCATTTTCCCATTGAACTTCTCATATGTCTGGATTGTGCTCCGATCTAATGTCCTTTTAAGTTCAAAAAAATATGGTTGTGTGACCCATCTTTGAAGGAACTTGTTTCTTTGACCTGCCATGAGGCCCCTATGAGAACTGGTTTGTGGGCTTTTATATTTTTCAAAAAAAGTATAATACCTCAAAGGTAAACTAAAGGAATGGAATAGGTTTAAGTTTGGAAACATTTTTGTAAATAGAAGCATGGTTGAAGCGGAACTCAAGGATTTGGAGTCATCTATTTTAAACCATGGCATGACTTTGGATGCTTTCAATAAGTTGAAGTTTCTAAAATCAAGACTTAATGAACTCTTGGCAAGAGAAGAAGTTTACTGGAAGCAAAAAATAAGGGAAGGTTGGCTAAAGGAAGGAGATAGGAACACAAATTTTTTTCATAACTTAGTTAGAATCAGGAAGTCTTGGAATAAGGTGACAAATATCAGGAACATGGATAATATTGTCCTACAGGAGTTAGAGGATATCAGCAAAGAAGTTGTGGACTTCTTCACTACATTGCTATCCAAGAGCCAGAGCCTGGATTCTCTACATCGGGAAACTCTTTTGAGGAATATTTCAAAGGTAATTTTAGAAAATCATAATCATGTTTTGTGTAAACCTATTTCAGTGGATGAAGTCAAACAAGACATCTTCTCGATGGTGGGTGACAAGGCTCAGGGATTAGATAGTTTTCCTACCCTTTTTAATCAAGATTTTTGGGATGTTGTGGGTCATGAAGTATGGCAAGTAGTGGAATAAGTGAGAGTCAATCTAAAGGTGGAGAAAGAACTAAATTACACTTTTGTTACTTTAATTCCCAAAGTGGATAGGCCTTCATATTTTGGGGATTTTAGGCCCATTTCCTTGTGTAATGTGATATATAAGGTGATTACCAAAGTTACCATGAACAGATTCAAACCTTTACTCAAATTTATAATCTCGGAGGAACAAAGTGGTTTTTGTACCGGGAAGATCAATTGTGGAAGGAATTATTATATCTCATGAAGCTATTCACTCTATCAGAAAACCAAAGGTTGAAAGGATGCTTATTAAATTTGACATCAAGAAAGCATATGATATGGTAGAGTGAGTTCTTGTTTCGTGTCCTTGAAAATTTTGGATTTTCAACCCACTGGATAAATTGGGTTAAAGAATGCATAGATGGGTTGTGGTTCACAGTGTTAGTCAATGGAAGTTCGCAAGGCTTTTTCCAAGCTTCTTGTGGTCTAAGACAAGGGGATCCTCTTTCTCCCTTTCTCTTTATCATTTTGGTGGAAGTCTTAGGAAGATACATCTAGAAACTAAAAAATGCAGATAGATGGAAGGGTATCTAGGTATCCAATGGGGTGGATGCTATCACACATCAATAGTTTGTAGATGACACACTTATTTTTGAGGACTCCTCTCTAAAAGAAGCCCAACTCATTAACAGAACAACCAATATTTTTTGTGAGGCGTCCGGGTAGCAGGTCAATTGGAAGAAATTGGATATTTTCTATTTTAACACTGACATTAGAAAGCAAAGAGAAATTGTTACGATACTAGGTGTTAATCTTGGCTCTCTCCTAGGGATATTTTTGGGAAAACCTTTGTTTGGGGGGCTCAATAGGACACAGTTTTGGCAAAGATTATTTGACAGTTGTGTGAATAAGTTAGAAGGTTGGAAATGCAAATGGCTGAGCTCTACGGGTAGGTTGTTATTACTAAAATCAGTCTTATCTATGATGCCCATTTACTCCATGATGTCTTTAAAAATTCCAGACAAGATTTCCAAAAGTATCAACCAGTTTATGAGGAAACATTTTTGGAGCAGGAATGGAGAACCTGATAAAATTTCCCTAGTTGTATGGGACAAGGTGTGTCAACCTCGTCTAGCGAGAGGGGATGGGTTGAGGAAGTGGTGCCTTCTAAACAAACCAATGGGAGAAAAACTTATATGGAAGATCTATGTAAAGCCAAAACACAAATATTTGTGAACCCCTAGAGGAATTGCAGTTTGGAATTTTTAACTGTCTTGCAGAAAACTGATCACAAAGCACATTACTTGGTAGTTAGGGAATGGGGAGAAATACAATTTTTGGATAGACTCTTGGGATGACAAACCAACTTTATAGTTTAGGGAGAGAATTGATGTTATTAAACAAGATTCTGAGGGTACTTGGGGCACAAAAGTTAAATGATTATTTATATGCCTAGCACTCCAATGAAATTGATGTTTGGAAATGAAAATACATGGATGAGTTGCCATTATCTCCATAGCAAAATAGGTTCTTTAGAAATATTTTGGAAGAGTACTTTGTAACTCTTAATATGAAGGAAGATGTAATTAAACGGCATGGTTCAAAATAAGGTGCATGCTCAGTTAATTTTGGCTACAACATTATTGAGAATGAAGATATCCAACTGAATTGGCCTTCCAAACTATGCTGGAGTTCTAAGTACCTCCCAAAGGTAGGAGTATTTACCTAGTTGGTATTGAAGAGGAGGATTCTGACATGAGATAGAATATTGTGTTTGGGTTTCAATGGTCCTTATCAATGTGTCAAGTGCAAATAACATGAGGAAGCATTAGATCACTTAATTTTAAATTTTGATTTAGCTCAAGGTGTTTGTAGGTTTGTTTTGGGTAAGTTAGGATGGTCAGTCCCCCTCCTAGATAATATTATTGATCTTCTTAAGAGTTGGTTTTCGAAGAAGAACAAATCTATTCTCTCAAGTATATGGATGCTCTCGCCTTCCACTATTATCTCAGAATTTTTGAAAGAAATAACTAAGAGAATCTTTCAAGATAAATGGCCAGAAGGGCTTGATAGACTGTGTGGGAGGGTGGAGCAGGCTATTTTGGAAGTAGTCTCTTGAATGACAGTTAATCATAATTATGCAAAATTCCCATATAGTTTGGTTGATAGCCACATCCTCACCAGGTGGGCTCTCATTAAAATTAGACCCATTTATGGGTTTCCCACGATTAATCCTTTGTGTGCTTCCCTTGATAGGGAGATGGTGAAATGGTCAAAACTAGAGAAGGGGTAGGAAAATAAATTCTGACAGGGCCTCAAAAGGTAATCCAGGGACTTGAGGTGTGGGATGTGTGTGTTGGCAAAAGCACACTCCAATGAGACATTGTAGGTGATTGAAGGTTTTATCATTGATGGAAACCTTACAATCCTATGACACCGGCAAGGTAATCCACTGGCACCAGCAAATTCAAATTCTACACCGGCACACAGACCACTGACATCGGTAGTGAAAGGAAGCATACTGGCACAGAGGCTGACAAGAATTTTGTTAATAATATATTTTGTTTATTATTGTAAAATCATTGTAAGCCAACTTGGCAAGTTGTAAAATGACTCTTATATATATAAGAGAGTTCATTGTAGGTATAAAAGAAGAATAGAGCAATGTAATTAGGAAAATTAAGGCAGACCTATTATGCGAATTATAGGTTAAAGGTTTATGTAAGAAGCAGAGCTATAAATTGGTACTGGATCTAGCATAGTAGATGCTATTTTGAAGCAGTACAAGACATTGGATTTATATAATTCATTTTGTAAGTAAGTGAGACTTCCCATTTTGTAATTGAGTAGTGAGCTCTAGACACTTGGCCTTCATGCATGTGCAGGCCCCTCTTGTAGCAGTAATATTCTCTTATTGGCCAGTAAGTGAATATTATGGGTCACAAATCCCACCAAGGTTTTTCCCACATTAAGTTTCCTCATTAAACTATTATGTTATGGTGTGTATTTCAAATGGTTGCTTTTATCTCTATTTATTGCATTACTTTCTGTTTACTGTTATACAGTATTAATATGCTCTACATGTTTTAAGTCAAGAAAATCTATTAACTGGTTAGATACTGATTCATCCCCCTCTCTCAGTATCTATGGGAATCCTAATAGTGTGGCCTATGATGATTAAGGGAAGACCCTCTTGATAGGTGCAAGAAGGCTTCAAGATGGAACCAATAATGAGGTAAGTCCTCTATTTTCAGAAGCCTAATAGCTTGAGGAAGATCTTGACACCAGTAGAGATGGAAAACTTGATGAAGCAACTAGAAGAAGCTCTCTCAGACTATGATGCAGAAAAATTGAAAAATATCAAACTTGAAGATGATCTAAGGGCTACTCAAGATATTATTCAAGCACTTCAAGAAAATCTTACTATTGCAAGAAATAAGAGAAGAGAACTTTGTGAAAAGATGAAAAATGAGAATGATGAAAGGGAAACTCTTAGTGATATGATGAATAAGATGAAATAAGAAAACATGACAACAAAGAATGAGATGCAAGATATGACTATGAGATTTTGTAAAAAAATTGAGGATAGAAAGAAGAATGAAGAAGATTTGACTAGAAGACTAAGTGATGTTAGAAATGAAAACACCAGACTTAGCTATGAAAATGACATGTTGAAGATAGATATGATGCATGCACAAAATGACTCAAATGAACTCATGAGACAAAAAGTGTATCAGAAAGACAAGGATAAAGGAAAAGGCAAGGTTGTACCACAAGAGGACACAAATCCAAATTCTGAGGTATTATACACAGTAGACATTGATACTCAGAAAGTTAACATTATGGTAGATAAGGACACAATTGGTAAGACAGATATGGCTAGTGAGCCACCAGTAACTGATAACATAGAAGGTAAACTGACAATTGGTAACACTGAGCAACAAGCAAAACAATAGGCTGAGCAACAGGTTCACGCAGAGTCAGTACCACTAGCATCACCTGAGCAAGACAAACCTTTGCTTAAAGAAATGGAAACATAGACTGACCTACTAGAGGTCACCATAAGCAAGGATATTGCTCCCACCGACAGAATTCAGAGTGTTGGCACTTCAACTATAGGATTCAAATCAACTAATGTAACATAAGTTTTTTTGGATTCTATAAAGAAAATAACATATTGTAGCTCACAAGCATATAAGGCTATAGATGACACAACTCCAATTTTGAAGATGATAGCTCCAAAATGTAATGTAGACAATAAAGATTCTTTGAGTCAACTTGACACTTTGTCTAAGTATATTACTGACAACACTGTGATAGTTGAACAAATAAAAGAGGAAGCATTCAAGGAGAGGTTAGAAAAAGAAAAACACAAATTGTTTGAGGAACAAATAAAGAAGTGTATAAGGAAGTTTGACACACTTCTACCGGAATTATGTAGCACATTAAAGGAATTCAAAACTTTATATAGAGATACTTGTAAGACTAACTTTTTGACATTTGACATAGACAAAAAGATCAGCAAGATAGAGGAGGAAATAAATCAACTAGCTGACAATCTTATTAATTCATCTGATTCATTATCAAATTTTTAGCAAAAGATAATAGGTTTTGAGGAAGAACTATTAAAGCTAGAAAGAGAAAAGGAAAGAATAAAAGGTAAGGCTAAGGATCTTAAATGGAGAATAAGTCCAAACTGGACTACCTCGCCACTCTAAGGAAAGAGATATTTGATGCTTTGGTTCAAGGACATAAAGCATCAGCAGAGCAAATGGAACACCTCACCGGTACAGTTCAGAGGACAGAGGCAACAATAAAAGATAGTAAAAAGTTTCTTGGAAGCCTGAATTTAGTTTTGGCGGATCTTTTTCAGATTGTAACCAACCAGTTACAAGGGTGAAGTAGGAAACCACACTCTATTGACACTTTGACAACCTTTGTCATTGATGCCAAAGGGGGAGTAGTGGTATGAGAAAAATAATCAGCAAAGATTCATCTGCTCAGGGGGAGTTCACATATTCGTTTTGTACACATTTTTGGTAACAATTTTTGGAACTTCACTTTTTGGTTACACTTTTGAATTTTTCTCATGAGTGTTGCCATCAATGCCAAAGGGGGAAATTGTTGGCAAAAGCACACTCCAATGAGATATTGTAGGTGATTGAAGGTTTTGTCATTGATGGCAACCTTACAATCCTATGACACCGGCAAGGCAATCCACCGGCACCAGTAAAGTCAGATTCTACACCGGCACACAGACCACTAGAACTGGCAGTGAAAGGAAGCATAACGACACAGAGGCCAATAAGATTTTCGTTAATAATATATTTTATTTATTATTGTAAAATCATTGTAAGTCGACTTGGCAAGTTGTAAAATGACTCTTATATATATAAGAGAGTTCAGTGTAGGTATAAAAGAAAAATAGAGGAATGTAATTAGGAAAATTAAGGCAGACCTATTATGCGAATTATAGGTTAAAGGTTTATGTAAGAAGCAGACCTATAAACTGGTACTGGATCTGGCATAGTAGATGCTATTTTGAAGTAGTACAAGACATTGGATTTATATAATCCATTTTGTAAGTCACTGAGACTTCCCATTTTGTAATTGAGCAGTGAGCTCTAGGCACTCAACCTTCCTGCATGTGCAGGGCCCTCTTGTAGCAGTAATATTCTCTTATTGGCCAGTAAGTGAATATTATGGGTCACAAATCCCATTGAGGTTTTTCCCACACCGAGTTTCCTCATTAAACTATTGTGTTATGGTGTGTTTTTCATGTGGTTGCTTTTATCTCTATTTATTGCATTACTTTCTGTTTACCGGTATACAGTATTAATATGCTCTACATGTTTTTAGTCAAGAAAATCTATTAACCGATTAGATACTGATTCACCCCTTCCCCCCTCTCAATATCTGTGGGAATCCTAATAGTGTGGCCTATGATGACTAAGGGAAGATCCTCTTGATAGGTGCAAGAAGGCTTCAAGATGGAACCAATAATGAGGCAGAGGCTCAAGCGGCTTTACTTGCAGCTGATATGGCAATAAAAAAGAAGGTAACAAAGGTACATTTGGAGGGTGACTCCCAAATTGTAGTCAATGCTTTGATCAAAGACAATACACCATGTTGGAAGCTGAATAAATAGATACACATTATTAGTGGAAATATTAAATATTTCCAAGACTTTTGTATCTCTCATGTGAAAAGAGGAGGAAATTTCATTATTGAAGGCCAATGAAGTGTGTGAACTCGCGATAGGGGAAGGGAGGTCGCGTGATTGTAAAGAAGACATAGTGAGATGGAGTTAACGTTTCTTGCCAAGTTGGTATGCCTACAAATTCAAATTTTATGTCAGTCATCTAGAACTTCATATGAGTAAGGTCATGTGTTAATGCACATTTATGGTGGAATGCTTTTTGGAATGGCACCAGTGGTGGAGTGTGTTACTTTTAATTCTAATTTTGGTATTCTCTTGCATTTAATGAGAATAGTATGTAAGCTAGTGAAGGTAGCTAGTTCTGACAAACCTCATCTGAATTTTCTCTACAAATTTTACTCTACACTCCTCCAAACTAATGCCAACTTTTTGGGGACTAGTCCCACTCAAAAAGCTCGAGAAGATGTTTCTAGCAAAAGACCCATTGTTTTTTAAGGCAATTAAGTTAAACCCGGGTGAGGAGTGTGCAGTTATCAGCCACAGATATAGATGTGGAGTGGGAATTTAATCTCTAATCATGGATTTGGGACTGGACTTGGGCTACTCATGCGAGGATGTGAGAAATGTTTTAAAGAAGATCATTCCATAGGAGTATTTGTTAAATATGGAGTCCTTGCTAGAATGGTTCATGTCGGGTTGGCGCTTCAATCTCTTTGATGGAATCCCAGAGGAAAATGTGGATCTGCGGGCAAGGCACTCTCAAATCCAATTCCTTCATCATCGTGAGGAAGCTCACGTCCATTTTAGGGATGACACGAGGCAAGGCTGGGAAGGGCTGATGGTCTACGTCCAAATAATAGAAATTGAAGATGGAATTCATCAGGAGGGTGGGGAGGTGAGGATGGTGGATGAGATGAGGTGCAAGAGGGTGATTACAAAAAAGCTATCGATAGAATTGGAAAGGTAGGGTGTAGTGGGTGGTGTGGCAGGTGGGTTTGGTGACATGACAGATGGACCGAATTTGTGTGGGCTAGCGGCTGAAGGTGCAGAAAGGACAACTGGAGATTCACATGGAACGACTGGAGCACTGTGAAGAAAGAGAAATAAGGAATTCTTCGGACCAAGGTATATTTAGGTACCTCTATTTGTTTAGATAGCAGTTTATTTGAAAAACTTAAATTTCCATTTTCTGTTATAAACAATTTGAACAATTCAGCAAAAAATTTGATTGGAATGATGCAATTATGAACTTCTTCTCTTGATAATGTGGGGGTGCGGTAGGGTTTGAGTGGTATACTATTTTGGGAAACTATGGTTTTAGATGGGGGGTTTGTGGTGCAGGAGCACCAAGTCTTCAGTCTAGTTTCTAGGCGAGCATCATTTCCTAGGTGAGCTCAGTCATAGACCGGTTAGGAAATGAATGAGATTATGCAATTGTTTGTAGGAAAGGGAAGGGTTGGATTTGTAGAGTGTTTGGGATGAATAAGTGATGTGTCGTAGAACATATCTATGAATTTGGAGGTGTGGCCGATCAAGGAAGACATCTAAATCTTGGAAAAAGACCAAAACAAGCCCAAAACCACCTAAAATGAGCATTTCTTGGGTTCCATACCTGTAACATTAGACTTAGATTCCTAAATTCAAAAGTTGAAAATTAATTCCAAAAGGGTATCTTGATCAACAAATATTTTGTGTGGTTCTTTGGAGAAGGTGGGAAAAAATCCACAAAAACCGGTTAGGTAGGGCTAATTGGGGCTCTAGGGCTACTAGGCCTAGAAAGTAGGAAAAGGAAGGAGCGATGGGGAAAAGAATGAAACCCTCACTCAAAACCAATTGATTGACTTTGGAAAACATCACAAACACCTGCTACAACCTCTAGAAGCACTTGTTAGGATTTTTAGAGTGTAAGGTTGGATTTACCCTAGTGAATCTCAATCATGCTTGAGCAATCAGTGAGCACATCTGGATTGGGAGCACTCCGAGGGAGGTTAGATGTCCAAAATGATTATAAGACAATATGAGAAAAGCATGAAGCCTACTAGGACAACATATGACTATCCTTAAACAAGGTATTATCTCTCTTTGAGTAATCTCCCCATCATAGTGGTATTAGAGCAACCAAGATTTGGGAAGAAGCCACCATATGACAGACACTGAATCAATAAGAGAGAATAGTTTAAGGATGGTGACCAATGCAGAGCTAGTCAAGAAGGTAGAAGAACAAGAAGAAGAAAATAGGCTCCTCAGGGAAATATGACTATAGCTAGAGAGAAAACTAGATGTAGGACAAAACTGAGAAAGTGACAATCAAGGTCAATGAAGGGAAGGGCGAAGAAGTTGTAGAAGAGGATAGGACTCCTGAAGAACCTTTCCTTGAAGCCATTAAAGTTTTAGGAGGAAAATCCTTAGAATGAGTGCAACTTTTTTGGGGACAAATGGAGCATGAGGTAGTCTAGGAATGGATAGAGGGATTCGAGAATCACTTTGAATGTGATGGAATCAGTGAGGCAAAAAATGTGCAGGTGGCCAAGTCTAGATTGAGAGGGGCAGCATTGACTTGGTGGAAATTTATCCAAAAAGAGAGGCATAAAGAGGGAAAGAACCCCATAGCTACTTGGAAGGACATGTCAGCCAAGGTGAAAGAGGCATACATCCCTGAAGATTATGAAATCTAGTTGCACAAAAGGAGACAAAATTTGAGGCAAAGAGACTTGTATGTAAGTATCTATACTGAGGAATTTCAGAAGTTGTGTCTAAGATCCAATGTAGTGGAAGATGAGAACATCAAGGTAGAAAGATACTTGAATGGCTTGAGATGGAATATTCAAGAGGAATTAAGCTTGTTTTTCCCCAACACTGTGCACAAGTGCTATCAGTTGGCACTACGAGTGGAAGAAAAGAGCAAGAAGAAACAAGAACATAGCAATAGAGGCAGAGGTAGGGGAAGAGATGGAAGAGGTCAGAGATGTAGTTTTGGTGGAAGAAGTGTAGATCAAAGACTCCAAGGTGAATCCAAGTTGGTTGAGCAAAGTAGGGATTCCAATAGCAAGAGAAGCTATAGAGGAAGGGGATCTAGCAACTCTAGTAGTCGAAGGTCTAGTCGATCAGGAAGAGGGTCCTATTTTGCCACCATGACATGCTACAACTGCCATCAACTTGGACACTTGGCCTATAGATGCCCTGATAATTCTTCTTCATTCCAAGGAGGTGAAAGGAGAGTGAATTATGCTCAAGAGGATGCAACAAACATGAAAGCATCAAAAGTAAGTTTGAATTCAGAGGTTGGAGAGAACCTCATGATAAGGAGAGTCTTGATCAAAGAACTAATTAAGTAGGAACCTTGCCAAGGGAGATCCTTGTTTAGAATAAAATGTAAGATCATGGGAAAGGTATGAAGAGTGGTAGTGGATTTAGAATCCATAGACAACATAGTGTCAAAGGAAGCAGCGAGTAAGCTTAATTTGCAAAGAATCCCACATAGTGATCCCTATAGAGTTACGTGTCTCAACAAGGGGCAGTATGTTCTTGTAAATGAACAAACTTGGGTTGAGTTCACCATTGGAGGTTACAAAGACAAAATTTTATGTGATATCTTACTCATGGATGGCAATGGTAGTTTGATAGAAAGACAATACACCAAGGAGAGAATAATTCCTATACCTTCCAAATAGATGGAACCACCTACAAAATCTAGTCCATAGGAGACCAAGTAGAGGGCAGATCCAAAGGCCCTAATGTGCTACTGGTTGGTGAGAAAGAATTCATCAACACCCTCAAGGATGGAGAAGGAGTGGGGTTTTCCATTGTCGTAAATCCAAAAGAGGACAACAAGGAGAAGAAGGAAATCATTCCTAAAGAAGTGCAACATGTTGTAAATTAGTTTGAAGACATCATTAGTGATGGAACACCAGCTACATTTCCTCCTCAATGTGTCATAAGTCATTAAATAGAATTTATACCCAGAGCTTCTTTACCCAATAAGGTAGCCTATAAGATGACACCGAATCAAAACAAGGAGATAGCCAAGCAAATACAAGAACTCCTAGATAAGGGTCTAATTAGGAAGAGCATCAGTCCATGTGCAGTACCCATCGTTTTGCCTCCAAACAAAAGAGGTACTTGGAGACTTTGCACTGACTCAGATATAGGTTTCCCATCCCAAGGATTGAAGACTTGATGGGTTGTTTAAGGGTGCTGAATACTTCACAAAGATAGATCTCAAGAGTGGTTACCACCAAATCAGAATAAAGGAGGGTGATGAATGGAAGACAACCTTTAAGACTACAGAAGGACTCTATGAATGGCTTGTTATGCCATTTGGACTCACAAATGCCCCTAGCACATTCATAGGACTCATGAATGAAGTAATCAAGGAATGCATTGGTAAATTTGTTGTTGTTTACCTAGATGACATCTTAATTTTTAGCAAGTTTAAAGATGTGCATTTTAATCATATAGATTGTCTTCAAAAAACTTTGTGATAAATAACTAACCATGGATACCTCTAAGGTGGAAGCCATTATCAATTGGCCTATAGCTAGGACAACAAGTGAAGTGAGAAGTTTCCATGGCTTGCCTCAGTTTATAGAAAGTTCATCAGAGGGTTCAGTGAAATATGTGCATCCATGCTTGAGACACTCAAGGGAGGTATGAGAACCAAGTTTGTATGGTCAAAGGAAGCACAAAGAGGTTTTGATCTCTTGAAGACAAAGTTGGCTATGCAACCGGTACTTATCCTACCAAGATTTGACAAACTTTTCACAATTGAATGTGATGCAAGCAACATAGCGGTTGGAGTAGTTTTGAGTCAAGACAATTGGACTAGTTGCCTTATTCAGTGAGCAACTCAACAATGCAAACAAAAGGTATTCATCCTATGATTTGGAATTGTACGCACTTGTCCAATCACTTAGGAAATGGAGAGATTATTTGCTACCTATTGAACTTGTGGTTTAAACTGATAATCAAGCTCTTAGTTTTCTTAATTCACAAGAAAAGTTATACCATAGGCATATTAAATGGGTAGAGTATTTGTAGTCATATACCTTTACCAGCAAGTACAGGAAAGGACAATGTAATGGTAGCTGATGCATTGAGTACGAGGTTACTAACAGTGCAAGAAGTGCAACTCAAAAGCATTGGAGTGGATAACTTCAAGAATTTGTATGAAGAAGATGAAGATTTTTTTGATGCCTACAAGGTTTGCCAAGGGTTTGGAAACCATTTTCACAATGAATATGTAGATTACACCTTGCAAGATGGCTTTTTGTTCAAAGGAGGGCAGGTATGTGTGCCTAGAGGGTCTATGAGGGAAAAATTGATGCAAGAAAAACATAATGGATGCTTGAGTCGACATTTTGGTTTGAACAAGACTTTGGAACTTGTCTAAAGATTCTACTTTTGGCCTAAGATGCAAAGAGATATCAGAAGATATGTGATGAAAAGTGTGGTTTGTTGAAGAGCTAAGGGTACATCTTCTAATGCTAGTCTTTATCAACCTTTACGTATTCCCAACCGGCCATGGGAGTGTGTAAGTATGGACTTTGTGGTGGGTTTTGATAGCATTTATGTTGTAGTAGATAGGTTTAGTAAGATGGCTCACTTTAATCCATTCAAGGTCACTCATGATGCCAGCCATATTGCTCACCTATTTTTCAAAGAAGTTATTAGGATTCATAATTTACCTATCAACATTGTGTCAGATAGGGATGCAGAGTTTATTCGTCATTTTTGGAAGACTTTTTGGCAAAAATTAGGCACTATTTGTCTTTCAGCTCAGCCTATCATCCCCAAACAGATGGTCAAACTGAAGTGGTTAATAGAACACTTGGGAACCTACTTAGGTTCCTAACAAAAGAGTATGGTCAAGTTTGGGATTAGATCATCCATCAAGTTGAGTTTGCTCACAATGATAGTTTGAATAGGTCTACCGATAAATGTCCTTTTGAAGTGGTGTATGACATTCTTCCAAGAGGATTTTTGGAGCTCAGAGATGTGGGAAAGATGGGATAGTAGAGTGGAGATGCCTTGGACATGGCCCAATCAATGTAAGAGGTTCATGAGCATGTTAGGACAGCCCTATTGGACACTACTCAAAAGATCAAAGATTGGTGGATGAGAAAAGGAAAGATATCCAATTTTTTGTTGGTGATATGGTGATGGTTCATTTGAAGAAGGCAAGACATCAGAAAGGTGTCCCTAGTACGCTTCAGATGAGGAGAGGAGGTCCTTGCAAAGTTTTGGCCAAGTATGGCAACAATTCATATAAGGTAGACTTACCCGGTGATATGGCTTTGTCACTAATCTTCAATGTAGCTAATTTGGTGTAGTATAAGGGAACATTTCTAGCAGAAGATAGTAGAGTTTTATAAGTCTCTCAAGCACACTTAGATCCACCCTTACTAGCTGCACCCATTCCACAAGCCGAGAAGGTGTTAGATTCAAGAATTTTGAAGAAAACAAGGCATAACACCTACATGGAGTACTTGGTCAAGAGGAAACACCTTCCAGCATCAAAAGCTACTTGGATACCTAAGGTAAACTTCTCTAAGAATTGAGTTCCATTTTCTTTGCTACCTCAAGGAGTCACTTGACTTCTTTTCTTTGGGGGAGTATTGTGTAGGAGCACCTAGTTTTCAGACCAGTTTCTACATTTTGGTGTGTTTGTTCATAGTTTGGTTTGGAGTGGTGAATAATATTCTTCTCTTAGGTCTTAATATGTTTTTTTAATATTTCAGTAGGTTGAATGTCCTTAGGACAATGCATTTTCTTAATTTTGGCTTGTAAGACCTTGTAAGATTAAATGGCAAAATCTTACATTTTGAAAAAAAAATGCCTTGAATGGACTTTTTTGGCATTGGGACATGTCAATGTAATGGTTTTTGGTCATCTGAGATGGTTTGGAGGAGAAAATTAAGCATGTAAGGCAAAAATGCACTTTTTGGCAAAAATTGTCAAAGTTGCTCGACAACTTTTTGCAACGTTGAGCAACTTTTTGCATTTTTGTGCAAAGGGTTGGTTAGGAAACCGATGGAGAGTTAGTTAGGCCAAAAATGGTATATTAAATCTTTGAGAATAATTTAATGAGGTTTTTCAATGCCTGGATTAGATTGGAATACATTTTTAGACCAATTTTGAAGTTTTGCATTACATTTTATTAAGAATTAGAGAAGCAATCTGTACTTAATGGATTTATCACATTGTTGTAACTTTCTTATTGTTTTGATCATGTTCTTTTAGTGCTTAGGAAGCAATTTGATTATTTTATTTGTAGGTTTGAATTGAGTTTCTCATTTTGTAAGCTCTCGGTCTGAGTAAGGGTTTGAGAGGCCTAGACATGGTTCTAGCTTTAAGTCCTTTGAGTTCTTCTCAATAACCCTTCGGAATCGAGCCATGGAACCTTTCTACAGTGTATATAACTTTAATTTTTCTTTGGAGGTCATTGAAAGGCCAATGATCATCATTTCTTAGGCGAGCTCAGTCATAGCCCAGTTAGCATATGAATGAGATTATGCAAGTGTTTGTAGGAAAGAGTAGGGTTGGAGTTGTAGAGTATTTGGGATGAACAAGTGATGTGTGGCAGAACATATTTGTGAATTTGGAGGTGTGTCAGATGAAGGAAGGCACCTAAACCTTGGAAAAAGACCAAAACAAGCCCAAAACCAAAACCAACATTTCTAGGGTTTCGTACCTATACGGTCAAACTTAGATTCCTAAATTCAGAAGTTGGAAACTACCTCCAAAAGGGTATCCTGATCAAGAAAGAGTTTGTGTGGGTCTTTGGAGAAGTTGGGAGAATATCCACAAAAACCGGTTGGGTAGGGCTAATTGGGGCTCTAGAGCTACTAGGTCTAGAAAGTAGGAAAAGGAAGGAGCAATAGGGAAAAGAATGAAACTCTCACTCAAAACCAATTTCTTGACTTTGGAAAACATTACAAACACTTGCTACAACCTTTGCAAGCACTTGTTAGGAGTTTTAGAGTGTAAGGTTGGATTTACCCTAGTGAATCTCAACCATGCTTGAGCAATCAGTGAGCACATCTAGATTGGGAGCACTCCTTGGGAGCTTAGGTGTCCAAATTGATTAGAAGACAATATGAACAAAGCATGAAGCCCACTAGGACAACATCTGACTGCCCTTAAACAAGGTATTAGCTCTCTTTGAGTAGCCTCCCCATCAGTTTGGACAGTTTTTGTGGGTGGTTTGGGGAAGCGGTTTGTTTTTGGCAAATTTTGATGCAGATGTACCTTTTAGTCTTAATTAATAAAATGCCACTATTAATGATCATAAAAATAAAAATAAAATAATAAATATAATATATTTTTTGGTTAATAACAAAACATTATTTGTGTTCAATAAATATACATTTATTTTAATTAAAAAAATATCAAATACTAAAAGATTCGGGTGCTTTCTTTTATTAGGTGAATGTTCCCAAAATTCGCAAGGTGAAAATTCCAAAGCTTCTAAGAACCCCAAGTAAGCCCGAAATGATCTAAAGGGTTGCATTTCATACTTGAGTCCAATATATTAGACCCACTTACAAAGTGGGATAGTGAAAATAATGCTTTAAATTTGAATAACAACGTTCAATATGACCATGGAGACACAAGACTCTAATTACCAAGTAATGGGAGGGCCTTAGGAGGTCACAAAATATTACTGAATGCATCTCCTTCAATAAGTTTATTGACTCTTTCAATTCTCCTTCCTTTCTAAATCTTGTATACTTCGTGAATGCAAGAGCTTCAAACAAATTTCTTAGAGATAGTTGGATCATTTGATAGGATTTTCCCTTGTGTATACTATTGTTTTGTACTTGTAAATTGGTTCAATATGATTTAAGTACTCCTTTTTACCCTTTAGTAATAACTTAACAAGAAATATGAAAGTATTCATATGCAAATGCCTTCCTCTTATATGGTTGAATTTGTTTCACTAAACATTTATTGTTAAGAGTTATCACATATTCCTAGTTCTACTAAATTGTTAACAGCTTGCATAAATATACATTTCTAAAATGTCATATTAAGTCAACTTCTTCAGCTGAATTGGAAAGCCTAAGTCAATACAAAGACACAAAATGCAATAGTAAGATTGTCATACCATATTGATTTGTCAATTTTCCTAAATACTCCTCCCACTAAAACTTTGTACTAACCCAAAACATTACACCATCAAGAGAAACATGACACAATGCGTCTGTTGTTGGTCTTGCTCTAAATGATTTTTTTTTGTGATCTGATGAAAAGTCTAAATTGGATGCAAACAAGTATTTAAATTTGGCAGGTGGTAGTTAATTTGATTTTCTAAAATGTGAAAATGGAAATCAACAAAAATAACTACGAATACTTTCACGAGAATCCCACAAAACTACATAAACGTGGGGACGTCTACAGCAGATTTCCACTGTACAGACACGTCTGTTCATTCCAGTTCAGGAAGTTATCAATATGATTTCTTTGAAAATTGTAAATGGAAAGTAACAAAATCAATGGTGGAATTTGTGGGACACTAATTTTTTTCTTATAATTTAGATGATTTTAACCTAATTACACATGAATAGTTCAGAATTTTCCCCAATTTCTTTGAATTAGGAGCAGATGTTCTAGGAAAATTAAATGATACTGATAATATTAAAACAGTCTTCATCGGCGACAGGAATTCTGACATGCGTCTGGAGATGTCCAGAGCACATCCTTGCCTTTACCTAGCTTTTCTTGTTGCTTATATTTCTCCCAGTCGGAAAGAGTGTTTCTCAAATCAATAACCTTGGCCTTCAATCCGAGCTCACAACAGTTAGCATGCATGGTACAAACCGAGTTCACATCTTTCGTTCTTTCACAGTACCCGCCAAAATATTTAGTGTCAAGGAATTCGAATTTAAGCCGCCTGCGTCTGAACTCATTCCATTTCAGTATGTTCAACACTTGTTGCTCATTTTTACGGGGATAAACCTTCTTGGATCGATACCAAAAGTTGAAAAAATCAACTGTCTTTTCATTGGAGCGAACATACATGAATCCTGCGTTGGGCTTATTGTAGAGATTAGTTGCTTTCCTTCTATAACGATTTGATGCTACTTGGAAGTCTGCCTTGGATGAGAATTTAGTAAAGGGATCTCGAAACCACATAATATCCGCATCCTGGATGATAATAATATAATCTGAATTATTCTGATGAAAAATCAGGAAATATGATATAAATTTACTGTACAATTTTCTCCAAACCCTTGACGAACATGAAAACTTAACTTACCGAGAAAACGAAATTATATCCTCGCTCCAACACTTGTCCGAAGAAACGAAGCCTTCTCCACATCATTTTCAAATAACCTCGAGTCATGTAAAGATTTTCTCCCGAGAAATCGATTCCCTCTGTTTTCATCAGATAACAATGCGGATGAATTTCCCGGCAGCGATTGAATGCCTTCTCATCTACGGCAACAATCAACAAATTTTTCAACAACGCTTCCGTTCCGTTACCGATGTGGAAACTTTTCAGGAATAAATCCACCATGCTATTGTTCTGCGCCCACGCCGCATTCAGGGTCGTGATTATAACGGTTTTCTCCTGGTTCGCCGCTTTTGAAAGGCTTACTTTTAGCTCGTCGGTAACATCTGATGAATTATAAGGAGGCTGCGAGAAACAGAGGAAACTGTAAATCAGTGCAGGGCTCTAAATCACACCTTTTTGTGAACTGTTAATTTTATATTGAAATCTTATAAATTGGCATAGACATCTTTAGTACACCTGTCTAAAAACAGGGGAAAATTATATTTTCAATAATTTACCTTATAGAAGGCTCTAAATCACACCTATTTGTGAACTGTTAATTTTATATTGAAATCTTATAAATTGGCATAGACATCTTTAGTACACCTGTCTAAAAACAGGGGAAGATTATATTTTCAATAATTTACCTTATAGAAGATTCAGAACTTGTGTCTCTTTAGATCTATTTGAAATATCTTTGCAATTTCAAAAATTATTTGTGAAATCATCTGTATTTATTTTTGAATTAATATTTATTTCAGTGATTCATGATATTGAGAAATTGAATTGCATATATAACCTATAAAAGAGGCAGAGATAGATCACTGTAATTCAATTCTTCACTGTACTCTTTCTGATTAAAGATAAGAAACGAACACACAATTAATTACAGGCATAATCCTGTCGAAAAACTAAGGTCAGTTATGCCTATTGCAGTTACTGATGAATTAAAAAGGTGAGAATATCTTACAATATCTGGATCTGTTGCATAATCGTCCATCTCTGAAGGGAAGATCGTTTGCATTCTGGATAAAGACCTGATGAGAATCGGAGTGAAGGAAGCCTGGAGTTGTTCATCAATAGCAAAGTACACAACTCCCACCACTATTATGCAAGCCAGAAATGCACTTACCGTCCTCACGACCCTCTGATTAACCCCTTTCATGCTGGGCTGTACAGATATTTACTCAATTGCCCCTATTTGTATCCTGGAAAGCGGTTCTCCGTGTTAAATTAATATTTTTGAGGCACATAAGAACGCCACGTCGCTGCAATAAAGACACTAGGTTGCAGGAAGTTGCAGAGAAACATTAACCTGGTTTCCACTCTCCACTCTCCACCATAGGAGTCAAGAGAAGAGTCAAGAGGAGAGGATAAGGAAACTGCCTCGAAAGACTTAGAAATCACGGATTATAAGGATTTGTATTTTCCCTTTATCGCCTTGCTTTGTTTTGACTATAAATTTCCACCACAGGGAAGACACAAAAAGTTTTTAGTTTATGTGTTGTATAGGGGAAAGGATTGAGTAGATATCCGTGGACAAATCATAATGGTGGATATTACATTAAAAAATTTATGGTGGACATCATGTGACATGATATCCGTTCATATGCCATAACTTTTGATATCACAGTGAGTTGATATCTTTCTCTCACACAATAGATGAAGCTATTGGGTGCACAATGAGGTGATATATCTCTCTCTTCTAGATGAATCTATTGTGATCATAATAAGGTGTTGTAGGATAGAAGATTATCCTCCCTTGATAAGAGGGAGTGTTAAAATAGATAGAATGATCGGATAAACCAAATGTCTAATTGGCCAAATGTCTAATTGGCCTTACGGTCTTAGACATTTGTCTTGTATTTATCCATATATCTTTACTTATTATTTTGATCACATATAGACTGATCGGTTGAATATTATGATTAATATTATAATCATCATTATGAATAATTAGTAACAGTGTTCTGTTACTAATTATTCATAATATTAATTATATTATTTCATATTACAAATTATCGATTTATTGTATGTTATCACATCGGTTTGGTTGACCAATTATTTGTTATGTTAGACCCAACGAGATTATAGTGGGTGTATATGGTGAAAATGGATAACAATAATAACAATATTGAAAGGCTAAATGAATCCAACCACTAAACCCTAGCCTAACAATCAACAAAGATCCACCATAACATATGAAGATTACCTAAGACAATGCAAATAACTCAAAATCACAAAGATTATACCATCACATGTCCAATAGGGTTTTGATCTCCATTCTTCCTATCTCCATTGATCTTGCTTGATATATTTGCTCTCAGATTTTAATATGCACAAGAGCTCAACAAAGAACGGAATGTGGTTGCAAGTAGGATTGTAATGTAGCCAAGTCTTCAAGATTAGTCATTAGGGTTTGACAATGAAGGAAGCATCTCCTTAAATAGAAGACACAATAAGAAATGGAGGGTTAAGATTGAGAGGTGTAAAAAGAGAGGTCGGCTAGGATTAGAGGGTAGGTAGAAGAAATAGTAAAATAATGAAAGGGGTAGGTAGTGTAGGAATTAAGAGATGAATGACATGTGTCATGTGTAGAAAAAGCTAATGAATTAATTAAATAAATAAAGATTTATTTAATTAATAGAAGAAATGGGATAATTAAATAAATAAAAATATTTATTTAATTTAGGAAAAGGATAATTTAAATAAATAAATGTATTTATTTAAATGAGAAATAAGGCTAGAAGAGGATAAATGAATTAATTAAATAAATAAGGATTTATCTAATTAATAGAAGAATTAGGCTTAGATAATTAAATAAATAAAATATTTATTTAATTAGACATGACAATTTTGGGTGTCTACAGTGGGTATTGCATTTGTAATATGTGCTGACGTGCTCCACATAGGAGTCACGAATCCTTGAGGAATCATGTCAGTTCCACAAGGAGTCTTGACTCCTCTTTGGATCACCGATTGCATATAACTAATTATATGTTGTCAATGAAGTGGGGCATTGCAGTGATAGATAGCACGTCGACAACAACAAAAGGTGACAATCGTGGAAGTGAAAGGTAAAATTAATATGATAACAAGAGCATTCAAAATTGTTGAAATAACATACAATAAACATTTTCTTGCACGTACAATAGCTGACCTTTGTAAATAAGAACTATATTACCAAAATTAAAATTACTTATATGTCTGATCCACTTTAACACAAACTTGATGGTCAACATGCTTGACATTGTGTTATTTTTCTAAAATTTGTCAAAAAAAGAGATTAACATTATTACAATATTTCGTTTAACTTTGCATTGAAATATGTGCAAACTTGATGGACAAGATGCTTGATATTTTGTTTTTTAATCTAAAATTTGGTAAAACCACATCATTGGTAGTTGAAAAGTAAAGGGTAAGTGGACCAAGATTGTGAACATTCTTACCATACTTTAATCTCCAAAAGATTCTAGTTGCTAATTATTCTTCACCATCAATAGGTGTTGATTTCAACTTTTGAGATTTATGACAAGACTCTTAGAAGAAAAAGGATTGTCTTCAATGATTTTAGCAGTTCCATTATCAACTAATTTTTGTATGCTTTCTTTAAAACCCAGATAATCATTAGCATCATGATCATGAGTTTGATGAAATGAACAAAAAGGAGTCTTTGAAGAAGAAGCCCTTTTAGCCTCTTAATGCATCCTTTGTCTTGCAAGATGATCTTTAAAGTCTTGAATCGTAAGGAGGTGATCCATAGAAGAATCATTATAATGTCCTAGGCCTTTTGTGCTATTAAAATTTTCTAAGTCCTCAGCCTGTAAAATCTTGTTTTGATATTATGTTATAGCCACTCCTATAGGAATTTCTCAATTGAGTAGGGGGAGGAACATTGTAATGAATCTATTTGAAATTTGTAGTGTAAGAATGTTTAGAGGGACAAAAATAATTAGTAGATGAAGAAGAAATATCTTGTAAAGCATATCTTTCCTTTCTATCATCATGCATGTCCTCTTTAATAGATTGGGAAGGAAGATCCTTATCATCTAAGGCCTCATTTTTTCTTAATGTTATGTGTGGAGATATGTCATGAATTAAATGCATAACATCATCTTGTCTACAAATGTTTTGATGACTAAGATAGGCTCTAGGAGAAGAAGGAGGATCTAGAGAGACAAAAAGACCAATATCTTGATTTTTCCCCCCTTCCACTAGGGTATGTGTATAGGAAGAAGATGGTGCAATGTTTGCTTTGATGAATAAAAATAATTGTAAGAAGGGAGGAGTGAATCAGTATTCCTTTGAACTTATTTAAACTTCTAATTAATTAAGGACATAACATAATCTAAGTGCAGTAAACAAAAGAGACATAACACATAACACCCAAATTTTGTACATGGAAAACCCAATATGGGAAAAACTACAAAGAGAAGATTCTCTTAGGAATAGAGTAATATGCAACTAGTTAGACAATACAAAGGGTGTTGGCTCACTGCCGGTTTGGCTCACTATTGGTTTGGATTCATTGTCCTGAACAAAAGATGTCTTACAGCTAGAACATGAGTTACACAATATTGAATTGTTGTAGTTGCATCTGTCAAATGCATAGATTATAGTTCCTTTGCAGTACACAAGTATTTCTTCTTTATTCACTATACAAGATTTACTCACAATGCACATTCACAATATTCTTTGCATGTAGTACACAAAGTAGTTATCTTTCAACAACCACACACATTTAACATGATATAGGTCACAATATATATTTATATCAACAACAAGCTTAACATGACAAGTCGGCTTATTCAAAAGTGGTGAGACAAGACTTATCCAATACATAACACCAACCAAAATGTCTTTATGTAGAGTCGGCTTCTAACAAGTAGCATATCCAAATAGGACCAGATCTAAAGCATCTTGAGACATGTGGAATCATCATGTCCAGATGGGACTAGACTCAAATATAGTCTTTCTAGTTAGGTAGAGTAATGGAATAAAAATTATGTGTATGAAAATAAAGAAAACATGCATGTGAAAAGTAATATAACCGGTTTGAACTACATACATACATTATAGACCAGATAGATATATATAAAATCTATGACATCAATGAAAACAATGGCAAATAGGTCAACAATCTCCCCCTTTGTCATTGATGGCATTAAAGTTATATGGTAAAAGTTTTGCTAAGAATAATAATATAAAAGAGAGTTTTAAATACTCATGAATGTTACTGATACTACTGCATACTAACTACTCCCCCTTTGACAACAATGACAAAGGGTAAAAAGAAAAAGTGAAATGAGACTAAAAAATTCCCCCGAAGGGAGATAATCAATGCTTGTTGGAGGAATATTTGATGCTCTTAGCATGGGTAGTCCAGGCATCCTTGTGCATATCCCAGTGAGAAAGAACATATGTTAGAAGTTCAACATGTGCTAATAGGGATGCATGTAGTTGTTTTGCTTCAATGATGGAGTCGGGATTAGAATAAGTGAACTAGGAGGAAAGAGAGAGAGAGAGCATGATTAAAGAGCGAGATGCTTTCATTTCTAAAATATCTCAATTTTCTAAAGGGAAGAGTAATTTCATTTCTATAATATTGTCCCTTTGACAGTTTGAAGTTCTGTTGAGCCTGCTAGATTTTAGCTTCAATGATGTTCATTTCATCCATAATACTTTTGGTGGCATCCGACCACTAAAGATTGAAAGAAAACAATATGTCATTGTTATCTAGATAAGATTGGTCCTATGAGATTAGCTAAGAGAGGTAGAGGTACAGATTCACATTTAGCCTTGAACTCTTGCAGAAGATTTTGCTTATCATCGACCTTTTCCTTTTCATATTTTTCTCTTATCATTTCCACATGGCTAGTCAAAGAGTTGATCAATATTTTGCATTTTTCTATAGAAGAGGTGTCCAGATCTAATTGACATTTAGTGGCAACAAAATGAAGGGCTAACAAGAGATCTTCAATGATCTTATCTTTCTTCTGGAAATTTTGTCTTGTAGAAGTTATGAATGCTTCTCCAATTTCAAGCTTCTAAACGAGATCTACATTGGAGAAATCAACTTATTACATTGGAGGAATCAACTGATTGCATAAAAGATGCTATAGGGGGAAGAATAAATGGTACAAAGAATATATTTTACTATACATATTTTGGAGAACTGGATTTGGTTCTAATTATGGAGATGTGTACACTGGACTCCTTTGCTTGATGGCTTTCTAGTTTGGACAAGACTTTCTCATCTGCATCTGAAGTTCGAATTTCATTAGAAGTGTCCAATTATTTACCTTTGTTTGACATAGAGATTACGAGAGGTGAATTGCCTTTCATAGAAGTTCTAGAGACACCTTGGGACTAGGGTGTTGTAGAGGCACCAGGGCACTCATCGAGGACTAGGGTGTTTCATCCTAGTTCAGCCAGTACCAGGGCACCTAGTTCCCTGATCCCAACAATTTTTCTTCGACTTCTAGGTACAAGCTATGATCCTCTTATCTTGCTCAGATCTTATTTTACAACTCTCTTTGATTTTTATAACACTGTTTTCATCATTATATTTAAATTTCTCATTGTTTGTTATAGATTTTATACTTGCAATTCAAAACCTAGTTCAAACATAACTTCAACTCAAACAAAAGGTGAAAAAGGACCTCAATCAGTATTCAACCCTCTTCTTAATAGAATTGAGGTTGGATCTATTGAGGGTCCATCGTCCTTTTAATGTATTGGTTAATTTGGGTAATTGGTGGTCTTATCCTACTTGGTGAAACCCTACTTCCAAATTATACCATTACATTTTGGTGAAACCAATATATTTCATTCTTAATTCTAATTTTTCATTTTCACATTTGATTTGTATGGATGTTAGCTTTCAAATTTGCACTCATAGATTGAATTTCCAATTGAATTATATAAATTTAGAGTTGAATTCACAAAAAACCTAATTTATAATTCTAAAATTAACTTGTGGGTTGCAAAATTTTCCAAGTGTGTTTTTCAGATTTAGATAGATTCATTTCATAGCTAAAATAAACTTACAGAAAAAATAAAAATAAATATAAAAAAAACATTAAAAAAATTGTGTTTTATGCATTTGTGTCTTTGCATACTTTACCTCATTTTATTGCAATAATTAGCATTTCTTTTCAAAATATCAAATTAATCTTGGCAAGACTATCATGCCTTTGACAATACATTTTCTTATGATGACTATCCTTTTGATGAAGTATATAGTAGACAAGAACTTGAGGAGACTCTGAATGGTTTCCTTTATCAGAAGTCTTCTAAACCATTCTTTTGCCAAAGGTTAATCAACATAATGTGTAAGCCATTTAGTTGTGATCACCTTGAGATGATGGATGAAACTCTTTATGAATTCATCCTTCTCTCTAAATCATCCTCTAAATCTCCAATAATTCACAAGGATATTGTCACGCTTCACAATCTTGGATAAAAATAATACACTCCTTTAAGGCTACAATTTTAAATTTGGGGTCTTTATATTCTCCACAAATGTGGGGTGTAAAGTCTAAAGGAGCTCAAATTTTCTCTACGAAATCACTATAGTAATATATTGTGTTGTAGACAGGAAAATAGTGTTAAGATTTAAGATATGTAGAGGAAAAGAGTATTCAGCCATTGTATTATTGGATTTGGTTCACATAGATCTATGTGGTCCAACTAGAACAAGGAGCTTGCAAGGTGAAAGGTATATTTCATGTTATTGATTGATGATTATTCTAGGATGACTTAGGTTTCATTTCTAAGAGAGAAGTCTAAGTATTTAGAGAAATTCAAGATATTAAATGTGAAAGTTAAAAATGAGATTGATATGAAATCAAGTTCTTAATTTATGACAAAGGAAAAGAGTTTACTTCTAATGAGTTCAATGATTTATGCGAGAAACATGGTATTAAAAGACAGTTTTCTGCCCCCCAAACACCACAATAGAATGGTGTTATGGTAAGGATGAACAAGACTATACAAGAGGTAGATAGATCAATGATTAAAGGAGTAGAGCTACTAGAAGTCTATTGGAGAGAAGCAATGGACATAGCAGTATACACTCTTAATATAATTTTGTACCAAAGAAAATATGGAAAGGCATCTTATGAGCTTTGGTATGGTAAAACTCTCATAGTAAAGTATTTCAAAATATTTGGAAGGAAGTGTTATATCATAATAAATGAAGATAATCTTGGGAAGTTTGAGAGTAGAGCAGAAGAAGGGATATTCCTAAGTTGTTCAAAAAAGAGCAAGGCATGTATGTGTTAAAATAAAAGTTCTATAAGATCATTTAAAGTTCAAATAGTAGTAGGATATGAATGTGATGAATCTGGAAAGAACCAAAAAGAAAATAAAATCAAAGAAAAAGATAAGAGTAGTTAAGATGCTTTGGCATCTATATCTAAGACTCCAAGGTATGTTCAAAAGAATCATTTAGAAGATCAGATTATCGGAGATAAGAAAAAAAGTATCATCAAAAGAAGCAAGGAAACTCAAAAACAAGTTTTGTTATGTTTTCTATCAGAAACTAAGCAAGAAATAGTAGAAGAGGCTTGTAATTATAAGAATTGGATGAAGGCAATGAAAGAAGAGTTGGATCAGATAGAGAAGAATAAGACTTGAGAATTCGTCAATAGATCGAAAGACAAGAATATGATTGGAATAAAATATGTATTCTAAAATAAGTTGGATGAAGATGGAAAGGTTGTAAGAAACAAGGCAAGACTGGTTTGGAAGGGCTATACTTAGATTGAAGGCATTGAATTTGATGTTGCTTGATTGGATGCAATCGATATATTTTTGGCGTTTGCAGCAATTAAATACTTCAAGTTTTATCAGATGGATGTAAAATCAATATTTTTTAATGGATAATTGAAAGAAGATGTTTACAATAGAACACCTAAAAGGTTTCAAGTTAAAAGATGACCCAAACATTATTTGTATATTGAAGAAGGCCCTACATGGACTACAATAAGCCCCTAAAGCTTTCTATGGAAGGTGAGACAAGTACCTAATTGATCAAGGATTTTAGAAAGGTTCAACTAACAACAATTTATATTTTAAAATTGGTTTAGGTAAAAATCTAATTGTCATGGTGTATGTTGATGATATAATCTTTGGAGGAAATGAAGATATGTGCAGAAAATCTGTAAATGAGATGCAAAAAGAATTTGAAATGTCCATGATCGGTGAGTAAAATTTCTTCCTTGGTCTGCAATTTAATCAAAATGATAAAGTAATTTTCATTTCTTAGTCTAAGTACATCAAAGAGTTGTTGAAGAAGTTTGGCTTGGAGAATTCCAAACTAGTATACCTACAACTACCAGATGAAAATTAACCAAAGATGATAAATATCCTAAGGTAGATGCAAGTACAGGCTTATGATTGGAGGACTATTATATCTAATTTCTACTAGACAAGATACCATGTATGTTGTTTTCCTGATAGCAAGATTTCAACAAGAACCAAAAGAATCACTTGTTGTGATGGTAAAAGGGATTTTTAGATATCTAAAAGGTACAAAAGAATTTAGTTTATGGTGTCCCAGGAACTGATATTTTTCCTTGGCAGCTTATACAATGAACCACTGAGAGGGGGGTGAATTGGTGGTTCTTAATCTTTTTCCCTTTAACTAACTTATGTGTGTATACCAGTTATGGGATCTAACACAATGCAGACTCACCGGTTAGTGTGGAGACTTAATCATAAATACATTAACACACAAAGGATCATCACATAACACCAACATGTACAAGGAAAACCCAAGATGGGAATTTAAACCTGATGCTCTGCAAAAAGGATTAGAAAATCTGTTTGATGGCAACACATACAAGAGCACAAGAAACAAACGTTAGTGTTAGCAACAAAAGATTATCCTAAACAGGCATATCAAGAGAGATATTAAGCATGAAATAGAAAGCATATAAACATAGAATAAAATAGCTAATCAAGATGCTCATAGTTGCTCCTCCCTTGTTCCTCTCCTCTCCAAGTCCCAAATGAGTGTAGCTCTCAACTTTTAGCACTAGCCATGGATGCCATATGGAGATTCAAGATGGTTGAATATGATAAGCAAATACTATGCAAGAGTAGATAGTGATGCTATGAAAAAGCTCTATGCTAATGCCAGTATAACAACAATACTCTAAAATGCTTCCTTTTTTGCTTGAGGAGAAGGGTTCTATTTATAGAAGAAATGGGGAAATGAAGGGTTAAGATTGAATGGTTTAATCAAGGGCCAAGTTTGAAAGTTGGGGATCCATGTGCACAATTGGCACCAATAAAATGGTGACAAGTGTCAACATAGGATTGGGTTGAGAGAAGAGGTTGGAGGCATTAAAGGCCTGAGAAGACCTCATGGTTATCTAGAGGCTAAGGGTCAAGTCCAAATTAAGATTACCCACTGGATTAAGAGTTAATCCAAGGATAAACCTTTGTGCAAATGTTTAAGAGATAATCATGGTCAAAGCATTAAAGGCTTGATGAGACCCTTGGGTTGGGTAGAGGTTGAGTCAAAACAAATGTTTTAACCATGTAGGAGGGTTTGGGTTAACCATTAATGGTTATTGGAGACTTTGTGGATTAAGTGGTTGAAGGTTGGAAGCTTTCAAAGGTTATCCAAGACTTTGAGACATTTAGTGGTTGAAGGTTGAAAGCCTTTAATGGTTATCAAAGACTTTTAGGCTTTGAGAAGTGACTTCCCTTTTGCTTAGGAATGTGACAATATTTAGGGGATGGATTAGGTTAATTAGGAAAGGTTTAGAAGAATCTAGAAGGGGTTTAGGCATGCAAGTGGATTTTGTAGGAAAATGCAAGTGGGAGAAATTTTGGTATTTTCAATTAAAATAAAATCATTTATTTCAATTAAATGGTGTAATTTGCATTTGGATAAATATTCAAATAAATATTAATTTATTTAAATGAGAAAAATGAAGATAAAGCATTAAAATGCTTGAAGACTTTGAGGGAAACCATTAAAGGCTTGAAGACTTTAAGGAAAACCATTAAAGTCTTAAGAAGACTATAGAAGGAAGCCATCAAGTTTGAAGACTTTAAAGCCATCAAGTTTGAATACTTTAAGGGAAACCATTAAAGGTTTCAAGTGGGTGAGCATAAATAGGATTTTAAATAAATAATTTATTTAAAATAGTTGTGCAACTTGCTTTTGTAGGAAAATACAAGTGGGTGGAGGATAAAGGTGATTTAAATAAATTATTAATTTATTTAAATGTGAGAGGTGGGATTTTGGGGGATTTAAATAAATATTAATTTATTTAAATGTGAGAGAATATTTAATTAAATAAATATGATTTATTTATTTAATTAATGGTCTGAATTTGGTTAAGTGAATTAAATCAAATAAATTGAATAATTTATTTAATTAATAGGAGAAGAGGGTTAAGATGAATTAATTAAATATTAATTTAATTAATTATTAATTGATGGTTAAATAATCAAATAAATACTAAGTATTCATTTAATTAAGTGGATA
The DNA here is from genome assembly GCF_030272615.1 of Cryptomeria japonica. NCBI lineage: Eukaryota > Viridiplantae > Streptophyta > Pinopsida > Cupressales > Cupressaceae > Cryptomeria > Cryptomeria japonica. The sequence continues at coordinate 96,828,111 of NC_081411.1, forward strand.
GATTTATGTGACTACAAAACCTTAGTGAGAAATATTGTTGGAGTCTACTACTCCAATCTAGCCTCACAATGAAACTCTGCTACAATGTTTAGGGAACCAACCTAAGCAGCTACAACCCTTGATTTAGGGCACCAACCCAAGGAGAACCAACCCCTAATTGATTTATGGGCTACAACCCAAAGGAGCTACAACCCTTGCACCGAGCTACAACTCAATGATCACAATGATCATTCAAATACAACAGTAATATCCTGGTTACAAAACAGTTTTGCAACCTTTACTCAGAATTTCTTTTTGTCGGTGAGACACTTTCTAAACTACACTAGTTCACTCTTTTATTGCTCTCATTTGTTGCTTTACTTGCTGGTAACTCTATTCATTCACCTCTCTTCTGTTCTTCTCTACTGGATCTCCTCCTCACTGCTATACTCTTTACTAGTACTATAATCTGTCAGTTCTATGTCTACCTTCTCTACAACTTCCTTCACTTCTGCTCTTCCGGCATGAACACTATCGATTTTGCTACAAGTTGATCACTTCAACTTGGTTGTCCTCATCACACTCAGTTTCCTCTCAGATAATTGATGAGAACTTGACTGATTTTCTCTCACATGCAGAAGTAACACTCAATCACTTCGTAGCAGCATTATCTTCCTTTCTTCAACAACACTTAACACAATCTTTGGCTTGCATATTTATAGCCTCATTTTCCTGCCAAAATCCAATTACAATCTTAGGTAGTTAGGGTTTCCTCATCAACCTCAAGGTAAACCAAAGCCAATCAGATCTTGTCTAATTTGATCGCCCAGAGAGTTGTTTTCTTATAACCGCCATTGTCATTCCTTCTTGATCACGTCTTTATCTTTGATAATCTCGCTTTTTCTCTGTCGACTAATTTCTTGGTCAATCATCAAGATTTGTCTTGTGTTTTCCTTCATCTATCTTGATCTCCTTAATCACTATTAGTTGTCTCTTAGTTTTCCTCCAAACCTTGAGCCGCAAACCTCTATAATGGTTTGTAACTCACTCCATGAATTACAGGATCTTCCATTAATGTCAACCAACTCATCAAGTACCTCATCAGTATTCATTCCATCTACCGTTCCATGCAAGTTCGCCACCTTGATTCCACATGGCATCCATGTCGATCAATTGTCAGCTTGGATCTTTATATTGATAGTTCTGATACTTGATGTAGAGTACAGATGCCAATAGCTAACAAGATGAAAGGGGGGGGAGTGAATCATACAAACTTAAACTTCCATAAAATCAACAGATTCAATATTGGTAACATATATTTCAGCAACTTAACCAAAAACTGCTAAACATGCAAACTTATGAACACATAATCATAATAGCACTCATAACACCAGATTTAACGTGGAAAACCAAATAGGGAAAAACCACTATGGGATTTCGGACCCACTAAGAAATATACTCTTCTAGAGTATGCTCGGTTAAAAGCAAATCCTGTTAAAGATTACAAACACATTGCTAGATGTGACCTGGTTAAGGGATTTCCCTCAGATTTGTTAGGATCTTCACTTTGTTAGAAGGGACCTTGTCAGAGGATTTCAAACACTCATTTAGAATGTTACCTTGCTAGAGGGTTTACATATAAGACTATTAAGTCCACTCGGTTAAGAGATTTTCTGTCACTTACAAAATAACAGTAATAAAAATCTATCTGCAACTTCACATCTAAAATGCTAAAGTAGATTCTTATTTGCTCAATACAATTTAGTCATAGGACTTATCTTGTCCCTCTGCTAGGCTCTCTACACTATTAATCAAAAAGGTATTCAAGCTTCTGTGCTCGGTAATCACTATGTAGAATCCTTGTCCTTACACTTGCCCGTATACATTATTTATCAACAATTCCTTATTTATAAACAATTGCTAACCGCTTAATCTCCTTGATTACATTTCCCATGATCAATCTTAGCCATCAGATCTTCAAACTTGACCAGGTTCAATGTATCCTTTCAATCTGAAAACATTTATCCTTGCCTCAGGACTTACAGTCCTTTCTTGGAACTTGCACAAGGTTATTGTGGTTCAATCTGTGCTGTAGATCTTCCTACCGATTTTCCTTCGCCATAGATCTTTTAACAAACTTCATGCATGGCATACCAATCATTTATACATCTTCACCTAATCATTGTCCTTCATTAAATAATGCTTTTATCCATCCAATGCGCACTGTCATAACTTGGTTTCAACTCAGTAAATACTAAACTTGGTAGACATTTCGCTTTCATTAACCGATATCGATAACCTTAGGGTTTACAGACTAGGTTCCTTACTCGGTGACATAGTATAGTATTAACCTTACAATTAACAACATATGTAGGATATCAAAACAATCTAAACATCATGACCTCATTATTATCTAGCTCGGTAATAGTTGCCCATTGAATAACTTATTCCTCCCTTTATTTATCACATTCTATCTGTGTCTTTTATCGACATCTTAATTCTCTTCTAATCAATCTTCTCAAGATATGGCAACATCATACTGAATCAGATAATCAATTTCTTGACATCAATGACAAAATAATGTTATAAAGATAGTTATCATCCTTCTTCAGTTATATAAAATAATCTTCAACAACCTTCTCAATATCCTTACTGAATATCAACAATCTTTCTTACTGTAATGCCAACAATATCCCCCTTTGGCATCGATGGAAATACCAATAATTAAATGGTAGTACCAACAAGATATTGACATTGATTCAGATTCATATTGTTGTAAGACTTCTCCTATTATCCTTGAGCTGTTAAAATCTTCTGATGTTCGATCTTATCCCCCTATCCTTAGTATTCCTACCAAACCATTTATAGTCTTCTCCCCCTTTGACAACAATGCCAAAAAGTAAAAGAACTAGATCATGATTTCTTCCTCTGTGAAGTGATTTACCTTTCTATGTAACATCTCAGTCTCGGTCAAAGCAACTTGTCTCTATTCATAATTTCCTACACAACTTTAGAAAACCTTCTAAAGTGCGTAATTCAATATCAATCCACACATAATATTCTGTAGATTCATCGAATTGATGCTTTCACCGAACTCGGTCAGTGAGTAGAAGATAGGGGTAGGACCCCTAACTTGCTTCTGAGATACTCAAAAGTGTCCCTTAGCAACGGCTCAGTGAAGATGTCTACTAATTGCTCATTTGAACTGATATGATGATTTTAGAGAGAATCCCAAAGTTACAGGTGATTTCGAGATGTTTTGACCCCCGAAATCAAGCCCCCAAGTTTGAAATAGGACCTAATTAGGGTTTTTGATTAAATGATGTATTGGAGGGATAAAATGAAAAGGGCACGGTTTAATGAAAGGGCCCAACTTTATAATGTGGAAGATGATAAAATAGTACCTTAGACCTAATTAATTTAATTAATTAAGTGCTAAAGGGGAAATGCAATGCAAAATGCAAAATGCGCCAAGGCGGGTGCTAAACTAGGTGTGAAATTGTACCACCCTAGCAAGTGCGTACAATTTACGACGCTACATTTAGCCCCCACTTTAGCGGTCATATGAACACTACGTGCATACGCAAGCTAAAGTACAGAAAAGTAAACATTATTTGAAAAAGGATATATCCATAAGTCTGTCGAACGAAGCCCCCAGCGGTATCTGCAGTACACAGTTAGGAACTGCACCCTACAAAACACACGTTAGATCACAAAATCACCTAATGCTTACTAAGGAAGGTGATGAAAATTCAAGGGTAGCTATATGCCCCCCCCTGTTTCAGCTTGCTAATTTTAGTGAGTTGAAACAGGGTATCATGTTTACCACTTCGAATTGTTAAAGAATATTGATGACAAATGCTCACAAGAAGATTTGATATGAGATCAAAAACTAATGGAGAATCATTTGGTAAGAAAGAGGACTAAATCTCAATTCCAACACAACAAAGAGTGTGAGGATTTGAGAGTTCTCTAACACAAGATGAAAGATGTAAATGGAAACAAAATGCAAAGAGAAGAAAAGAAAGGAAAAAAGCATGAATACACACATTGGTGATCCATGAGAAGAATAGTGAGAGAGAAAACATGGACTTCTCACCCCTAGATCTTGTCTAGGTGATCCATGGGAAAAGGACATGGAAAACTAGCCCCTAGAGTCTGTCTAGGTGATCCATGTAAGGGAGGAGAGTGAGAAAGTCTAGCCTTATGCCGCTAGTTCCACTCAACCTCGTGCATGTGTGTGTAAGGGAGGTTAGAAGCACCTCATAGGAGTCTATACCCAAGTATGCTACAACCTGTATATGTATAGTACAAAAGCGTGACATCTCGCTCTAAGAGTCTGTGCTCTGGTTCCGAGAATAATCACCTTGCATAAAAGAAAAAATGGAGACATCTCGCTCTAAGAGTCTGTGCTCTGGTTCCGAAAATGACCCATTGCTCAAAAAGTGTAATGTTTATGTCATAAGCAAAGTAGAACAAGGATACCTACCTTCATCACAAAAGAAGATACCCCAAAAATGCAACAATGTCATAGACCCAAGCAAGAGAGTTTCGCACTCTTTAAGCAAGGATAAGATAGTTGGAAAGGGATATCTTGTAGTATGTGTAAAGGAGATCCTTAGAGGAGAAGAGATCTTTATACAAAAGACACCTATCCTTGAGAGGAATTGTCTTAGACAAATATAACATCTTCTAGAATAAGACAAAGAAGAGAATAAGAATGCAATACTTCCTTCTTTTGCGAGGTGAAAGTGATTCTTAATGAAGGATGACACTCTTTTTAACCCAATTGGGAGAGTGAATTCATTATGGATGTATTTTACCAAGTGCAAAAGAGGTTGTAGGCAAGGACTTACACCTCTTGTAAGAGAGAATCCTTGGACAAACAACAACAAATGCATACAAGGAATAACATCAAGTAATAAAGTTCACACCATCCACGAAATAGGAAAAAAAGGTGGATCCTTAGATAAAAACAAGGAAAGATCATTGCCTCCCAAGGATAAGGACAATGAGAAGGACTTACACAATCTTCTAGGGAGAGATTTAGACATAAGCAAAAGAAGAGATGTATGAAATCACTCTTGTCCCCATAGGAACAAGAGATAACATAGAAAATTAGGCTATTATGTTGCTTCAAAAATATGATTGCACTTGAAATTGTACCATCATGAATGACAATGAGCCCCCAGTAAATGAGCTACCAATGTCACATAATGATGAGCAACATAATAGCCATTAATGTTATTTAAAGACATGATAGATTGAATGAGGTATTTGAATATGACATGCTAAATGCTCAACTATAAGTGAGATCAAAAACATGTATAAAATGATAAAAATTGAAGAAGAAAAGTCACAAGAAATCTTAGAAGAGGGATGAGTGTAATTTATTAGAGCCTTATCCCAAGAGGAAAGGACTTTATGATGAATAGGAGATAAAGATTCATAAGTGGATATAGAAATTTGAGGGGATTCATAAAGAGATTTGTTCATCGCCAAGATTTCCTTGTGAGGGGAATGAGAGTTGATAGAAGTAGAAGATGATTTAGTTGAAGTGAGATCATCATCACTACTAAATATAGCATTCACATTGAGAGATGGTCTTTTAGATGCTTTGGTGGGCTTAGAAAGATTATATCCAAGTCCAAATGAATATTCATGCATGTTATGTTCTAAAGGAACTTTAATTCCTTGTTCATTTATGCCACAACCATTTCCACTATAGCCACTCTTAGCCAAAATATGAAAACCATGACCATAACGATTATCCATTTCAAAAAGAGAAGGTGGTTTTTCATAAGACAAAGAATCAAATTCTTCAGAATTAGAGATGTGAGGAGAAGAAGTTTGAGAAGCAGCCACAAGATTATTGCTCATAGGTTCAAGTAAGGTTGATTGATCTCTAGTTTCTTCCTTCTTTTTAACTTTAAGCTCTCTAGGAGGAACCCTATACTCACCTACAAAGGTGGGATTGAAATCAAGAGATCCCCAATCGTCTTCTACGAGAACCTTCTCAGGATCAAAAGCCTTTTCATGTGTAGATTCAAGTTGAGAAGAGTCTTCTTCAGGAACTTCAGACTCATCCAAAGAATTTTGATTATCAAAGGGTGATGATCCATCCATAGGTATCTTGTTTAACAAGTCATCACTAGAAGAGGAAGGCTTAGAAGAACTCCCTTTGGAAGTAGATGTTTGCAAACAAGCCTAAAGATTAGTATCACCTATCAAGGTATATGTCTTATTGTTATAAATAAATTTAACTTGTCTATGCAATGTAGAGGGGACGGCTTGCATACTGTGAATCCAAGGTCTCCCTAATAACAAGTTGTATGTTAGATTTCCCGACATAACATGGATAGGAGTAGGCAAAGTAATAGGTCCCACTGTGATGGGTAAGGTGATAATACCTAATGAAGACTTAGCCACATTATCAAAGCCTCTAATGGGATGAGAGTCAGGCTCAATAAGGGATGTATCCACATTCATCTTATGCAATAGATTAATGCTACACACATTAAGGCCAGAGCCATTATCTACCAATGTTCGTCTTATAGCAGAGTCATTTATGATAACCACAATCATCAAGGGATAATATTGATGTTGAATTTCACTAGTAGTCAACTCATCTTGAGTAAACATAATTTGAGCTTTAGGATTCATCACAGAGTTAACCCAAGACACTATATTACTAGATGTATTAGGTGAAGGAACATTCAAATCTTTCAAGGCATCTTGTAACATTCCATGATGAATGGAAGAAGTTTGGATCAAATCCCAAAGGGATATCTTAGCAGGGGTAGCTTTAAGTTGTTCTATGAGATCATAGTCCTTACTAAGCATTTGTGAAATACGAGGAGCTTGAGGAAGAATAGGTTGGGAAGGAGGAAGTGAAGTTGGGATGACTGGAGGAGGATTAGGTTGCCTATTGTTTCTTGTGTTATAGGTATGAGCAACCACATGATAACTCTCTCTAGTCAGTTGCTTAGCATACTCATAAGGGCTCTTAGTAGAATAACCTCCTTGCATAGTAATAATAGGTTTCTTAGGAGTGCAAAAAGAATCATTAGCATAACCACCTTGAACCACTAAGATAGGCTTATTTAAAGGTTGAGAATTTTGAGAAGGACAAGCACCTTGGACAGTGAAGAGAGGTTTGTTAGGTTTTTCATTCACATGTATCAAATTGATTGAGGATGGTTTAGATGAATGAACAAAAGTGTTGGAAGAATTATTGATAGTCTTCTCTTGCACTAAAATCTTATCACGGATTAAATCAATTTTAGGAGAGAGACAAGGGGTAGGCATTGATGTTCTAGCAGGAAAAGTAATACTAGGAAAGGTCATATCATCCTCTATCATCAAAGGATCTACATGGGGAATAAACTCTCTAGGAGAAGGATCAACATTACTCTCTAAAGTCTCACTTTTGAGATGGAGATCTTTGAAAGAGATGTTAACCATCTTGCTTTGAACTAGGGTATCCTTATGAGTAGAACCAAGTTGAGGAGAGGGAGATGCTTTATTTTTAGAGGGAGAATAATTGAGATTCAAGGAAGGTGAGAAATTATCAAGGGAGAGAGAATAATCTACACCTTCTTCTAATGGTTCATCCCAAATAGTGAAGTTGTTGAAAGGAATGTTTGAAGTATTGTCAATTTCAGGAGAGAAGATAACATTGTTTATTAATTCCTCATCCTTAGGAGGGAGAGCATCAATAGATGTGTTAAACTCATCCTCTTTCCTCAAAATATGTTCAATATGATCTTTAGGGGAGAGAGAATTAAGGAAATTTCTTATTATTTCATCTTCTTTCTCTAAGGGATGCTTATGTGTAAGACAAACTTTAGGAGAAGGGTAAGCATTTATCATTAATTCATCATCTCTAGTGGGAATTTTGTTGGAAAAGGAAATGCCATCACTAGGAAATGTAGGGATAATGTCATCTTCTTGCACAAAAGGATCCTCATGAAGGGAGTGTTTTTTAGGAGGAACATGAACATATTTCTCCAAAGATTCATGCTTAGGAAGGAGATCTTTGAAAGAAGTGTTCATAACCTCTTGTTGCACTAACATGCCCCCATTGGAAGGACCAAATTTAGGAGAAAATAAGTCAATGTCCATCAATACCTTTTCACTTAGAGGGGCATCATGTAGGGAAGGTGAAGTAACATTAAGAAAAGTGTTTATGATATCATTCTCTTCCTCCAGGATAGCTAAATAGGAAGGGCACATTTTAGGAGAATTGTCAAGATCACTCTTAAAGTCTTCATCCTTAGAACATGGGAGAGTCTCAAAGGGATTGATAGCAACTCTTTTAGGCACTAAAATGTTGTTATATATGGAGGGAGGTTCTTTAGAAGAAGGAAAAATTGAAACAAGGGAAGCTAACCCATTATCACATCTATGAAATGAATGCATCATGACAACAATTTTCCTCTTTCAAATGATAAGACATGCAAAATAGAAGGAAATGTTTAATTTTAACCAATGCAAGCACTTAGAATGTAGATTTAGAAAATGAAATTTATGATTCAAATGAGTTCCTAAATCAGAATTGAAATTATTGATCCCAATTAAGCTATCCACAAGTTCAACTTTAGGGTTGAAAAATTAGGGTTATAGCAAAAATTTCCTCTAAATTTTTTGAATCTTGCAAGAAATTGAAACTTGTAAATACAAATTTGAATTTGAAATAGCATAAACATTCAAATTTGAAAACATAGATCAGAATTAGAGAAGATTGGAGTTCACGTCGGGTTCACCAAAAATGTGTAGGAGAAAAAGTGACACTAAGCAAACATGCCCTAATCTCACTTTCAACCACACACTTGTGGAATACGAAATAGCCTAGAGGTATCACACAATTGGATACTTCTTTTTGTGGAAGAGAGAGCCACGGGCTACCTATTAGGATTTCTATTCCTTTGTTGTAATTGAAAGATAAAATGATGCAAGTTCAATCCCCAACCCCAAAGTGCAAGTATGAGCTAATAACAAGATTGCAGAATTGAGACTAAACAATGGAAAGCCGTAAACACAAGGAAAAGAAAAGAATGCAAATGCGTACCTAGAGTTAAAATCTGACTGAAAATGTTCAGGACGAGGGCGCGTGTGCCACTGTCCCGATTTTGCCCCTGAAACTGCTCTGGAAACTGCTGTTTTGCACTCTGGAAAAGCTGTCAAAAATGCTAAAAATGCTATCTGACAGAAGGACTAGGGCGCCCAGCACCCCTATCCCAGGGACTAGGGTGCCCAGCGCCCCACGCCCCTATCCTGGTCTTTTGCTCTGAAATTTGGTGGGAAGGTCTGTCTCTGTCTGCTTCTTCTGGATCTGCAACTTGCGGCGTCGTCCAAATTCCGAAACCTGCACTTTTATCTAAAAAGGTGTTTTGGGCAGCTATATAGGGTTTTGCCTTAGTCAAACCCCCGCTTTGGTGATTTCCACCTCCACGAATAGCCAAGTTGTATAGTAAAATTAGTGTGTGTGCAGACCTTGTGTGTGTGCAAGATCCTAAAATGCAAGTAAGCAAACTAGAGCAACCTAGAAAGTAAACCCTAATTGCTTGTAAATGATAATGTAAATGCTCCAAATCAAGATGCAAAGTGATCTAAAGCATGAATACAAATGATATAATGAGGCTTATGCAAAGACATGAAAACAATATGAAATCATACCCAACCCCAAGGGAGGGGTACAAGCCAATCTTCAGTCGGTAATCTCCTATTGCTCTTCAATGTCTTCCAAGCCCTAAATGGATGAATGAAATTGATAAAAGCTTGATAGAGGGATGTTGAATGTTGTTGAAGTCTTCAAAGATCTGCTCTTTTGCTACATAGAAGGTCCTTGAAAGCTAAAATTCGGATCCCTTCAAATGAAGAAAGAGAGCTCTTATGTAGGAAACCCTAGGTCTTAATTTCAACTTTTGGCCAACCTAGAGATTGAATCTCCCGCCAATTTCTTGGGGTTAAGCTTTATTTTACGGTTGGATCGTGCTCCTAAAATTTTGGGAAAAATTTCCGAGACCATGTGCACTCCGGGCGCCATGGTCCTCTCCGACCGCCATGGTCCTGACAACTTTTCACCAAATTTTCAGGGCCGTCGGATATGATGATTTTAGAGAGAATCCCAAAGTTACAGGTGATTTCAAGATGTTTTGACCCCCGAAATCAAGCCCCCAAGTTTGAAATAGGACCTAATTAGGGTTTTAGATTAAATGATGTATTGGAGGGATAAAATGAAAAGGGCACGCTTTAATGAAAGGGCCCAACTTTATAATGTGGAAGATGATAACATAGAACCTTAGACCTAATTAATTTAATTAATTAAGTGCTAAAGGGGAAATGCAATGCAAAATGCAAAATGCGCCAAGGCGGGTGCTAAACTAGGTGTGAAATTGTACCACCCTAGCAAGTGCGTACAATTTACGAAGCTACACATCTTAAGTGCCTCTCAGGTATCTGGAAATTCTCTTGATTGATGTCATATGTGTCTCCTTGGGCTCTACAGAGAATCTTGCTACAATACCTACTACATGTGCTATATCCGGTCTACTATGCACAACATTTTGCAATTTTTAAATCATAGATCGGTAAAGTGTCTCATCAATAGATGCAGATTCGTCATTCTTTGATAATTTACAGTTAGTAGTCATATCAGTACTTACTGGTTTAGAATCCTCCATTCCAAATTTCTTCAAGATTTTTTTTATGTACTTGGATTGAGTAATGAAAATCACATCTTTCATTTGCAATATCTGTAAACCTATAAAAAACTTTATCTCACCGATTAGTGACATCCCAAATTCTTTACACATTTCATTTCCAAAGTTCTTGCATAAGGAGTCATTACGACAAAATATAATGCCATCAACAAATATGGCAGAAATCAGTATTCCATTGTCCTCATCTTTCTTCATGTACATACTGTTGTTTTCACTTGTCCTTATAAAACCAATCTTGATCGAATAAGAGTGCAGTCTTTCATACCATGCTCTAGGTGCTTGTTTCAAACCATATAAAGCTTTTTTCAGTCTGGATACCTGATCTTTACTCTTGTCTTCAACAAATCCTTCAAGTTGTTCAATGTAAACTTCTTCTTCTAGTATACCATTCAAAAATGTAGATTTAACATCCATTTTATATACCTTTAAATTTTTGAAAGAAGCATATGCCAACAATGTTCTTACTCCCTCAACTCTAGCCACAGGTGCAAAAGTCTCACCATAATCTATTCCTTCTTCTTGAGCATAACCTTTGCAAACTAGTCTTGCTTTGTTGCGAATGACCTCACCTTTTTCATTTAACTTGTTTCTGAAAATCCGAGATTACATTTTTTCCCTTGGGTCTTGGGATCAGTGTCCATGTGTCATTTCTCTTGATTTGATCAATCTCTTCTATCATAGCATTTACCCAATCTTCACTGTTAAATGCCTCTTTCACTATTCTCGGTTCAAATTCAGAAATCAGACATGTGTTCTGTCTTAGTTTGTTCCTTGTCATCACTAGATCATCCTTATCTCCTATAATTTGACTTGATGCATGATGTCTTCTGACATACTTGGCTAATATACGCTCGGTAGGTTTTGTAAGATCTTTTTCATCACTTGGTAACTGGACATTATCTTCATTTTCTTCAGCAGCTTTCTCGGTAGGACTTCTCGGTTGAACATAAATGAACTCTTCATAATCTTCTGGTTCTTTGGAATTTCCTTCATCATTTCTTTCTACAAATTCATTAATTTTTACATTTGCACTTTCCACTATTTTGTTAGATGATTTGATCAGACATTTAAATGCTTTACTTCTAGAAGAATAACCAAGAAATGATCCTTCTTCACTTTTCTAATCAAACTTTCCATTTCTGTCATCTTTGTGAACATAGAATATACTTCCAAAGATTTTAAAGTAACTTACATTAGGGTTCTTCTCATACCAGATCTCATATGGTGTCTTCATAGTTCCTTTCTTCTGTTGAACTCAGTTTATGGTGTAAACTGCAGTGTTGATTGCTTCTCTCCAAAATGTTTGAGGTACCCTCTTTTCTATCATTAGGGTTCTTGCACAATCCATAATTTATCTGTTTCTTCTCTCGGCTATCCCATTTTGCTCAAGTGTTCTCGGTGTAGATACTTGCCTCTTTATACCATGATCATTGCAGAATAAGTTAAATTCATCATTAGTGAATTCTCCTCCTTTATCAGCTCTAAGACATTTCAGTTGTCTTCCTATTTCATTTTCAACTCTTGCCTTGTACCATTTGAGCATTTGAAAATCTTCTGATTTTTCTTTTAAAAACATGACTGACATCATCCTTGAGTAACCATCCACAAATAATATGAAATATTTATTACCATAATAACTTAGAACTTTCATAGGACCACAAAGATCAGTATGTACTAGATCTAAATTTCCTTTAGAAGTGTAGGAATTACTTGTAAAGCTTGATCTTTTCATCTTACCCATCTGGCATCCTCGACACATAGCATTCTCAGGTTTTTCCAGACTCGGTAGAACTCTTACTCGTTGCTTCTTACTTATTTTGATCAAATTATCAAAATTTACATGACAAAACCTTTTATGCCATAACCAGGTATCATCTACCTTTCAATAAAGACACTTGTTCAGAGTTGAGTCAAGATGAAATGTGTTACCTTTTTTTTGTGTCCCGGTAGTAGCTAACTTTCCATGCTTGTCATGAACTTTGGCAATTCCTTTCTGAAATTCTATTCGGTATCCTATATTGTTTAGCTATGCTACACTCAATAAATTATATTTCAAACCTTCAACCCAGTATACATCATCACATTTATCATTGTCAAGAAGTGTTATAGATCATTTACCTTTTACCAGACATGGTGCATCATTACCAAATCTTAGATAGCCTCCATCATAGTCTTCTAATTTAACAAACTTGTGTTTATCACCTGTCATATGATGTGAGCATCCACTATCTATGATCCAAGAATCATTATTATTTATGTGAGATATTAGGGCTTTTTCTTCATACCTTTCCTCATCAGATCCATCTTTAATAGCCACATAAACAACTTCCTCAGTATTAGTTTCATCAGATTCATCATCGTTAGATTCCTCATCAGCTACTAGACATGTCTTTCTATCTCTCATTCCGAAGTGTCGATGTCCTTTGTATTGGTTATCTTTCTGCCTGTTATCTCAGTATTCTCTCTTTTCACTAGATTCTTTGTCAGGGCAGTTAGAAGCCATATGTCCTATTTCATCACAATTGAAACATTTTAAAGGTAGCTTTCCTTTATACTTACCTTTTCCCCTCGATAACCTTCTAGCTAATAATGCTTCAAATTCTTCTTGCTTCTCGATTTCCTCATACAGTTTGTGCACTTTTTCCATGTTCTTGCGAAATATTTCACTTGCTCCACTATGATCTCCTTCAGAGTACTTACTCATTCTATCATTGTAATCATCAGATTCATGAATATGAAAAGAACTGAATGCAGATTCTACTTTATTTACCGAAGACCCACTTTTATCAAAATTACTTAACTCAAATGCATGTAGCTTACAAATAGTAGCATCCAAAGAAACTAGCATGTTAGGTACAAACCTCAATTCATTGATTGCTGAGACTCGAATTTCTTAAGCTGGTCGAAGGGTTCTCAACAACTTACTTGTTATATCCTTTTCTTCAATAGTTCCACCCACTCCTTTAATTTGATTGACAATCTCCTTTAGTCTTGTATTGTATTGGGTTATGTTCTCACCTTCATTCATTTTCATGAATTCAAGTTGTCCTCTAAGACTATCTACTTTTGCTCTTTGAACATGTTCATCACCTCCATACACAGATATGAGCTTAGTCCACATTGCTTTTTCATCATTACAACCTTGTAGATCATTAAATTCTGAGTCGGTCAATGCTAATGTTATTTCAATCATAGCTTGAATATGTTCTTGCTTTGCCTTAATCTCTTCCAAGGTCATAGGGTTGTTGCTCGATGCAATGCAATCATTCTCCAGATAATATATTGCATATTCTCCAATTCCTAATAAGTGCAGCTTCATCCTTTTCTACGATGTGGAGAAACTAGACTTGTTCAGCTTCGGTGCATAATTCTATACATCTTCAGATCTTTTCCTCAAGTACCTTTAAACTTAAACTTCCATAAAATCAATAGATTCAACCTTGGTAACATATATTTCAACAACTTAACCAAAAAATGCTAAACATGTAAACTTATGAACACATAATCATAATAGCACTCATAACACCAAATTTAACGTGGAAACCCAAATAGGGAGAAACCACTATGGGATTTTGGACCCACTAAGAAATATACTCTTCTAAGGTATGCTCGATTAAAAGAAAATCATGTTAAAGATTACAAACACATTGCTAGATGTGACCCGGTTAAGGGATTTCCCTCAGATCTATTAGGATCTTCACTTTGTTAAAATTGTCCTTGTCAAAGGATTTCAAACACTCATTTAAAATGTTACCTTGCTAGAGGGTTTACATATAAGACTCTTAAGTCCACTCGGTTAATAGATTTTCTGTCACTTACAAAATAACAGTAATAAAAATCTATTTGCAACTTCACATCTAAAATGCTAAACCAGATTCTTATTTGTTCAAAATAATTTAGTCATAGGACTTATCTTGTCCCTTTGCTAGGCTCTCTACACTGTTAATCAAACAGGTCTTCAAGCTTCTGTGCTCGGTAATCACTATGTAGCATCCCTGTGCTTAATCTTGCCCGCATACATTATTTATCAACAATTCCTTATTTATAAACAATTCCTAACCGCTTAATCTCCTTGATCATATTTCCCATGATCAATCGTAGCCATCAGATCTTCAAACTTGACCAAGTTCAATGTATCCTTTTGATCTGAAAATGTGTTTCCTTGCATCTGGACTTGCACAAGGTTATTGTGGTTCAATCTACGGTGTAGATCTTCCTATCGATTTTCCTTCACCATAGATCTTTTAACAAACTTCATGCACGACATACCAATCATTTATACATCTTTAGCTAATCATTGTTCTTCATTAAATAATGCTTTTATCCATCCAATGTGTACTGCCATAGCTCGGTTGCAACTTAGTAAATACTAAACTTTACTTGGTAGACATTTCGCCTTCATTAACCGATATCCATAACCTTAGGGTTTACCGACTAGGTTCCTTACTCTGTGAGATAGTATAGTATTAACCTTACAATTAACAACATATGTAGGATATCAAAACAATATAAACATCATGATCTCATCATTGTCTAACTCGGTAATAGTTGCCCATTGAATAACTTATTCCTCCCTTTATTTATTACATTATTTATGTGTCTTTTACTGACATCTTAATTCTCTTCTAATTAATCTTCTCAAGATATGGCAACATCATACTGAATCAGATAATCAATTTCTTGACATCAATGGCAAAATAATGTTATAAAGATAGTTATCATCCTTCTTCAATTATATAAAATAATCTTCAACAACCTTCTCAATATCGTTACTGAATATCAACAATCTTTCTTATTGTAATGCCAACAATCTCCCCCTTTGGTATTGATGGAAATACCAACAATTAAATGGTAGTACCAACAAGATATTCAAATTGATTCAAATTCATATTGTTGTAAGACTTCTCTTGTTATCCTTGAGCTATTAAAATCTTCCGATGTTCAATCTTCTCCCCATGTCCTTAGTCTTCCTACCAAACCATTTATAGTGTTCTCCCCCTTTGACAATAATGCCAAAAGATAAAAGAACTAGATCAAGATTTCTTCCTCTGTGAAGTGATTTACCTTGCTGTGTAACATCTCAGTCTTGGTCAGAGCAACTTGTCTCTATTCATAATTTCCTACACAACTTTAGAAAACCTTCTAAAGTGTGTAGATCAGTATCAATCCACACATAATATTCTGTAGATTCATCGAATTGATGTTTTCATCGAACTCGGTCAGTGAGTAGAAGATAGGGGTAGGACCCCTAACTTGCTTCTGAGATACTCAAAAGTGTCCCTTAGCAACAGCTTAGTGAAGATGTCTACTAATTTCTCATTTGAACTGATATATTCCAGCACAACTTTCTTCTCTTGAACTTCTTCTCTGAGATAATGATACTTTATAGATAATATAGTTACTGGCTCAGTAACTTTCTCATTTATACCTTCCAATAGTTGTTTGATCCATGCTATATTGGTACAATTCAATGCTACAACAACATACTCAGCTTCTGTTGTTGACTGTGAGATACATCCTTGTTTCTTACTAAGACAACTCACTAGTCTTTCTCTTGAAAAGAAAGCTCAACCACTTGTGTTTTTCCTGTCATCTATGTAGCCTGCCCAATCAACATCAGTATAAAATTTTAAATCAAAATTATTCCTCTTTTCATATACTAAGTCATCATCTTCAGTGCCTCTCAGGTATTTGGAAATTCTCTAGATTGAAGTCATATGTGTCTCCTTGGGATCTACAGAGAATCTTGCTACAATACCTACTACATGTGCTATATCCGGTCTACTATGCACAACATATTGCAATTTTTAAATCATAGATCGGTAAAGTGTCTCATCAACAGATGCAGATTTGTCATTCTTTGAAAATTTACAGTTAGTGGTCATATGAGTACTTACTGGTTTAGAATGCTCCATTCCAAATTTCTTCAAGATTTCTTTTATGTACTTGGATTGAGTAATGAAAATCTCATCTTTCATTTGCAATATCTGTAAACCTATAAAATACTTTATCTCACCGATTAGTGACATCTCAAATTCTTTGCACATTTCATTTCCAACGTTTTCGCAGAAGGAGTCATTACCACAAAATATAATGCCATCAACAAATATGGCTGAAATCAGTATTCCATTGTCCTCATCTTTCTTCATGTACATATTGTTGTTTTCAGTTGTCCTTATAAAACCAATCTTGATCAAATAAGAGTGTAGTCTTTCATACCATGCTCTAGATTCTTGTTTCAAACCATATAAAGCTTTTTTCAGTTTGCATACCTGATCTTTACTCTTGTCTTCAACAAATCCTTCAAGTTGTTCAATGTAAACTTCTTCTTCTAGTATACCATTCAAAAATGTAGATTTAACATCCATTTTATATACCTTGAAATTTTTGAAAGAAGCATATGCCAACAATGTTCTTACTCCCTCAAGTCTAGCCACAGGTGCAAAAGTCTCACCATAATCTATTCCTTCTTCTTGAGCATAACCTTTGCAAACTAGTCTTGCTTTGTTGCGAATGACCTCACCTTTTTCATTTAGCTTGTTTCTGAAAATCCGAGATTACATTTTTTCCCTTGGGTCTTGGGATCAGTGTCCATGTGTCATTTCTCTTGATTTGATCAATCTCTTCTATCATAGCATTTACCCAATCTTCACTGTTAAATGCCTCTTTCACTATTCTCGGTTCAAATTCAGAAATCAGACATGTGTTCTGTCTTAGTTTGTTCCTTGTCATCACTAGATCATCCTTATCTCCTATAATTTGACTTGATGCATGATGTCTTCTGACATACTTGGCTAATATACGCTCGGTAGGTTTTGTAAGATCTTTTTCATCACTTGGTAACTGGACATTATCTTCATTTTCTTCAGCAGCTTTCTCGGTAGGACTTCTCGGTTGAACATAAATGAACTCTTCATAATCTTCTGGTTCTTTGGAATTTCCTTCATCATTTCTTTCTACAAATTCATTAATTTTTACATTTGCACTTTCCACTATTTTGTTAGATGATTTGATCAGACATTTAAATGCTTTACTTCTAGAAGAATAACCAAGAAATGATCCTTCTTCACTTTTCTAATCAAACTTTCCATTTCTGTCATCTTTGTGAACATAGAATATACTTCCAAATATTTTAAAGTAACTTACATTACGGTTCTTCTCATACCAGATCTCATATGGTGTCTTCATAGTTCCTTTCTTCAGTTGAACTCGGTTTATGGTGTAAACTGCAGTGTTGATTGCTTCTCTCCAAAATGTTTGAGGTACCCTCTTTTTTATCATTAGGGTTCTTGCACAATCCATAATTTATCTATTTCTTCTCTCGGCTATCCCATTTTGCTCAAGTGTTCTCGGTGTAGATACTTGCCTCTTTATACCATGATCATTGCAGAATAAGTTAAATTCATCATTAGTGAATTCTCCTCCTCTATCAGCTCTAAGACATTTCAGTTGTCTTCCTATTTCATTTTTAACTCTTGCCTTGTACCATTTGAACATTTGAAAATCTTCTGATTTTTCTTTTAAAAACATGACTGACATCATCCTTGAGTAACCATCCACAAATAATATGAAATATTTATCACCATAATAACTTAGAACTTTCATAGGACCACAAAGATCAGTATGTACTAGATCTAAAATTCCTTTAGAAGTGTAGGAATTACTTGTAAAGCTTGATCTTTTCATCTTACCCATCTGGCATCCTCGACACATAGCATTCTTAGGTTTTTCTAGACTCGGTAGAACTCTTACTCGTTGCTTCTTACTTATTTTGATCAAATTATCAAAATTTACATGACAAAACCTTTTATGCCATAACTAGGTATCATCTATCTTTGCATAAAGACACTTGTTCAGAGTTGAGTCAAGATGAAATGTGTTACCTTTTTTTTGTGTCCAGGTAGG
Organism: Cryptomeria japonica; assembly: GCF_030272615.1. NCBI lineage: Eukaryota > Viridiplantae > Streptophyta > Pinopsida > Cupressales > Cupressaceae > Cryptomeria > Cryptomeria japonica. The sequence continues at coordinate 96,846,719 of NC_081411.1, forward strand.
GTGAACTCACAATACTGGTTCCCACTTTTTGACCAACTTTGACACTTAGATGAACATTTTGCAAAAATCCTTCACTTTCTGACACCTATAACTTTTAAATCGTTAAGAATTTGAAGATGATGTAAACTAGTGATTTGTAACATCCTTTTTGTAGATTCTAAATATATTTTTTTCAAATTTTTTTGAATAAAATTTTATTGATTTTTCCATCTCCCTCAAAAGTAGTTTTTTACAGGAAACAACATTTTTTAAGAGTGATGTGCATCCCGAAACGTATAAATATTTTTCTATAAATGATAAAAATTTATCTCTTTTAAATTTTGGTTTGTAACATCAATACCCAGGGCATGCAGTTGGTTTGATAGTGATATGTTGAATATTTTTTATTTTATTAAGTTTTGAAGTCCGACTAATTATAATTTAGATATAGGTGTATGTTTGAACACATAACTTTCTCTATATATATCAAAATTAAGTTTTATTTTTTTTGTTAGAAAGAAGACATCAATACCTAGGGCATAGATATTTTTTAGATTTTTTTTGAATTAGTTTGCTATTTTTCCCAATGCATTCAACAAAGAAGTTCATGTTCGGTGAAAAACCTACATTCATAAAAAATAAAATAAAAATATATTAATAAACTTAAATATATTAAAAATTATACTATTTGGAAAGCTTATAATAAGGACTAAATCCTTAAGAAAACAAAACTTCTAAATGAATTCGTTTGACCCCTCAAAAGCTAATGTAAAATTGGTTTTTTATCAGCATTTGATAGATGCAAAGGAGACTCCATTGCAAGTATGATGTAGAAGTAGAGAGGTTCTATCCAAGAAATTTTGATCTAAGATCCTTTGATCTAACTCTCTTCAATTAATTACTTCAAATGGGACCTCTTAAAGCTTAAATAATTATATTTTCCAAAAAATGTATGATTTCAGCAAAAATCAGGATGTACCAAAAAGTGGGAACCAACTTTGTGAGTTCACCCGGTAGTAGCTAACTTTCCATGCTTGTCATGAACTTTGGCAATTCCTTTCTGAAATTCTATTCGGTATCCTATATTGTTTAGCTATGCTACACTCAATAAATTATATTTCAAACCTTCAACCCAGTATACATCATCACATTTATCATTGTCAAGAAGTGTTATAGATCATTTACCTTTTACCAGACATGGTGCATCATTACCAAATCTTAGATAGCCTCCATCATAGTCTTCTAATTTAACAAACTTTTGTTTATCACCTGTCATATGATGTGAGCATCCACTATCTATGATCCAAGAATCATTATTATTTATGTGAGATATTAGGGCTTTTTCTTCATACCTTTCCTCATCAGATCCATCTTTAATAGCCACATAAACAACTTCCTCAGTATTAGTTTCATCAGATTCATCATCGTTAGATTCCTCATCAGCTACTAGACATGTCTTTCTATCTCTCGTTCCGAAGGGTCGATGTCCTTTGTATTGGTTATCTTTCTACTTGTTATCTCAGTATTCTCTCTTTTCACTAGATTCTTTGTCAGGGCAGTTAGAAGCCATATGTCCTATTTCATCACAATTGAAACATTTTAAAGGTAGCTTTCCTTTATACTTACCTTTTCCCCTCGATAACCTTCTAGCTAATAATGCTTCAAATTCTTCTTGCTTCTCGATTTCCTCATACAGTTTGTGCACTTTTTCCATGTTCTTGCGAAATATTTCACTTGCTCCACTATGATCTCCTTCAGAGTACTTACTCATTCTATCATTGTAATCATCAGATTCACCAATATGAAAAGAACTGAATGCAGATTCTACTTTATTTACAGAAGATCCACTGTTATCAAAATTACTTAACTCAAATGCATGTAGCTTACAAATAGTAGCATCCAAAGAAACTGGCATGTTAGGTACAAACATCAATTCATTGATTGCTGAGACTCGAATTGCTTAAGCTGGTAGAAGGGTTCTCAACAACTTAGTTGTTATATCCTTTTCTTCAATAGTTCCACCCACTCCTTTAATTTGATTGACAATCTCCTTTAGTCTTGTATTGTATTGGGTTATGTTCTCACCTTCATTCATTTTCATGAAATCAAGTTGTCCTCTAAGACTATCTACTTTTGCTCTTTGAACATGTTCATCGCCTCCATACATAGATATGAGCTTAGTCCACATTGCTTTTGCATCATTACAACCTTCTAGATCATTAAATTCTGAGTCGGTCAATGCTGATGTTATTTCAATCATAGCTTGAATATGTTCTTGCTTTGCCTTAATCTCTTCCAAGGTCATAGGGTTGTTGCTCGATGCAATGTAATCATTCTCCAGATAATATATTGCATATTCTCCAATTCCTAATAAGTGCAGCTTCATCCTTTTCTGCCATTTGGAGAAACTAGACTTGTTCAGCTTCAGTGCATACCTTTATACATCTTTGGATAGTTGCCTTAAGTACCTTTAAACTTAAACTTCCATAAAATCAATAGATTCAACCTTGGTAACATATAGTTCAGCAACTTAAGCAAAAAATGCTAAACATGTAAACTTATGAACACATAATCATAATAGCACTCATAACACTAGATTTAACGTGGAAACCCAAATAGGGAAAAACCACTATGGGATTTCGGACCCACTAAGAAATATACTCTTCTAAGCTATGCCCGGTTAAGAGAAAATCCTGTTAAAGATTACAAACACATTGCTAGATGTGACCCGGTTAAGGGATTTCCCTCAGATATGTTAGGATCTTCACTTTGTTAGAAGTGACCTTGTCAAAGGATTTCAAAGACTCATCTAGAATGTTACCTTGCTAGAGGGTTTACATATAAGACTGTTAAGTCCACTCGGTTAAGAGATTTTCTATCACTTACAAAATGACAGTAATAAAAATCTAGTCATAGGACTTATCTTGTCCCTTTCCTGGGCTCTCTACACTGTTAATCAAATAGGTCTTCAAGCTTCTGTGCTCAGTAATCACTATGTAGCATCGCTATGCTTACACTTGCCTGCATACATTGTTTATCAACAATTCCTTATTTATAAACAATTGCTAACTACTTAATCTCCTTGATCATATTTCCCATGATCAATCGTAGCCATCAGATCTTCAAACTTGACTAGGTTCAATGTATCCTTTTGATCTGAAAATCTGTTTCCTTGCATTGGGACTTGCAGTCCTTTCTTGGAACTTGCACAAGGTTATTGCGGTTCAATCTACACTGTAGATCTTCCTGTCGATTTTCCTTCACCATAGATCTTTTAACAAACTTCATGCACGGCATACCAATCATTTATACATCTTCCGCTAATCATTGTTCTTCATTAAATAATTCTTTTATCCATCCAATGCGTACTGTCATAGCTTGGTTACAACTCGGTAAATACTAAACTTTACTCGATAGACATTTCGCCTTCATTAACCGATATCAATAACCTTAGGGTTTACTGACTAGGTTCCTTACTCTGTGACATAGTATAGTATTAACCTTACAATTAACAACATATGTAGGATATCAAAACAATCTAAACATCATGATCTCATGATTGTCTAACTCAGTAATAGTTGCCCATTGAATAACTTATTCCTCCCTTTATTTATTACATCATTTCTGTGTCTTTTACTAACATCTTAATTCTCTTCTAATTAATCTTCTCAAGATATGGCAACATCATACTAAATCAGATAATCAATTTCTTGACATCAATGACAAAATAATGTTATAAAGATAGTTATCATCCTTCTTCAGTTATATAAAATAATCTTCAACAACCTTCTCAATATTCTTACTGAATATCAACAATCTTTCTTACTGTAATGCCAACATATACCGATCCAAATAAGATCACTGACCAAACAGTCTACCGGTGCCTCTTCACTGTCGGTTTACTAACTCTATTGATTAAACCCTGAAACTAGTCTATCATCAACTGTGCACTCATGTGACTTCCCTATTTGTGTAGCACATCTTCAAATAGGCACATGTGATCACATGTGGGAATATTCACTAATAGTCATTTCTTCTCATGATGACTGCATCTTCATCCGCTGGGAATCCTATTGTTCTTCAACCTCTCATCATACTGGTGATGTGTACTTCCTTCTCCTCCGATGTTGATGTGATTTTGGTAACATTCTGTCTCTTCATCACAAATAAATATATACTTGATAAAATAAGTTCATAGAAGAAAAGGAGGGGTAGAGACTATTGGTGTTCACATTTTTGGACCATTATGGATGACACCAGTAAGAAATAAATGTGTGGGGATAATGTTGTGATAGGGATTGGCTTTGACTAGTTCAAATGATTTTAAAGTCATTATAGTTTATTTTTCTTTACATGAAATCACTCTGTTTCTTTATTGCACTCAAGAGGCTTGGTTGTTATTTGTCCATTTTTAGGTATGGTAACAATTTTTTTTCCTTTTGTAATTATGTTGAACATATTAAGCACCTCTTGTTTGATCATGTTTTGCCATAAATATCTTGTGTCATTTTTCTTGTAGCATTGATGTTCATGAGAGGTGTAGTGCCCTATCCTAGAATTAGATTCTACTTATTTAAGGGAATATGTTAAATATTAATTACAATATCCCTTTGTTTGTCTTTACTATTGAGGTTTTTGTGGTCCTAATAAAAAATAAGAAATGAAAATTTATCTCAAGGATAGAGGAGGTATATTACTATATCGTCCAAGAGACACACCATGTTATAAATTGGATGTGGGTTAATCTTATTCTAGTGATTTTCAATGAGAAGTTCAAATAATTTCCCGTCACTAGCTAAACAATTATAAAAAGAGGAAAGATCAAATTTAATTTTTTTTGGCACATACAAAATAAGGAAATAACAAATTTATCAAGGAGAACATAAAATTTAAAAATAGATGTCAATGTTATACTTTTGAGATGATACTAGAAGACATGTGTCTAAAGGAAAATATTCATAAACCTATTTGAAATATAGAATTGAATTACAAGATAGTGTTCAAGATTTCCCCTTCTATTCGCTTCTTTGAATAGGATAGAGGTAGTGAAAATTAGGAAATTTGAGATTGATTTGGTTGCCTTATAAAACTAACAATAATGAGGTTAAATTTTTGTCTCATTTTATTCTTTGTTGTAGAAAACATGATTTTATTGTTCTATATAATTATACGACTGTCAACTAATCTCACTTACAAAATACAATTTTTCTTCTTAAGATATTTTAATCTAGGGCATTGAAGAGCTATAATTGTTTCCATTGTGCAAATGTTTAGATAGTGAAATCATATTGTAATCTACACTTCTTTGGTAATATATAATCAATTCAAATAAAATTTCATAAATTAATTTTACTAAAAAAACTTGGTTAGAGATTCCAAGATTATGGAGCCAATCCATCTATATAAAAATTCAATATAATATTCTTAAATTAATATCTATTTTATTCTTTTTGATTGATGCATTTAAGATATACATGCTATTCATATCTACTTTCTATTTATGAAATCTATTATAATAAATAGATACATATATGTATGCATATTAATAGGTCAATAATATATTAAAATTTTAGTAACTTAACATATATAAACTTGAATATATAAGTATTACAAATACAAGATAAGAATTTTATGTTTTTTAAATGTGCCTAGGATATTTTTAATGGTAATACTGCAATACCCATGTCATTTCCCATTTAGTTGATTTTGAAAGGAATTATTTGATACATAGACACGTTGATATAGTGTAATCTTGTATAAAACTTTGTGCGACCTACAATGGTATCCATCTTGTCCATAAACAAAAAGCACTTTTAAGAAAAAATTGATCTTTGAATGCATGTCTTTCCAAACCTTGTATGATAGTTGGTATTGGTGGCAGGGTAGAGGCAACATCGTGGTTATTGCAATTGTAACGCCTCCCTTAATGCACCCTCACATGCAATTTTAACGCCTCCCTTCCTGCACCAAAACAAAAAATACTATTAAATAAATATTAACGTGTTCATGACTTGGTTGTTGCAAAAATTGCGAATTCTTAATGAGGTGGTAGTGGAGCTGAATTCAAACGTCTTCCTGCAATGGCTAGATTGGCTGGTCACCTTCCCAGGATAGAAAATTGTCACCTATTGGTAGAAATTTTCATTTTTTTCCAACTGGAATCTATGAGAAGAAAACCGAAGGTGAGCATTTACTCAAGTAAATGGTTGATCTAAAAATAGAAAATCGAGGAGCATCCAAGGTAAGTGCACCATCAAGGCAGGACCAAAACAAATAGTTTTGGAGGAAGATTCAAATATATTATATTGTAATAGTTGCATGTATTTGAGAAAAGAGGTTTGAAATCTTTGAGAAAATTGTCGAACCCACAATTTCAGCTTGGCTTTAGAATAGATAGAATTGTTTGCAGTTTGGGTGCCATAACCAATTGTTATCATTTACAATTCAGTCATCGGCAAGGGAAAAATCTAGGATTTTTGTTACACTATAAATGTTAAGTCATTATGATTTAAAGATTGCATTTACATTTGCATGAGTGCTTAAGTACACACTTTAATCCGTTATTAAGCTTACCTATCTAAAGATTACCTATATATTCTTGACTCTGCAATTGATTTCACTGGATTGGCTGTGAATTTGCAGGAAAGGAGTTGAGAAAAAGGACAATGATTGTTGGAAAGGTTGTGGTTACATCAACAAGAGGAAAATCTGCAACTGCATTACACTAACCCCATTTATATATACTGTAGTTATAGAAATTTTACTAATTTTTTTTAAATCCCAGAATTCTGATTTTTTTTACTTCCCAAATGAATTTAACAGTTTATAGTATCTAGACTGACCAACCCAATGACCTAGGAAAAATATCCAGGCAACTGTTATCTCAATCATACACAAAAAGAATATCCATTGGCTCAATGACCTTCATAAACTTATCACCACAAGCTAATTCAACATTTGTGCAGTCGCTTTCGTAGAATGCTTAGATAGGGAAGGAGGAGACCAATAGTGAAAGGAGTTAATTTCCTAGTAGCGGGGTGAGATACAGAGCCAAGGTTAGAATGGTGATAGGAAGAGTATCCATTATCAAGAAGAAAACCCTGCTAAAACCAAGAACTATCTTCTTCCAATTCATGACTGATATTCATATCGTTTTCTTGCATAGGTAAATGATCAGTGTTCTGAAGGGTGAGGTCTACATGTTAATAGATATATAAAACCACTAAATGTAAAAACTAAATTGTGATTTTTTTGACTAATTATAGAGGGTTCTATTGAGAAACGAAAACACAGATTACCAAAACAAAAAGGGTCATACGAACTGTAAACCACATAGAGCACAAATTAGAACAAAAAAAAAAAGCAAAAATCCATGACCATCCCTGAGCTAAAATCAGAACGTGTTGCTACCTCACATTGCAATCCCCGGGCCACCACCACTACTAGTAGGATCCACACCCCACCCGTCCAAATGCACCTTAATAATTTCATCCTTGATACCATTGCTTGCACCTCACTATCAAATCTGAGAAGGAAGAATCCAGTTCCAAGAATTGGTTCCTTCCTTTCAGATGTTACCTTCCTTTCAGATATTACCGGATGCGATCTATATCTACATTCATTAGCATTATTTCCATAGCCATTGCAAGTATAACAATGTCCATGAAAGTTTTAACTCACCTTGTTTGTTTCAACTGGATTAAGATTATGACTCACAAGATGACTTCTACAATGATTTGCTTTATGACCAAACCTCTCTCAGCAATAACAGTGAATACTTCTACAAATTACTACCTTATGTCCAAAATTATTGCATTGGAAACAATAGCCATTAAATGATGGTTATCAGCCATTAAATGATGGATATCTTTGAGCATTAGGTTGTTGAAGTGATGGTCTTCTTGCATTAGATTTCTGATTCCGAGATTTCATTTGATCTTTTTACTTCTTCTCAATTTCAGCTTTGACTTCTTTGTTTTTCTTGTTATCAATATATTCCAAACTCATACCGGAATGAAAACCAAGTCCGGTCTTCTCCAAATGGCCTTGTTGCATGCTGCTCAATACTTCCAAGAGCTTACCATTGTCAAGGACTTTATTTTCTGTCTTCGGATTATTTACTTCTTGCTCTAGCTTTTCACATTCTTCAGACTTCTTCTTTATTGTTTCTTTTAGGGATTGTTGTATCTTATTTTTCTCCTCATTCAGATATTTAATAGTCTCTTTTGCCTACTTCAACTGATTGTTAACCTCTTTATGCCTCAACTTGATTTTTTGGATTATCTCTCTCAGCTTTTGTACACATTCATTTGATATTTTCACATTCTCTTTCAATTCTTCATTATCTGATTCAACACTTTCAAATCTTCAAGAGTTGTCTTCAAATCTTCATCTAGTTGAAAATCTTTGGTCATGCACATAGGTGCCATGATTCAACCAACACAAGTATCCCTCAAGCAGTTAGGCTTTCAAGCAAGGGACTAAAGATCTGATACCAATTGTTAATTAGGTTGAAAAGACTGGAATACCTAGAGGAGGGTGGGTGAATCAATATTCCCATAGATATAACAACTTTCCTAAACTTTAATCTTCCATAGAAATATCAAACTTCACTAATCATGCTTAACAGATATAAACAAAAAATGTAAAATAAATATGAATAAAGAGAGTCACGAGACAACACCAAATTTTATAGATAGAAAAACCACATGGGAAAAACCATGAAGATTGTTATCTCTCAAGAGAATATAACTAGTTATATAGAGTTTATAGAAGGGGTGGGTCACTGCCAAATTATAAAAATGACTCACTACAAAGATAAAAAAGATGACACATTGTTGCAATGCTTACAACAATAGAAAAGATTGAATTGAAAAGGATTGCATCTCCAAATGCATGAGGTCAGCTCCAAGATTTAGCTCAAATCATAATTCACAAACCCTACGAAAGATCTGGTTAAAGATCTCTATACCATTATCCTGTAGCAGGTCTAGTGAAGGACTGCTACACCATTGCAACACTATCTTCCTTCATTATCCACAACTCACACTTCAGACTCTGCTTCTCTGCTATCTCCACTAATATGTCTCTTTTGCATATACTTCCTTAATCACCCTCACTCTCTTATTCTCTTTCTCCTTTTTTTCATTGTCTCATAATATATGGAACTACACACACACACATATACTGAAGTATATAAACACAAAATAGTGCGTCAGCCAAGCCCAACATGATATCTTACATAAACAAGACACTGACGTCAGCCTCTGCAAGATCTCAACATGCTTTCTTTTCCATACTTGATTAGCTAATGCATATACAAAGATTCTTGGAATGAGGCAAGGTCAACCAAACCAAAAGATACCAACCCATTATCAAAAAACTTAAGCATAATATCTCCAAACTCCAAAGATACAAATTCCAAATATGCCATGAATATTTCAATACAAAAAATCGAAGAGATACAACACTTATAACCATAACAACTCACACTAGATTATTAAGAACCAAATAACTGAAAATCTCAGTGTTGTATCCTTTGGGCCCTTTAAAGACATGCCTACTCTACAAGAAATAAGGATTAAACAAATTTGGGGTCTTACTCAAGATATAACCAATATTAACTGGTAGAAGAAGATAAACAAAATGAAACTTTGGAGCCCCCTTGATCAAGATTGGATAAAATGTAATTTTGACAGGTGCTCCAAGAATAACCTAGGACAAGCTAGTGCAAATGTTGTTCTCAAACACCATAAAGGGAGACTTATTGAATGCACTGCTAAGTTTTTAGGAATAAAATCTAACAAGTTTCTTGAAGGCATTGTTGCTTGAGAGGGTATATATCTTGCTAAAGATTTGGGTTTTACGAGGTTTGTGGTGGAAGGAGATTCAAAGCTGATATTTGATATATTAAAAGAATAAATTATAGGCCAATCGGAGATCAGATCCCCAATGAGAGAAAGTTTGAAAATTCTTAAGGATTTTTACAACTCAAAGTTTAGTATATATTCCAAGAAGGAAACCATGTTGCTGACTATATTGCTAATGAGAGCCTTAAGATTCAAACCTAGAGCCATTGGAGAAAATATTTCGTCCATCAAAATCTAGATAAAATAATTTTGAATGAAGTGGGGTCAATATAATGGAGAACAAGCTAGGTGCTGGAGGAAGACGTGATTGCCTCTGGTCTATTATAATTGATAGATGGATGTCGATTGGGTGCTTGTTGTATTAATTGTTGTTAGTTCTCTATTAGCTATTTTCTTTTGTTGTTTCTTTCTTTGGGTTGTTTCTCCTCTCTAATCGGGTTGGTCTCAGTGTTGGGATAAGTGCAAGAAGTTGTGTCTACTTAATTTCAAAGTTTTGGACTTACTTTAAAAGTGGAAATCGGGTGGAAAGAATAGAGACGAATCGGGATCCCGTTTACTCTCGACATCCCGAGCCTAAAACTCCAAATGGGATCTCGTGTTGAAAACAAACAGGATCCCATGTTGAAATGAAACAATCCCGTTTTATTTCAACACGGGATCCCATTTCGAATATATAATTTTTTTTTTAAAATGAAATGGGGTTCATTTTTGCCATATGGGATCCCGATTGAAGGAGTGGAGTCCTCCCAGAAACTGCAAGCAAGCCGCCTTCAAGTCTTTCAGGTATGCCCAACACCCTTTTTTATTCAATAATTCATATTTAGATTAATTTTTTAATTAAAAAATTAGATTTTTAGTTTAAAAATTAGATTTTTAGTTTAAAAATTATTTTTTTGTTAATGGTTTTTTAGTTTTAAATTTATTTTTTTGTTAGAAATTTTTTTTTTTAGCTTAATAAATATTTTTTTCATTAGAAAAGTATGTTTTTAGTTTAAAAATTAGTTAAATTTAGTTTGAATTTTTTTTATGAATTGATTAGGTTAGGATTTTTTTTTAAATGAATAAATTTAATAAAAATGTTGAAAACCTTGAAACAAAACCAAAACCCCCAAAAAAATCAAAACCAAAACATTTAATTTACAAAATCAAAACAAAAATGAAAATGAAAGCCAAAACCAAAAAATTACAAGAAAAATGAAACTATTTAAAACATCTAAATTGTATACAACATTCCCCCTATGACCACATAGGATCACATGACGTCCAACCCCTTACGACCACATATGACCCCATAGGATCAGCCATAGTGTCCAAAGGGTTCATGTATGTGGTCCTAAGGGGTCATGCATGCACATTCTAATGTACATGTGTGACCCCTTAGGACACTATGCATGATCCCATGGGTTCATACATGTACATGGTTCTAAGGGGTTGAATGCATGTGTGACCGGCCTTAATGACCATATTGTGTTCTAAGGAGTCATATATGTGATCCTAAGGGATCACACATGTGTTAGAACACATGCGTGACCCCTTAGGACCACATATGAGCCATATTAACATCCTAACTTAGCTAGGGTATACAATTATACCCTAACTACTAGGATGTTAATTTAGCCCACTCATATGTGGTCCTAATGGGTCACACATGTGTTCCAACACATGCATGCTCAATCCCTTAGGATCACATATATGACGGTCCCTTAGAACACAATGTGGTCCTAGAAAGGCCTGCCACACATGCATGCATGAACTAATTCATGCTTTCAACCCCTTCTATGATCATGTATATGTGTAATATGACCTCATAGGATCACACTGTTCACCCTAAGGGGTCATATGTGGTCCTAAGGGGTCGCACATGTACATTGTAGAACACATGTGTGTATCCCCTTAAGCCATCCCCTATTTTCAAATTCATTCCTCATTTAAGCCACATTTGTCCTAAAATTTAGTTTGATCCATGTCTATATTATACCATGAGTTAGAATGCGTGCATGTGTGTGACGAGCCTTTATGAGGACCACATTCTATTGTAATGGGTCATAATCTGGTCCTAAGGGGCCACATATGTGACCCCTTAGGACCACACATGGCCCCTTTCACCATCCTAGTAGTTGGGGTAGATTATATACAATAAGTATAGGATGTTAAAGGGGCTCATATGTAGTCCTAAGGGGCCACGCATGTGTTAGAACACATTTGTGACCCCTTACAACACAATTTGGTCCTAAAGGCCCGTCACACACATGCCACCTTTTTAACATTTATGTACACAACATGTACCCCTTATGACCCAATTTGACCACATAAGATCTCATATATTGTGTACATACATCCATCCCCTTAAGTTAGGTGGCTTAAATGATTAATTACAAAATTTGTAGATGTTAAATTTAAAATTACTATTCTAAGTACACGAAATTAACTAATTACGACTATACCCCTCTTAAAACATACTATTACAATCATACCCATTTTAATGTATACTAGGACCTATTAACTATATATATATATTATTAAATGTCATATATTAAATAGCATAATAGGTCCTATTAACTATATATGAAATTAAGTAATTACGATCAAATTAAATAGAATTACTTGACCAAGTCTTAAGGGGATCCCATTAAGACACATGTAAAATTAGGACATGCACGTGTCTTAAGGGATCCTATTCATAATCTAGGCAGATGGTATTAAGCCACATACATCCTAATTAGGCCTATCATCTTAAGCCACATACATCCTAATTAGGCCAATCCCTTTAAGTCATGTGTCTTAAATGATTAATTACAACATTTGTAGATGCTAAATTTGAAATTCCTATTCTAAGTACATGAAATTAACTAAGTACAACCATACTAGCCTGTTAAATAGCATGTAATAGGTCCTATTAACTATATATTCAATTTAGTAAACTTAATTATGATCAAATTTAATTTAATTTTGACCATGTCCCCTTAAGACACATGTAATTAGGAAATGCACATACATCCTATAATTGAGGCCTATCCCCTTAAGCCACATACATTCTATAATTTAGGCTTGTCCCCTTAAGCCACATACATCCTATAATTTGTAGATCATAAATTTGAAATTCCTATTCTAAGTACATTAAATTAACTATTTACAACCATACAGGCCTCTTAACATACTGTTACGATAATTCCCCTTTTAACATACTAGGACCTATCAACTATAGATATTATTAAATGCCATACATTAAATAGCATGTAATAGGTACTATTAACTATATATTCAATTTATTAAACTTAATTATGATCAAATTTAATCTAATTTCGACCATGGCCCCTTAAGACACATGTAATTAGGAAATGCATGTACATCCTATAATTGAGGCATGTCCCCTTAAGCCACATACATCCTATAATTTAGGCTTGTCCCCTTAAGCCACATACACCTTATAATTGGTATATGCTAAATTTGAAATTCCTATTCCAACTACATTAAATTAACTATTTACAACCATACAGGCCTCTTAACATACTATTACGACAATTTCCCTTTTAACATACTAGGACCTATTAACTATATATATTATTAAATGCCATATATTAAATAGCATGTAATAGGTCCTATTAACTATATATTCAATTTATTAAATTTAATTATGATCAAATTTAATTTAATTTCGACCATGTCCCCTTAAGACACATGTAATTAGGAAATGCACGTACATCCTATAATTTAGGCATGTCCCCTTAAGCCACATACATCCTATAATTTAGGCCTATCCCCTTAAGCCACATACATCCAATATTTTTTAGATGCTAAATTTGAAATTCCTATTCTAAGTACATTAAATTAACTATTTACAACCATACGGGCCTCTTAACATACTATTACGATAATTCCCCTTTTAACATACTAGGACCTATTAACTATATATATTATTAAATGCCATATATTAAATAGCATGTAATAGGTCCAATTAACTATATATTCAATTTATTAAGTAATTATGATCAAATTAAATTTAATTTCAACCATGTCCACTTAAGACATTTAATTAGGAAATGCACGTACATGAAATTACGAGCATGTACATGAAATTACAAGGTCATGTACACCCCTTTTAAAAAGTATATTATTACGACCATACCCCTTAAGCCACATGTGTCTCCTATTATTTATTTATACATATATTTATTTATTTATAATCATCTGGATCTATGTAAATTTCATTTATTTTTAATCTAAATCTATATATATGTGTATGTGTACGTACATGATACTAAAAATAAATAAATACATTAAAATAAATGAAGAAAGTGCAATTGAACACATATACACATGAGCAATTGATATTTATAAAAATAACACACTTGTACACATGTACATATATATATATTAAAAATAAAACACTTGGAATTTTGATATTTTTCAACTAGAAATAGTACATGTGCCTTAAAAGAGGATCATTTGAACTAAATTATAGGACATGGCTTAAGGGGAGATTAATTGATTAGTACATGACTCGGCTTAAGGGGATGGGTGTACAATTGGGACATGTGGCTTAAGTGGATCAAACTAGAAATAGGACATGTGCCTTAAAAGAGGATAATTTGAACTAAATTATAGGACATGGGTTGAGGGGAGATTAATTGATTGGGACATGACTTGGCTTAAGAGGATGGGTGTACAATTGGGGCATGTGGCTTAAGGGGAAATTAACTAATTAGGACATATGGCTTAAAAGAGGATCATTTGAACTAAATTATAGGACATGGCTTAAGGGGAAATCAATTGATTAGGACATGACTCGGCTTAAGGGGGTGGGTGTACAATTGGGACATGTGGCTTAAGGGGATCAAACTAGAAATAGGACATGTGCCTTAAAAGAGGATCATTTGAAATAAATTATAGGACATGTCTTAAGGGGAGATTAATTTATTAGGACATGACTCGACTTAAGGGGATGGGTGTACAATTGGTACATGTGGCTTAAGGGGAAAAAACTAGAAATAAGACGTGGCTTAAAAGAGGATCATTTAAACTAAATTATAGGACATGGCTTAAGGGGAAATTAATTGATTAGGACATGACTCGGCTTAAGGTGATGGGTGTACAATTGGGACATGTGACGTAAGGGGATCAAACTAGAAATAAGACATGTGGCTTAAAAGAGGATCATTTGAACTAAATTATAGGACATGGATTAAGGGGAAATTAATTGATTAGGACATGACTCGGCTTAAGGGGATGGATGTACAATTGAGACATGTAGCTTAAGGGGATCAAAATAATAAGGTCAAAAAAAATTAGAATCTAGATGGAAGTGCAAAATAGTGAAGTTCACATTTTAAATGAATTATGGAAACCTATATATATTTTAAAAGCAATTTATATCAATTTAAATCATTTCAGAAGACATGTAATTTTAAAACAAGTATACGTACCTCTATATATTAAATACTTATTCCATTACATGTAACCGAATTGTGTAAGAGCTCTCAATAAGGGGATGGACCTATATATATCAAACAATAATATTTAAACCATCTACATGATCAAATGGTATGTGATAAAAAGAAATTATATATTTAATATATATATATATATATATATTAAATATACATGTACATATATACATACATACATTTAATGTATACATACCTCTTTATTTAAATACTTATTCCATTGTACCATCTGCATCCTCTATTTTTTCTAAAGAATCTATAATTGTCTCGTGATCTTCCATAGAAATTGTCCACAACTTTTTATTACTAATTCTGAGGCGATATCTCACTAGTTGTATATTTGTTGCAAAAATTAAATGTGAGTAGTGTATTACCTTCTTATGTGTTTCATAATCTTCAAAAGCAGGCAAACCATTCTTCCTTGTCAAATATTTCCTTAGCCAAGTTCCAACCACTACCACTGAACTAGTCGGATAATGAAAACCATCATCATCTTCTTGAGGATTAACCAGTTTGTGTTTAGTCTCAACACATCGAGCCAACCAATATTGTATTTCCTCTACATTGTCCTCAGGTGCAACAACAACATACACATGTCCTAGACAAATAAAAAATTAATAAATTATCACAATTTAGAATTAAAAAAATACCATTTTTAATTTACACTAAATATAAAAAAGTTTGAAACTAATTTTATTAAATGGCCAACAAAATAATAAAAAATTATTACCTTTTTGTACAAGGTCTGAAACACGATCATAATCATTTGATGCAAATAGTTCATCATTATCTTCAATTGTGTTAATATGATCTTGTGCTTGAGTAGGAGTGAACGATCTTTGATTCCAATCTTCAACCCATTCAGTATTCTCACATACATCAGAATCACCTGAAATACAAAAGTGACAAAAACATGCAAGTTCCCTTATCCATATAGTCCACGTGCTTGTATTTGAACTCTTAAATGAATGCCATATTTCCGATCCACTAATTGTCTCACAATCAAGTTTCGGCACAATGTTTTCCTCTTCAACTAACCAAAAGAATCGTTGAATTGTAGAGTTCACACTTGATCTAGTAGATAAGGTTGTACTGCACCAATTTACAATTGCGCGTGCATCTTTAAATTTTACATTATCTTCAAATTTTAATTGCTCTCTAGCAAGAATTCTTTTAACACATGCACCAGCTCCATCATGTTCTCCTTTACAATGTACAGCTTCAAACAAGCTCCATATACGTTGGATATTGTATTCCGTGTGAGCCCTGTTTAACGAATAAAACATTCGAGCATTCTTGAATTGTCTAGTACAATTATCTGAGCATATAAGATGTTCTGTCATCTGGATTCCTCTTTCTCTTATATTTCTATAAAATATGCTTAAACAATATTGAACAAACTCTGATGAGTGCATCCTATTATCACTCACATAGAAATGAAACTCCCTTAGGATTTTTCTATCATCCTCTGTGCTACCATCTGCATGTCTATAAACACTATGAAAAAAAATAACAACTTGAATGGAATTGTAATATTGAGATTGAATTTCCTCTTATGGATTAAGAGTATATTTTTCTGCAAAGTCCACCACTGATAGTATACTTCCAACTAGAAATGTATTTCTACATGTGCGAAATTGAGAATCAAGCCATCTAGCATGTTGAGAGTGTGTCACATATTTTGGTACAATCTTACTTTTAAATTCTGACATGAATGCATGTACACTAACCTTGTTTGTGATTAAATCGACACACTTTCCTGTTTTCCCATCCTTTAAGGGATACTCAACATTCTTAAATCTTCTAACATCCACTAGTTGTTGTTGTCCAAAATTAGTTTCACTATTCTCATGCATACATTCTACTAGTGATGAAAAATTGCCACAACTAGAACATTGTCCACAAATACATGAATGTAAATAAAATTATTACCCATCAATTCTTTGACAAAACAAACTTGCTACAAATTCCTTGACTGATTCAGGTGGCATATCAATACAACATTCCTGGATAAGTATGTTACTATACAAAACACAATGTATGTATCAAAAAAAATCATAATAGTAATGAAATTGCAAGTGCATTTTATAACAACATGAGACTCTTTGCTTGTTAATTTTCACATACCATTTCATTTTTCAAATGATCTTTGACTTATAGTAATATTTCCAGGTAACAAAACTTGATCCAAAAATTTTCTATAAAATTCAGTTTGAGTTGTGTCTAATAGGTGTTTTGGATGAGGGTCACGAATTTTACACCGCACTCTCAACTTTAGAACATCTCTAGCATTAGATGATACCCTTGTATTATCATGCCAAAACTTTTCAACCAAAGATTTCACTTCAATATTCAATTTCATATCTAACCTGCAAAGTCTACCACTAAAACTCCAACTTTGGTTGATTTGATCACTTTCAATACTTTCTCTTCTTTTAGCCGCTCTAACCAATGTTTTAGGATGCATTTTTAAAATTCCACTAATGTTGCTTACCATCCTTTTATTCAAGGTTCCTTTATTCACTATGGCAGTTGTTATAGCTTGTCGAGTTGCATTCTTATCTTTAGATCGACTCGTTGTACCAATAGATTCAATGGCACTTGCAACAGTAGACATAGCATGCTTAACATATTCATCTTTTTTTGATGGTTTCACATAGATGCCTCTTTTTTTCGTCACTTTTCTCATTTTCCACATTCTCATCAATTGCATCATAAGTTGACATTGAATTGCAAGTTTTTTTTGATAAAAAAATTCTTTGTATATTCTCTTGGCATATGTTCTTATCCATCTCCAAGAAATCTTACCAAGAAGATTATCCAAAACCTTTTTTTCAATTTTTATAAAATTGTTTCCCTGAGAAGATTATCCAAAACCTTTTTTTCAATTTTTATAAAATAGTTTCCCTGATCTTCAACAATTGGAGGATTTTCATTTTCACCATGTTCAAAAGGATTTTCACTTTCAACATTCAAAATAATTTCATCTTTACTAACATGAAGGTTTTCATTTTCATGGACAATTCTATCAATCTCAACATTGGTATATCTAGCTTCTACTAAATCATCAAATATGAATATCACATATAATCACATTGTCCATGTCTTGTAGAGAAGGATTTGAAGATGTACCTGGATTTGAGGATGTTGTACTTGGAATATTCTTCATAATTGTTTCATTCACATCAACATCATCCATAATTGCATCATCTATGTCCATCTGATCGCCTAAGGCATCATCTTGAATGTTTGTCTCTTCCATTGTTGTGGATCTAGAAGCATCTGGATTATTCATTTGTTGAATCGTCATTCTTCTATCCCTTTGGCATTTGGCCTCCTTCTCTCGTTCTTCTTGAATTTCCTCGAAGGTCAATTTCCTCCTTTTTTTCTTCTTCTGACGTTGTTTAGACCCCATGACTAAAAACTTATGCAATAAATGCCACCTTAAAAAAATGGACCTAAAATTGCAACAAAAGAGCATCCAAAGGACAACTAAATCATAATATATCATGTAAAAACTCACACATTTGAAGACATGTTTTATTATGTTAAATGATCATTTATTTATACAATTCTGAAAAAAAAATTAATGAAAAAACAAAACGGGATCCCGTTTTCAACATGGGATCTCGTTTTAATTCAAAACGGGATCCCGTGTTGTTGTTGTTTTTTAAAAATAATTTGCAATATAGAATGGGGTCCCATTTGTAAAAAGAGTTTTTGGGGCCCGCTTGTAGGTTCTGAATTAGGCTTGGAAAATTGTTCGGAAAGCCAAACCTGAAGCTCGAAACTGATTTGACCTACAACTTCAAGCCCAAATAAAGCTTCATACAAAAAACTAACTTCAAAAAAATATTTGAACACCTAATTTCTAGAATTTTTTTAAACAACAAAAACCCATTATAGTACACACTGTCTAGATTCCAAATATATAATTTTTAAAGAGAATGGATCAATATTTTTAATTTTAAAATAATTTCTAATGAAAGAGATCCATAAACTTGAAATAACATGGTTTTTTAAAATTTTAATAACTTTTTTGAAAAAAAAATTATATGGCATCAAACTATAGACAAATCTATACAGTTTAAAAAAAAAAAATTAAAAAATCTTAAGTTTAGGTCAAATTATGCTTGTCGTACACGCAAAACAGTGATTATGCCCAGTTATAAAATAACAAAAAAAATATATGGAAAAAAATTACAAAAAAATATCCTCATCAAAGGTGAGTTATATATCTTTTTTCAAAAGGATAAAGAAAAATACTTTCATTTAGGTCAAATTATGCTTGTCGTACACGGGCATGGTATGGTTCTAAATATTGACTTTTAAACTATAGGTTTTACTAATGCCTATTCAAACTTCCTTTTTAAGATCTGGGTATTAAAATAAATTACATATTTGGAAAGTAGACTTCGAGCACTACATTTTCTATTACTGAATTTTTTCAATAATCATTATTTAAGTGCTTCAAATATTTAGGTCAAATTGGACAAAACCGAAAAAAAAGGGAAAAAACTTCCACTTTTTGACCATAAAGTTGACATAACTTCTTGCACTCACCCGTTGGGTGCCCCTCACTGATCTTTTAGTGTTTGGTTTCTTTTCCATCTTGTTGTTTCTTTTGATATAAGGGATTAGGGCCCTCTCCCTTCTTATCTTATAAAAAACAATCTTATTATTTATTATTAATTTTTATTAATTTTTAGATTTTGATATGTCGACTTTGTGTTTAATTTATCCTATTTTTTAATTTAGATTTAACTTTAAAATTTACTTTAATTAAATTTTCTTTTATAATTAGAAGTTATTAGAATCAATTTAATTTATAATTATTATCTTATTAAGAATTTAAATAATAAATATAATATACTTTTTGGTGAATAACAAAACATTATTTATGTTCAATAAATATACATTTATTTGATTTTAAAAGTTATCTAATACTAAAAGATTGGGGTGATTGTTTTATTAGGTGAATATTCCCAAAATTTAGAAGGTGAATATTCCAAAGCCTCTAAGAACCCTAAGTAAGCTAGAAATGATCTAAAGGGTTGTGTTTCATACTCGAGTCCAATATATTAGACCCACTTGCAAAGTGGGATAGTGAAAACAATGCTTAAAATTTGAATAACAAGGTTCAATATGATAATGGAGATGCAAAACTCTAATTACCAAGTAATGAGAGGGCCTTAGGAGCCTGAAAATGGTTATTGAATGCATCTCCTTCAATAAGTTTATTGACTCTTTCAATTCTCCTTCCTTTCTAAATCTTGTATACCCGGTGAATGCAAGAGCTTGAAACAAATTTCTTAGAGATAGTTGGATAATTTGATAGGCTTTTCCTTTGTGTTTACTATTGTTTTGTATTTACAAATTTGTTCAATACGGTTTGAGTACTCTTTTTTACCCTTTAGTATTAACTTAACAAGAAATATGATAGTATTCATATGCACATGCCTTCTTCTTATATGGTTGAATTACTTTCACTAAACATTTATTGTTAAGAGTTATCACATATTCCTAGTTCTACTAATTTGTTAATAGCTTGCATAAATATACATTTCTAAAAAGTCAAATTAAGTCAATATCTTTAAATGAATTGGAAAGCCTAAGTCAATACAAAGACACAAAATGCTATAGAAAGACTGCCATACCATATTGATTCATCAATTGTTCTAAATGCTCCTCCCACTAAAACTTTGTACTAATCCAAAACATCACACCATGGACAGAAACATGACACAATGGTCTAACAAGAGATCTTTGATGATGTTATCTTTCTTCTGGAAAGTCTGATTTTTATTTATGTTAGCTTCCAAATTTGCACTCATAGATTGAATTTCCAATTGAATTACATAAATTTAAAGGTTGAATTCATAGAAAACCTAATTTATAATTCTAAAATTAACTCGTGGGTTGAAAAATTTTCAAGTATGGTTTTCAGATTTAGATACATTCATTTCATAGCTAAAATAAAATTAAAGAAAAAATAAAAATAAACATAAAAAATACATTAAAAAAATTGTGTTTTATGCATTTGTGTCTTTGCATGCTTTACCTCATTTCATTGCAATAGTTAGCATTTCTTTTCAAAATGTCAAATTAATCTTGGAAAGACTATCATGCCTTTGACAATCCAGTTTCTTATGATGACTATCCTTTTGAGGAAGTATATAGTAGAGAAGAACTTGATGAGACTCTTAATGGTTTCCTTTATCCTATGTCTTCTAAACCATCCTTTTGCCAAAGTTTAATAAACATAATGCGTAAGCCATTTAGTTGTGATGACCTTGAGATGATGGATGAAACTCTTGATGATTTCATCCTTCTCTCTAAATCATCCTCTAAATCTCCAACAATTCACAAGGATATTGTCACACGCGACAATCCTCTTTATGAACCTTTACCTTCTATGAATCCTATTTATGAAGAAGGTTTTGTCATAAAATAAATTGATGTGGTTGACAATCCTCTTTATCAAGATTTACCTTTTAGAAATGAGGCCCTCATGAACCATGATACTTCTTCTAAATCTTCTCTTATTCATGAGGATAATTTGGTGCAAGAAAATATTATTAACACTTCTTTTAAAACTCTTCCCCTTAGGACACCATATGGTATCGTTAGGGGTCATATGGGGTCCTAAGCGGTGATGTGGTGTCGTTAGGAGTCATATGGTGTCCTAAGGGCTCATATGGTATTCTATGACCCATTCGGATGCCATATGACCCATTAGGATACCATATGATCCCTAACAACACCATTTGGTGTCATTAAGGTCATATGGTGTCCTAAGGGGTCATATGGTGTCATAAGGGGTCATATGATGTTCTATGACCCATTACGATACTATTTGACTCCTTAGAATATCATATGGTGTCCTAAGGGGTCATAAGGTGTTGTTAGGGGTCATGTAGTGTCGTTAGGGGTCATATAGTGTCGTTAGGGGTCATATTGTGTCCTAAGGGGTGATATGGTGTTCTATGACACCTTAGGACACCGTATGACCCCTAACAACACCATATGGTATCCTAAGAGGTCATATGGTGTTCTTAGGGGTCAAATGGTGTCATTAGGGGTCATATGGTGTTCTATGACCACTTACGACACCATATGACCCCTTACGACATGTCATATGGTGTTGTTAGGGGTCATATGGTGTCCTAAGGGGTCATATGGTATTCTATGACCCATTAGGATACCATATAACCCCTAACAACACCATATGGTGTCAATAGGGGTCATATGGTGTTCTTAGGGATGATACAATGTCCTAAGGGGTTATATGGTGTTCTATGACCCCTTCGGACACCATCTAACCCCTTAGGACATCATATGACCCCTAAGGATAGTATATGGTGTCCTAAGGGGTTATATGGTGTTGTTAGGGGTCATATGGTGTCTTAAGGGGTCATATGGTGTTCTATGACCCCTTAGGACACCATATGACCCTGAACAATACCATATGGTGTCCTAAGGGGTCATCTGATGTTGTTAGGGGTCATATAGTGTCCTAAGGAGTCACATAGTGTCTTAAGGAGTCATATGGTGTGCTAAGGAGTTAGGACACTATATGACCCCTTAGGATACCATATGGTGTCGTGAGGGGTCATATGGTATCGTATGGGATCATATGGTGTCCTAAGGGGACATAGAATACCATATGACCCCTTAGGACACCATATAATGTTTTTCTTGGTCATATGGTGTCCTGAGGGCTTTTATGGTGTCCCAAAAGGTTAGAGAACACTATATGACCCCTTAGGATACCATATGTTGTCATTAGGAGTCCTATGGTGTCCTAAGCAGTCATAGAACACCATATGAGCACTTACAACACCATATAACCCCTTAGCAAATTATATGATGCCTTAGGACACCATGTGGTAACATTTCGCATCCTATGGTGTCCTAAGGGGTCATAAAATACCATATGACCCCTTAGGACACCATATGACCCCTCAAGACACCATATGACATATCCTAAGGAGTCATATGGTGTCTCAAGGGGTAATAGAATACCATATGAACCCTAAGGATACCGCATGACCCCTAAGGACACCATATGACCCCTTAGGACACCATATGGTGTTGTTAGGGGTCATATGGTGACCTAAGGGGTCATAAAACACCATATGACCCCTTAGGACACAATATGACCCCTAACAACACCATATGACCCCTAACAACATGATATGATCCCTCAAGACACCAAATGGTGATCTTATGAATCATATGGTCTCGTAAGGGGTAATAGAGCACCATATGACCCCTTAGGACACCATATGACCCCTTAGGAAATCACATGACCCCTTAGGACACCATATGGTGACGTTAGGGGTCATATGGTGTCATAAGGGGTAATAGAATACCATATGACCACTTAGGACACCATATGGAATGTCCTAAGGAGTCATATGGTGTCTCAAGGGGTCATAGAACATGATATGACCCTTAAGGACACCATATGACCCCTTAGGAACCCATATGGTGTCGTTAGGGGTCATATAGTGTCCTTAGGGGTCATAGAACACCATATAACCCCTTGGAACACAATATGACCCCTAATGACAACATATGACCCCTTAGGGATACCATATGGTGGTCTTAGGGGTCATATGGTGTTCTAAGGGGTCATATGGCATCGTAATGGGTCATAGAATACCATATGACCCCTTAGGACACCATATGACCCCTAAGACCACCATATGGTGTCTTGAGGGGTCATATGGTGTCGTTAGAGGTCACATGGTGTTGTTAGGTGTCATATTTTGTCCTAAGGGGTTATATGGTGTTTTATGACCCATTAGGACACCATATGACCCCTAACAACACCATATAGTGTCCTAAGGTGTAATATAGTGTCCTTAGGGGTCATATGGTGTCCTTAGGGGTCATATAGTGTTCTATGACCCATTAAGACACCATATAACCCCTTAGGACATTTTATATGGTTTTGTTAGGGGTTATATGGTGTCCTAAGCAATCATATGGTATTCTATGACCCATTAGAATATCATATGACCCCTAATGACACCATATGGTGTCTTTACGAGTCATATGGTGTCCTAAGGGATCATATGGTCTCCTAAGGAGTTATATGGTGTTATATGACCACTTAGGACACCATCTAACCCTCTAGGACACCATATGACCCGTAAGGACACTATATGGTATCCTAAGGGGTCATATGGTGTCCAAAGGGGTCATATGGTGTTCTATGAGCCATTAGGACACTATATGACCCCTAACAACACCATATGGTGTCCTAAGGGGTCATCTGATGTCGTTAGGGGTCATATTGTGTCCTAAGGAGTCATATGGTGTTCTATGATCCCTTAGGACACCATATGACCCCTTAGGACACCATATGGTGTCATGAGGGGTCATGTGGTGTCATATGGGGTCATATGGTGTCCTAAGGGGACATAGAACACCATATAACCCCTTAGGATACCATATGGTGTGTTTAGGGGTCATATGGTGTCTTGAGGGCTCATATAGTGTCCCAAGGGGTTATAGAACACCATATGACCCCTTAGGACACCATATGTTGTCATTAGGGGTCATATGGTGTCCTAAGGGGTCATAAAACACCACATGACCCCTTAGGACACCATATGCATATGACCCCTTAGGACACCATATGACCCCTTAGAAAATCATATGACCCCTTACGATACCATATGAACCCTTAGGAAATCATATGACCCCTTAGGGAACCATATGGTGACGTTAGGGGTCATATTATGTCATAAAGGGTCATAAAATACCATGTGACCCCTTAGGACACCATATGACATGTCCTAAGGGGTAATAGAATACCATATGACCCCTAAGGACACCATATGTCCCCTAAGGACACCATATGGTGTTGTTAGGTGTCATATGGTGTCCTATGGGGTCATAGAAAACCATATGAACCTTTAGGACACAATATGACCCCTAACAATACCATATGACTCCTCAGGACACCACATGGTTGTCTTAGGTGTCATAAAGTGTGCTAAGGGGTCATAGAACACCATATGACCCCTTAGGACACCATATGAACCCTAAAAACACCATATGGTGTCATTAGGGGTCATATGGTGTGCTAAGGGATTATATGGCATCCTAATGGATCATAGAATACCATATGACCCCTTAGGACACCATATGACCCCTAATGACACCATATGGTGTCCTAAAGGGTCATATGGTGTCCTAAGGGGTCATATGGTGTTCTATGACCCCCTAGTACACCATATGATCCCTTTTAACATCCTAGTACATGACATGACCACTTGTGACACCATATGACCCCTCAAGGAATAATATGTTGTTGTTAGGGGTGATATGGTGTCCTAAGGGGTAATATGGTGTTGTTAAGGATTATATGGTGTTGTAAGGGGTCATATGGTATTCTATAGCCCATTAGGGCACTATATGACCCCTTAGGACACCATATAACCCCTAATGAGACCATATGATCCCTTAGGACACCATATGACCCCTAAGGACACCATATGGTGTCGTTGGGGGTTATATGGTGTCACTAGGGGTCATAGAACACCATATGACCCCTTAGGAAACTATATGGTGCCTTTACGGGTCATATGATGTCATTAGGGGTGATATGGTGTCCTAAGGGGTCATATGATGTCCTTAGGGGTCATAAAACACCAAATGACCCCTTAGGACACTATATGGTGTCGTTAGGGCTTGTATGGTGTTCTAAGAGCTCATATGATATTCTAAGGGGTCATAGGACACCTTATGACTTGTAATGACACCATATGTTGTCTTAGGAGGTCATATGGTGTCCTAAGTGGTCATATTTCAGACCATGCTCATGCACATACCTAGATTTGGAGAGAGGCACGAGAGACCTAGATAGGGTGAGAGAGAGAGAGGTTGGTAATGAGATATGGATGGAGATGTAGAGAGGTGGAGAGGAAATGAGGGAGAAACCTAGAGAGGGGTAGAGAGGTTGTGATGGAAAGCTGATGATGTAGATGGTAAAGAGAGAAGAAGAATTAGTAGGGAAGGGAGATAGAGAGGGAGAGGGGATGAAAATAATGTAGATGCCTATAAATGGGAGGGAGGCATAATAGGAGATATGAAAGAATAAAGAGAGAGAAGAGTATGAGGGGATTGAGGGAGAGGTAGACATGGAGGGACTACAACAACTAGGGAAGGAGAAGATAGAGAGGTTGGGGGAAAGAGAGAAGATGAAGAGAGAGTTAAAAAATAAATAGGGGTAAAGGGGGAGGGAGATAGTGGGGAAGAGATAGGGGAAGAGAGACAGAGAGAACTAAAGAGGGGACAAATAGATAGGTGAGAGAACTATATTGGGAAAGAGAGATGAGAGACCTAGATGACAAGAGAGAGGAATGAGATAGATAGAGGGGGGAGAGAGAGGTGAGTAATGAGACATGATCCAGAGGTAGATAGGTGGAGAAGAAGGAAGTGATAAACCTTGAGAGGTGAGAGAGAGTTGATGACCTAGAATGTAGAGAGAGAGAGAATAAAAGAGGAAGAGAGAATAAAAAAGTGGGGGACTGAGATATATATGGGGCTATGTATGGATGGGGAGGTAGAGAGGGAGAGGGAAAGAAATGAAGGGAGAGACCTAGAAAGGGGAGGGAGGGAGAAGAGAAGAGATATAAAAACAAAGAGTGGAGTAAGAGGGGATGGATTGTGAGATAGACATGGAAAGAGTGAGAGACCTATGGAAGGAGGGGATAAACAGGTTAGGGGAGGAACAAAAAAGGAGGGAGTTAATAAAGGGAGAGGGTTAAGGAGGAAGGAGAGAGAGGTAGAGAGGGACAAAAAGAACTATAGACGGGGAATATGGATAGGTGAGAGACCTATATGGCTAGAGAGGAGTGAGATAGATAGAGGGGGATAAAGAAAGATGGGTAACAAGACCTATATGCAGAGGTAGATAGGTGGAGAGGAAGGGAGGGAGAAACCTAGAGAGGGGAGAGAGGGTGGGATGGAGAGGTATTGACCTATAAAATGAAGATAGAGAATAAGAGAGGAAGAGAGAATATGAGAGAGTGGGAGAGGGAGATAGAGAGGGAGAGAAGAAGAAGGGAAGGTAGAGACCAAGATAGGGGAGGGAGGGAGAATAGAAGAGATAGAAGAACAAAGAGATGAGTAAGAGGAGATGGATAGAGAGGTAGACATGGAGGAAGTGAGAGACCTAGAGAATGAGGAGTTAGACAGGTTTGGAGAGAGAGAGAGAGAGAAGAGAGGGAGAGAGTGCTTAAATAGATAGAGGTAAGGAGAACGGAGAGAAAGGTGGAGAGGGAGGGAGAGAACTAGAGGGTGAGAAAAAAGGTGGGTAATAATATAGGGAGGGAGAGGTAGTGAGATGAATACGGAGAGAGGGACAACCCTAGATATGGGGAGAGAGAGGATAAAAGGGATAGGTAGTGACCAAGAGAAAATAGTGGGAGGGGAGAGAAACAATAAGAGAGTGAGAGAGAAGAGAGAGGGAGAGAGTCAAGGATGGAGAAGTGAGAGAGACAAGAGAGGGAGAGAGATAGGTCTAGAGTTTGGGGAAGATAAAGAGAGTGAGATACATAGCTAAAGAATACTAATAGGAGCATGTCAATTACTAAAATTTGACATGCCGATTACTGAAATTTGACTAAGTCTGAAATTTTATATGATCCTCTAAAAACTAGAATCTACATTATAAGTCCTATAGAGATATACTTAAATGTTATATTTCATGTATATATTCTTCTTCGGGGGTGGATATAACTTGTGCCTAGATTGGAAAATCTACACACTCACAAATCCTTCACATTAGACAATGAAAAACATTTGGCGCATGTTAATTTGGCTCTCACCAAATGCAATTTATTGACTTTTCACATTTGGTGAGTGGCAAATGTGAATTCAAAATTTTTCATTTGGTGAGTGTCAAATAGGGCGAGCGCCATATTTGGCACTCGCCAAATGGTTTTCTTGGGAGAATAACAACCCTTTGGTTTGGATTTTCCTTGGGCATGCAACTCATAGCTTTGGACGACGTTTTCATGCCAATGACGCATTTTTATGAAAAGATAAAAAGTGGCACCTTTTTGGTACCATAACTTGGTGCACTTATGCAGTCATCACAACTTTATTTATTAATTATTTAATTTTCCCAAATAAATCTTCAATTTTTAATAAAGAGATAATAATCATCCCTAGTAGTATTAATTACTTCCGATACTAGTATAATTAATGTTAATACTTGATTATATTGTATTAATAAATAATTAATTGAGCCAATGCGAATAATGTTTTTAAATTCGTCCATTAAAATTAACTAAATCAAACATAATATTTCCTAACAAATAACCTTCCATTATTGTCGAAATAAATCCCTTAAATATTTAATTTTCAATAATAAATTTCCACTTTAGCTTAAAATAATCGTTATACTTAACAATCCCCATTATTAAATGTTTAAGAAAATTAACAAATATAAAATCAACTACCTTAAACAATTAGCTTTATTTAAAATGGGGTTTTCCCATTTTATTTATTTTAAAATTTAAAAGGGTTCCCCCCTATTACTATTTTATCACCTTTTTTTATTTATACACCCTTACTAGGGTTTACTTTTCTTTTATTTCATTATAACCTAACCCTAATTCTTTCTTCATGTTTTATTTACTAACCCTAACCCAAAATTGGGTTAGGGTTTTCATTTTCTTACTAACTATTTGTAGGTTGAGCCACACCCAAGACGGTAGGGTTAACTAGGGCTAATGGTGGCAAAGAGAGTCGTCAAGAGGAGGGTGTGGAGAGCAAGGTTCCACAGTGAAGGGGAGTATGGTGGTGGCTATGCTGGTGGCATCACGACGCCACATAGGGGGTCGCCCCTCTACGTGGGTTGCGACCAACACAGTGGCCACAACCGCTGTGTGGGTCGTGACCCGCACAATGGACGCAGCCCGTTGTGTGGGTCGTGGCCCGCATAGTGGTCGTCACCCTTTGTGTGGGTCGCAACCTGCATAATGCCAAGAAAATTGACACAAACAAAAAAAATTCGCCATTCTTTTTTTTTATGGTAATTCTTTCTTTTAAAGTTTTCATATATATAAATATATATTTATATTTTTTTTTGAACAAGGAATAGTAAGTATTATATCTTCATAATCATGCTTAAATCTTAGCTTCACTGTATTTTTTTTTTTTTTAAAAGGAGCTTGGTTTAAAGGCAAATATATATATATATATATGGGTCAGTGCAAGAAGATGAGTCCACTTTTTCACCAAAAAGTGGAAGTGTTTTCCCTGATTTTCAGATTTTGTCTCATTTGAGTGTGTAGTTTCCAAATATGTAATTTATTTTAATACCCACATAATAAAAAATCTTTTTGAATGGAGTTCTAAAAACTATGTTTTAAAAATGTTTGTTTCAAGACCATACCATGTATGTGTACGACCCACACTTTTTGACACAATTAAAATTATTTTCTCAAACCGTTCTAGGAAATGGTTTGTAATACACTGAAGATTGATGAGCACATTTTTCTGTATTTTTTTCTAATATTTTTCTTAATTAATTTTTTAATGGCCGTAATTATCTTTTTAAAAATTTGGCGTGTATGACCCACATAATTTGACGTAAACTTAACATTTATTTATTTATTTTTAAATAGAAAAGAATTTTGTGTAGATTGATGACATATAATTTTTTTTTCAAAATTCATTAAAATAAAAAAGTTATTAAATTAACAAAATGAGTTAATATTTCAAGTTTATGGACCCAATTTAGTATAAATTAAATGAAAAATAGTTAAAATAATCAATGTTTAAATAAATTTACATATTTAGAATCTAGATAGTATAATTTGAAATGGGTTTTAATTTCGTACAAAAAATTCTCTAATTAGAGGCATGTAAACTATTTTAGAAGTTCATATTTGTGCTTTCATTCATGGAGATTTGAATTTGCAGGTCAATGTCTTAGGTGTGGCCATCTCAGGCCTATCACAGGTCTAATCTCGAGCCAAGTGGTGGGTTGTGGATTCAAATTCTACTGAACGGGTGCCTGTTCCATTTTTTTGCCCGTTCGATTTACTAATGGGCCCCCGTTTCAGAAACGGGGGCCTGTTATTTAGATAATAGGCCCTCATTTCATAAACAGGGGTCCGTTATTTAAATAACAGGCCCCCGTTCCTAAATAACCATTAGTTTAAAAAAAAGACAGATTTCATCAATTTACCACACTATCATTGAAATCCGTACTGACAAACATTTTTTTACATCATTTGGTAATACTTTTTAATATTTTTTACAGAAATTTTTTAAGAACTCAATAAAAAGGTATTATTTTTTGAAGAGGAGTTTGTAAAGATGGGTTCTAAGCAATGTCAAAAGAAAAAAAAGAGGGCAATGATAGTAGACGAAATTCAAGTAGAAAGAGAGGAGGCAAAATGCCAAAGAGATCGAAGATCACAAAAACAACGATTGAATAACACTTCTAAAGCATCTAGTTCAGTGCCCGTTGTAGATGAGACCATTGAGGACATCATGATGGATGCAAGAAATGTAGAACCAAACACGGGTATGACCGTTGATGCAAATATTCATGTGGATGTGAATCCTAGTATGTTTTTAAATCCCCATGACTATGATGCCAATCAAATTGCTGATTTGAATGAAGCTGGATATAAATTTTATATACCAATATGAAAAGAAATAAAAATTGAAAATATAACACCACCCTCTCTGAAAGAAAATGAATGTAATTTGTTTACTATTGATAGCAATGTGCTAGATAATCCTAATGGGCTAGTTTCTTGGAGACAAATAAGAACACATGTGAATAGATTATATAAACAATTTTTCCATAGTAAAAAGTTAGGATTCCAATGTCAATTAATGCTACAATTAATAAAAATATTAAAAATACATAAAGTCATGAAAAAAAAAGGTATTTACGCAAAGCCAAAAAGAAAAAATGAATCATATAAGCGAGTTGTATCTACTATTGCTAGTTCCATCGATTCTATTGGAAAAAAAAGTCAATCTAAAGATAAGAATGCAACACATAGAGTTATAACAACTGCTATAGTTGACAAAATGATTGTTAGTAAAAGAATGTTAAGTGATATAAGTGGCTATTTGAACTTACATTGTAGAACCTTGTCAAGAGTGGCCAAAAGAAGAGACACAATTGAAATTGATCCACTAAACCATTGCTAGAGTTATAGTCGTAGACTTCAAAGGTCGGACATGAAATTAAATGATGAAACTAAACAATTAATTGCAAAATTTTGGCATGATAACACTAGAGTTTCATCTAATGTTAGAGATGTTTTAAAGTTAAGGGTGGGATAAAAAATTTGTGATCCTCATCCAAAACATCTTCTTGACATGACTCAAACTAAATTCTTTAAAAAATTTAGTGATGAATCTGTGTTAATGAATTTATGAATTAGGAAAAGATCATTTGAAAAATGCAAACCCTAGTATGTTAAAATCAATAAACAAAGAATATCTTCTTGTTGTAAAACTCATGTTGAGTTTTGTTACTATTATGATGTTTTTCAATATATACATTGTATGTTGCATGGTAATGATCTTGTGTAGGATTGTGGTGTTTATGTTCCACCTGAAACTATAAAAGATTTTATTGGAAGTTTATTTTGTAAACCACCTAATGAACAATTATTTCTTTCCAGTTCATGCATTTATGGCCTTTGCAATTTATGTGGTAACTATTCTTTGATGTTAGGAGATTTAAAAATATAGAATACCCTCTAAAGGATGGAAAGATGGGGAAATGTTTGGAATTGATTACAGAACAAAATAGTGTGAATGCATTTATCAGTGAGTTTAAAAGTCATATTGTTCCAAAATATGTGAAACATTCCCAACATGCCTGATGCCTTGATGGACAGTTTCGCATATGCAAGAACACATTTCCAGTTGGAACAATAGTATCAGTTGTGGATTTTGCAGAAAATTATACTCTAAAACCACAAGAGGAAACTCAATCACAATACAACAACTCAGTGCAAGGGGCCATATTTATGCATATTATATATAGACATGACCATGATAGTACAAAAGATCAAAGAAAATTTGTGAGGGAGTATCATTTCTATGTTAGTGATAATCGATTACACTCTTTAGAGTTTGTTCAGCATTGCTTCGAGGTATTTCATGATAATCTTAAGGAAAGAAAAATTGACATGAAACAACATAAGATATGGTCAGATAGCTGCACCTGACAATTAAAAAATGCAAGAATGTTTTATTGGCTATGCAAAGTTCACAAGATAACCAATGTCCAACATTTACAGAGTTTTTTTTGAAGCAAGACATGGTAAGGGGGAACACGATGGAGCTAGTGCCTGTTTAAAAAGAGATATTTCTAGAGAACAATAGAAATTCGAGGATGCAATGAAATTTAGAGATGCTCATGTAGTTATATATTGGTGCAATTCAAAGTTGTCAAAAGGATCAACTGAAAACTCTACAATTCGATGTTTCTTCTAGTTGATAGAAGAAGATACTATTCCTATTTGGCATGATTGTAATACCATCATTGGATCAGCTAAATGGCATTCGTTTAAGAGTTCTAATTCAAACACATGGACTATATTCATAAGGTAGCTTGCTTGGTTTTGTCAGTTTTGTGTTTCCAGAGATTGGGAATTTTGTGACAATAAAGAATGGGTTGAACAATGGCAACAAAGATCATTGACACCCATAGATGTAAATGATCCGTATGAAAGAAATGATGAAGATATGGATCATATTTTTGCATCAAATGACTATGATCACATTTCAGATCTTATACAACAAGGTAAAATTGTTTTTGAAATTTGTTTGGATTTATTAAATAGTACATATTTATGAAATCTTACAGTGTATATTTTTGTTTTTATTTCTCATTAAATATTAAAATAAAATTATTTTGTGCAGAGGACATGTCTATGTTGTTGTTGCACTAGAGGACAATGAAGAGGGGACAAAGTATTGGTTGGCTCGATGTGTAGAGCCAAAACATAATCTAACCACTCCTCAAGTAGATGATGATGGTTATGACTATCCAACAGGATTTGTGGTTGTTGTTGGAACTTGGCTACACAAATATCTAACAAGAAAGAATGTATTGCCCGCATTTGAAGATTATTATGCCATGACATGATATAATAGGACCAGCTATGGACCTATTATGCAATGTCATGGCATAATATGACCTATTATGTCATCCATATTTGGTCCTATCATACTAAGTAAACATGTCGAATTAGCGAAGTTTCAGTGTTGGAGATGAATTAGATAATGAAGTTGGCAATTCGAGAAAATGATGTCATGCTGTGGCTTAATAGGTCCTATTATGGACCTGTTATGCCATGATGGCATAATAGGTGGACTATTATACAATGTCATGGCATAATAGGACCTATAATGCCATGATGGCATAATAGGTCCTATTATGCCATGACATGATATTTAATAGGACCAACTATGGACCTATTATGCAATGTCATGGCATAAGAGGTCCATAATTGGTCCTATCATACTAAGTAAACATGTTGAATTAGTATAGTTTCAGTGTTGGGGATGAATTAGATGATGAAGTTGGCAATTTGAGAAAATCATATCATGTTGTGGCTTAATAGGTCCTATTATGGACCTGTTATGCCATGTTGGCATAATAGGTGGACTATTATGCAATGTCATGGCATAATAGGACCTATTATGTCATGATGGCATAATAGGTCCTATTATGCCATGACATGATATAATAGGACCAACTATGGACCCATTATGCAATGTCATGGCATAATAGGACATATTATGCCATCATGGCATAATGTGTCCTATTATGCCATGACATAGCATAATGTGTCCATAATTGGTCTGTTTATATCATCACATGACATAATAGAACCATAATAGGACCTTTATGCCATGACATGGCATAAACCTAAGCCTAAACTTTGATATCTAAAATTTGAAGAGTAATGTTAATTACTTTTAAGGTTACACTAATAGTGGTAACTTTTGTATTGCCTAATGAGAATTAAGAATAATTTTGGTAAATATGTTCAGTTTTGTTTCAATTTTGTTTTCATTTTTGTTTTTGTTTTGATTTTGTTTCCGTTTCTATGTTTCTGAGATATCTAATTTGATATTTTGTTTTGTTAACTATCTAGGTTTGGTTTTGATTTTTAAATTTGTTGATTAGGGTTCAAGGTTAACTGTTGAAGAATATTTTAGATCAAAATCAAGAATTTACAAATGTAAAAACAAATTTATTTATAGGCTACTTTAAAAAAAAACTAAAATAATACCAAAAAAATCTAAATAATACACAAAAAACAGGAAATATATACAAGAAAATTACGAAATGTGAAAATAGATGACTGAATGTATACCTGGTATAGTGGTGGAGGCTTGAAATGGAATCCACAACACGAGGGCCATTTTGATCTCTTGTTCTCACTTCACTGTCAGGGTGAAAATGAAAAAAATTGCCCCCCAAAAAGGTAAAATACAATTTACAAACGAGGGCCCGTTTTTGACAAACGCGCCCCTGTTTTTTTTAAAACAGGCCCCCATTTTGTTTAAAAACAGGGGCCCATTTATTTTAGCTTTGGGCCTTCGTCACCTTTCGGCTCGGGAGCCCAAAGCATAAACAATCCCCCGTTTTTTGAAAACAAGGACCCATTTTTAGGAGCACATTTTCCAATGCGTAGACTTCCACGAATTTGTGACTCATTATCTTGCACTTTCCCATATATATATATATTTGCAAAATCTACTTATTGTGAGTAGGTTATATTTGTTTAAATTAGATTAGATTGTTCAACAACATGTATGTTTCCATGAAAGGGGAAGGCATAGATTTAACATTTCCTGAGCAATGTGTTTTTCCAGATTTAAAAATTTAACAGTAATGTTTTAGTTTACAACAACATTTTCATTTATATTTACACCGAAGGCATCTCTTATATGAAATGCATCAGCTGACTTTTAAAATCAATGGCTCAAATTTCATAATAACCTATACAAGACCATTGGGAAAATATTATCCGTTGATTTTTCTGGCAAGCAAATGGTGTACGTAAGCAGTTTAGAACACTTTGGAGCATTAAATTTCTGAAACGACATTAAATAGGCTGGAGGAACGAACGCAGAATTTTCAGAGAGGCATCTGTTTGTAGCGCACTAACGGGGGAACGTACGATAAGTGTTAGAGCTCCACATGTCGATATCTAACGCGGTTTTGGTGGCTTAATTGTGCAGTTACGGGATAACATGTCGCTTTTGAGATGCGAGTGGAGATATTAAAAAATTCGATATAAGTTGCTATCAAGGATGGAAAGGTTGCACCCATTGCTGTTTCTTACTTCACGTGATAAATCGGTTTTTTTTGTCATTCCCGGTGACTAGTAAATCCATGGCTTTCAACTCACGCTCGATAGGGGAACATTAAAATCATGCTTTT
The DNA here is from genome assembly GCF_030272615.1 of Cryptomeria japonica. Lineage (NCBI taxonomy): Eukaryota > Viridiplantae > Streptophyta > Pinopsida > Cupressales > Cupressaceae > Cryptomeria > Cryptomeria japonica. Next base: position 96,882,478 of record NC_081411.1, read on the forward strand.
AATTTTTCAACTGTCTCCTAACGTCAGTGGTAAAAATAATCACCCACTTCAACTGATAAACGAAGCATGCTTTAATTTTTTCATCACCTCTTAATGTATATGGTAAAATTAATCATCCGCTTCAACTCCTATTTATCAGGAAGCTTTGATAAGGTGTAAATTTAAAAACTAAAGGAAGTGGTGGAGAATACTATCAACAAATAGGAAGTTAATTGGAGATTTGTAGAGTATTCCAGCACAACTTAGGTTAGCTTTTATCTCTGTTAACATGAAATTTTCACACACAAGATTTTGCATAAATATCATAGTAAATGGCAAATAAAAGTTGAAGGAATTGAATATTTTAAGTATTAAATAGAAAAAAAATTCATTATAATCATAATTAGATTTTGAAGGTGAGAATGATCATTGATTTTTGAAATGAAGATTAAATTTTTGTGAATATACTTCTCCATTCATGTGCATATGCACAGTTAGTTTGTTTTCTCAATAAAGACTCTGCACCATAGACATTAGCATGTCTCTTCAATTTTTACTCTGCACCATTGTAATTTAAGTAATTTAAGCTATTAAAATGAATTGTGGTTTAAAGAATAATAGAAGTTTTAGGTAAGTAATTATGTATTGGATAATTTTTCTATTACTAAATATAAGTTGAATTAAAGATATATCTTTTTATTATATTATTTGTCTATTTTTTTTCTTCTTTGTTTATTATATTCTTTTAATTAAGATAAAATAATTTTTTGAATTGGTTCATAAAAAAAGATAAGGTATTAAAGTTCAACAAAACAATAAAGAACAATTATAGAATTTTTGCAATATAATAGGTACAAAAATATATTAATAAGATAAAACTATGTATTAAAAACACTTAAATGTGTTATTGGATTATGTTTCATCTTTTTTAACAATTAATAATATATTTAATAAAAAAAAATTATAAACTATGGAAACAAGCTATATTTAATGAATAATTAATATTATATTTAATACAAAACAAACTTATTAAGAATATTAATAATATATTAAGTTATGTATTAATAAAATTAATAAACTTGATATTCTTATACTCCAAATATATAAGAACTTGAATGCTCGAAAAACTAAGAATCAAGGCTTTCCCACAAATTCATTGTGTACGTTTTTTGTCCCAGCTTGTTGTGCATGCATATATTAAGATGAGATAGATGCAAGATAATTGACTCCCATTGACATGCTTACTAGCTTTATGATTTTTGGAGTAGTGGCAAGGACGCCATTCTCCTGAATGAATGCATTAAACAAAATCCACACAATCACACGACTTTCAATGTAATGTTGTGTTGTTTGTGTTTTAAAAACTACAATTTCATATTTTATGCAAACTTATTTGGCTAGCATTCCTAGGTCACATTTTTCAACACAACCACAAGACTTTTAATGCAATACTATGTTGTTTGTGTTTCAAAAACACAATTTCACATTTTATGCAAACTTATTTGTCCAACTTATTTGACTGGCATTCTTGGTTACATTTTTGAAAACATTGTCTATTCATGCATTTCTTGAATGAATAAAAGGGTTTCTCATCCTCCCTCTTGTCCTTTTAGTTCTCATACCAACTCAACCCTCACTTCTTTCAATTATAATTGGTTTGCTAACAATTATTCATTTATCTTTTTTTCTCTTCTCTCCAACTCCCAAAGATGGATCATGGAGTTTGATTTGAAACATCATAGAAAAAAACTCACACAATCTTGAAACTAGAAGCAATTGCACAATAACATTATGGATTGTGAAAATCATGTCTTTGAAATATTGATTTATGTTGTCAATAGTAGTACATAAATGAAATTATTATTATTTAAATTATATTATATTTTAAAATAAATGAATATATTAAATTCATGTGATAAAATTATAATTATAAGTTGTATTGTCAACATGACCATAATTTACAAATAGTTGGTGCATATACATATATGAAGATATAGGCAATTTGCTCTTTGGAAAGATTTGTGAAGAAAATGAGGCAAAAAGTTAAACATTAGCTAAGTTTGAAAAACAAAAAATTAAAAATAGGTATGTAGGCATGACCTACTCACATAAAAATCCAAACAAACAATATACTAGAGCCATAATATGAGCTCTTAAGCTCCTCATACACATAATATGAGCTCTTAAGCTCCTCACACACACACACACACATGCACACATACACCTCTCTCTCTCTCTCTCTCTCTCTCTCTCTCTCTCTCTCTCTCTCTCTCTTCTCTCTCTCTGTCTCTCTCTCTCCCTTTTTTTTCCCCGAACTCTTTATCTCCCCCCTCATCTCTCTTTTCCTTCTCTACCTATTTCTTACCCTTCCTCTCCCTCCTCCCTACTTCATCATCTATATCTCTCCCCATGACTCCCTTACCCTCACCCTCCCCATCTCTTATATATCTCCCTATCATTAACCCTCTCTCCCTTTGTCTTACCATAAGTCTCTATCTCTATCTCTTTTTCTTCTCATATATCAATATTTATTCCTCTTTCTCTCTCCCTCTCTCTATCACTCACTATCTTCATCTCTATTTGTCAATCACTCTATTTATCTCTTTATCTCTATACCCCTCTTTCCCTCTCTCTATAATTCCTTATATCTATATCACTTGGTCTCATGATCTATATATATACCTATCACTCTACTTATTTCTCTCCCTCTTCCTCTCTCCCTCTAACTTCATCTTTATCTCTATTTTCCTCTCCCATGTTTCTCTCTCCCTCTATCTTCATCTCTATCTCTATCTTCCTCTCTCCCCTCTATCTGTAGACATGCATCTCTCTCTCTCTCTCTCTCTCTCTCTCTCTCTCTCTCTCTCTCTCTCTCTCTCTCTCTCTCTCTCTCTCTCTCTTCCTACACCTCTATATAGATCTATAACTTGTTGCCTCTCTATCTCAAACTCTCCATATTTCTTTATCCATCTCTCTCTATATAAATTTATCTTGTTATCTCTAAATCTCTCCTAGAGTCTCTACCCATCTCTTTAAATCACTTCCTAGTTATATCTTTATCTTTCTACATCTTCCACTCTCATTCTCTTACTACCTCTCCCTCTCTATATATTAATCTCTTCCATCTTCATCGATCTCTCTCCTCTCTTGCATTATCTCCCCCTCTACTTTTCTCCATTTCCCTCTCCTTCTCCATTGCTATATTATTCTCTATCTATATATTGTTACCATCTTCGCCTATATCCCTTTTTTATCCACCATATATCTCTCCCTCTTTCTATCCCTATCTCTCCATCTCTCTTCCTCTTTCCCTATCATAAAATAACATGATCTTGTTAGTGATGTAGCATGATTATCTTCCTTTGTTTGAAGTTTTATGCTAGAATTATGATTCAATCCTTATAAGTGGATGAATAATTGATTTGAAGCTATACTTCTCTATTGAGACCTCTATGCACAAACATCATTTTCTAAAATGTGTACCAATTGACCTCATTGACCTCATGTATTGCACAAATGTATGCAACTAATAGACTATTTTTTTTTCCCAAATTACCTTCCAAACCTCTTTCTCTCTATCTCAATTTTCCATTCCGTCCTCTATCTATCGACATGCCTCCCTCTCTCTATTTTCTATTCCCTCCTCTATCTATCGACATGCTTCCCTCTCTCTCTCCCTCTTCCTAGACCATTATATCTATATCGTGTTGCATCTATAGCTCTATCTCTCCATATTTCTTCTTCCATCTCTCCCTCTATCTCTATCTTCTTATCTTTATATCTCTCTACCACTATATCTTTATCATTATCATTTCATCTCTCTCTCTCTCTCTCTCTCTCTCTCTCTCTCTCTCTCTCTCTCTCTCTCCCTTTCTAGATCTATCAACATACTTTTCTCTTCAATCTCTATTCATCTCTCTCTCCTCTCCCACTCCCTTCTCCATCTTAATCTTCATTTCTATCTTTATCCCCTGGATCCATCTCCTTACTCCTCTCTCTATCTCTCTCTCTTTCTTCCTATTGACCTTATATATTACACAAATGTATGCAAAAAAAACACTTTTTCCTTTTTCTATTTCACCTTCCACACCTATTCGGCTTACCCATTGCACACCAAGGTGCAATTGCTAGTTTATTTATATATATAAATATAAATATGACTGATGTATAATAAGATTGAGTTTATTTCCTATTCCAAGAAAATTTTCATTCATATATCTAAATCTACTTGCCCTTATCAACATGATGTTATTTTCTTATTTATCCAATATTACATCTGAATACAAATAATGAGTAAATTTAAGTCTAAGCTTAAGAAGTATATTTTTTGTTTAATTTATATTTAGAAGTAAATTTTCCTTTCTATTAACAATTATACAACTAACATAATACACTTCAGAAAATGATAAGATTAAATAAATGATTTGATTTCAATGTTTATCTACCCTTTTTTACATGCATTTCTTTTCAATAGATAATAAAGCACAAAATAAGATTACATTTCCTACTCTATTTCAAGGTAATAAATAACAATATAGGAATAAAACTCAAATGCTTCTTTGATTTCTTTGAAATGAATATACTCAAAGTAAACATACATTCTTTTTTTTTTTAATTTCCTCTACACAATAGTAACAGAGTTACAAACTCAAGCCTCTTCATTTCTACAAAATTGAGGGCTTGTTAAAATACATTTTTTTTGTTTGAATCTCCAATGCATTAAATAGAAAACTTGTACATGAGCTTGACTTTACTCCATCCTTTATCCCCAAAGAAAACCTGAAAATAAAGTTTGTAGGTTGTGACCATGGAGGCTCACTTCCCAACCTAGGCTTACTTGAAGCCACCCCCGAGCTAGGAGAGCCAAGGCTAAACAAGTTAGAAACAAACTCAACCACAAAGAAAGAAGAAACTCAACAAAACATGAACTCCCAACTGAAGGATAAACAATGTCACCAAGTGACTAATTTTTGTGGGGTGAAGGTGGACCAAGTACCTAGAGGATATTTGCAAGAAGGAGGAACCAATGCCTTTACAAGGCTACCAAAGTAAACCATCACAAGTCACACACTTATCCCAAAATACCCTTATGTCCCCCATGGCATACAAGCCCATATTTCCCCTTATGACCCCCTTTGCATAAACATAAAATAATGTAGCAAAGGTCCCATAACCCTTGTGTATCTCTCTCTTCTAAGAATAGAGTCTCTACACTCTTAGGCTGTCAAGAAGCCCTTCACTCCCAAGGCTACTCTACCCTCCCAAGGGTGAGTATGGCCTTGAAACACCAAAAATACATATAAATATACAACACATAAAAAATAACACATGGAAGAACTCCAACAATGAACTTCACAAACCACATAAACAACAAGAAAAATGCACAAACAATCTTTCCTTCACTATAACAATGAAATGCAAAATGCAAGGAAGAAACACTACCAACCTTGATCCTACAAATGGAATGAGGAATGTTTGAAGGAGAGATGCCCAATCCACTAATCATTTCTTCCCTAAACTTAGAAATGTAACTCAAAGACTAAATTTTCCAACAATATTTCTAAGTCTGCAAAAATGGAGAGTGGGTGATCAAAATCCTAAGTTTGAATGCCTTCCCTAAGTAGAATCTTCTCACACTTTCCAACCCCTTGGAAAGGTTATGAGATCTCATAGGTTGGTCTTCCCAAACTCTTACAGGATTTCTAAAAATGGAAACTGAAAAAGGTAAGAGAAAGTGGGGAAGAGAAACTATCACTCAAATGGAAGGTTGTCTAACCTAGGAGAAATCCTCAAAAGTTGAATTTCGTCCATCGTAGAAAACTCAACTTTTGAGGTGACTTGATAGGCACATGTGAGTGGTCACATGGTTAAAATTGACCTTTACCCATAGGTATAACATATGGACCTTCAAAAATACCCCTAATCTAACCTTAGGAGTTAATTTGACTCTCTAGAAACTCACCTAAAGTTTACCTACGGGTCAAACTTTAGTTGACCATTCTAAACACTCTCTATCGATGACTGTTTTGGGACCACACTAAGATATTTTAAAAAATGCATTGGTTATACAAATTCCCTCCAAGGGACATGTCACTATCAACTCACTTCACAACGCAAGTGGCAAGTGAAACCATAAAAATTCACAATACTTAAATACACATGGCAATGTCCCTTTTTGGAATTAGCAAATACAATTTAAACAAACATTCAAGCATTCACATTTAAAAATAAAACACATTACACATGAGGTGTCGTCTCTCCAAATAGACAACCCTTGGCTTCAGAAATGCACATAAATTTAACTTGATTCTCCAAATAGTTTCCATGGTCACATGGATTAGTTTTCCTGTGCAACTCACTTTGCACATTAGTAATGCCAAATAATCACATGCAATATTAATATATGAAAAGGATTCAATTTAGACACTTTGAATACAATTTTAATCATAACAATCAAATTACCAATTAACCAATAAAATTCACATAAAATAATTTACTCAATGGTATCATCATAATCATCATGAAATTCAATCATTCATAAGGCATGCATCCAGGTTTTCTAACATCATAAAGAAAGTACTGCAAATCAGAAATAAATGATATACACCATATCAATGTTATCCAATCACTGGATCATATATAATCTATATCCATAAGGCATCAAAATAAAGTATCAATAATAGGTCCAACATGAAAAATAACTACAATTCTATGACAGCTCGGGGTAGAGCCTCATAGAACTGACTAGTGAATCAAATGAGGAAGATACAAAACTAACATAGACTATACCTAGATATGTGAGATTAAATCACTCTCAGGACCAAATAATTGGTGATAAGAATGTAGGTGTGCAGACTAGGAGGAAGATTAGAGAAAATTCTTGTTTGATCTCTACAATGGAACCTAGAACAATTAAGGAAGCACTCAAATATGATGACTGGGTGAAAGCAATGAATGAGGAATTAGATCAAATAGAGAAGAATAAGACATGATCACTTGTTCCTAGACCAGAGGAAAAGAATGTGATTGTAATTGAATGTGTCTTCAAGAATAAGTTAAATGAAGATGGAAAAGTGGCAAGAAATAAGGCAAGGTTAGCCTACAAAGGATATGTATAGGAAGAAGGTGAAGACTATGGTGAAACATTTGTATCGATTGCAAGATTGGGAGGAGTAAGGATGTTGCTAGCATTTGCTACATATAAGGGATTCAAAGTCTGCCAAATGGATGTCAAGTCAGCCTTTTCAAATGAAATTCTTGAAGAGGTAGTATACATTGAACAACGAGATGGTTTTTCCTTGACTGATGATAAAACATGGTGTGTAAATTGTATAAAGCTTTGTATGGTCTAAAGAAGGCACCAAGAGCATGGTATGAGAGATTACATGAATATTTGATCAAGATTAGATTCTAGCGTACTAGTGAGGACAATAATATTTATCTAAAAAATGATGGAGACAAGATGCTAATAGTTGATGTATTTGTAGATGACAACTTTAGATGGAAATGTTAATATGAGTACGGATTTTGCTGATGAGATGAAAAAGGAATTCGTGATGTCTCTAATCAGTGAAATAAAGTTCTTTATTGGTTTATAGATCCAACAATTGGATTGTGGTATCTTTATCTCTCAAAACAAGTATATTAAAGATGTGTTGAAGACTTTTGGCATGGAAGACTGCAAACCGGTAGGAACATTGTTGGTAACAGGCTGCAAGTTGATAAAGCAAGATGATTCACCTGATGTTAGTGAAAAAGAATACAGGTCTATGATTGGTAAACTTCATTATGCTATACATAGTAGACCTAACATTGTGCATGATGTTGGGTTAGTTGAATGGTTCCAAATGTAAGGAAGTTAAGTAGCGGAAACAGCTTCCTACACTAACCTTGAGAGGAGGGTAATGCAAAACTTTTTCAGATCGTTACAACAGTTACAGAAAATAGAAATAGATATAATAGCATTCATACCATAACACAATGATTTACGTGGGGAAAACCCTTTCGGGAGAAAAACCCCACCCTCCAAAAGCAGCTCAATATTTTATTTAGCAATAAAAAACAGATTACAACATACTTGCAGAGCAAGCTCTTCGCAGGAGTACCACTAATCAGAGATTCAGAGGCAACTCAATAGCCATAAGACTCTTACACACAACCTCTATCTCACACACCTCATAAATAGGAGATACAATACAGGAAACCGTCAAACGGTATTACAAAACCATGGGCTAAAACCACCCAATAAGGTGTAGCCGACCTTATCTCCCTTCTAGATGCCCTATGACATGTTAAAGAACACATCAACATGTGTCGCTCCCTTTTACAGCTCATTTATGTATCCGATACAAATTATTTTTCCTATTTCAGGAGTACAAACTTTCGGAGGCCATAACTTGAGAACCGGGTGTCCGATTGACGAACCGTTTGAAGCGCTGGAAAGCTCGCGAAGTGCTCTATCACCTCGTAGCCCGCTTCACCGGTTATGGCCACTTTTTAGGGCGTTCCAAAGCCTCTAAAGTCCCCAAAATTAAGTTTAAATATTTTATTGCACCCCTCCAAGACAAAAACATTAATATCTTCAAAACTAGCTGTGACCTTGCGACGCAACTTTACCGGAATGCTAATCTAACCAACCAGAAGCTTTAGGGAGAGTTTCGCACCATTTCGTGCTCAAATGAAAACTTACTATAAATAGTAACCTCGCATAAATGCAAGGTTGAGACCCCATTTTTCTCAACAAATCTCCCACTTGTCGAACACCTTGCAAGAGCGGAAGGGAATGTTAACACAATGAATCAATTGCTAGGGGCCATAAGGCCCATAGACTCTGAACACCATCTGAACTTCTCTGTGCTCACAGTGTTAGTTAAAGCATCTGCAACATTCATCAAAGTTTCCACCTTAACCAGCTTCACCCTACCATCTTCGACCATATCTCTAACAAAATGATACTGAACATCAATATGTTTGGTCCGAGCATGAAATGTCAGGTTCTTAGCTAGGCTAATTGCACTCTGACTGTCACAGTAAACTGTCACTGTACCTTGTTTTATTCCAATATCCGAACACAGTCTCTTAAGCCAAATGGCCTCTTTACAAGCATGAGTAGCTACCATATACTCTGCTTCAGTAGTGGATAAAGCAACCACAGCCTGTCACTTACTCATCCAACTAATTGCACCACCAAACAAAGTAAACACATAAGCACTGGTGGATCTTCTGCTATCAATATCACCTGCCCAATCTGAATCCACATAACCATGGATATCAAGGGAAGTCATGTCTCCAATTGAATTACCATGATAACACAAAGAATACTCTGAAGTACCCTTCAAATATCTGAAGACTCTTTTGACTGCATCCCAATGTACTCTACCAGGATTAGACATATATCTAGAAAGTACTCCCACTGCTTGGGCAATATCTGGTCTAGTACAGACCATAGCATACATCAAGCTTCCAACCGCACTTTGGTAAGGCACTCTACTCATGTCTTCCATCTCCAATGGGGATGTAGGACAATCTAAAATAGATAGTTTCATTCCAACTGTAAAAGGAACACTCAATGGTCTACAATTCTGCATGTTGAACCTCTGTAACACTGAATTCACATACTTACTCTGGCCTAGCCATAGCTTTCTGTTCACCCTATCTCTTCTAATTTCCATCCCAAGAATGTGCTTTGCTGCACCAAGATCTTTCATTTCAAATTTAGCAGCGAGCTGAGACTTCAATTCTGAAATCATACCTTTCCCTTTACCAATGAATAACATATCATCAGCATACAATGCAATGAATAAGAAATGATCACCATAAGATTTATAATAAACATAGTGATCTGATTTAGAACGTTCAAATTCCTAGTACCACATCCTAGGACTTTGTTTGAGGCCATACAAAGATTTCTTCAATTTACAGACCAAATTACTTTTGCCTTTCACCACATAGTGCTCCGGCTGTCTCATATAAATATCTTCCTCCAAATCACCATGAAGGAAAGCAGTTTTCACATCCATTTTCTCAACCTCTAAATCATAAGCAGTAGCAATAGAAAGCAAAAATCTAATGGACGTCATTTTTGCAACAGGAAAAAATATCTCACCGTAATCAACACCCTCAACCTGAGAGTAGCCTTTTGCAACCAACCTTGCTTTATACTTCTCAATGCTTCCATCTGAACCAATCTTTTTCTTGAACACCCATTTACAACCAACAGGTTTTCGTCCTTCAGGCAATGGTACAAGATCCCATGTATCATTCTTTTTCAAAGCTGCCATTTCTTCCTCCATAGCAATCTTCCAGGATTCTGCATCATTCATACCTAATGCCTCTTCTACAGATTTCGGTTCATCCACACTAGTATTCAGAGCAAAAATACATCTCCAATCATCAGGTGAATACCTTTCAGGTGGTTGTCTATGTCTTGTAGACCTTCGAACAAGCTGAGTTGGAGGTTCTTCCTCCTCTTCTGAAGATTCAGAGCTAGACGAGCTCTCCTCAAATTCTTGCCTATCTAGGGGTCTCGATTCAACTGTTTCAGGTGTAGAAGGAAGCTGAATCACATCTTCCTTTTTAGTTTGTTCTGGTTGCAATGTAACAGAAGGAGACTTAATTTCTCTAAAAATAACACTTCTAATGTGAATTACCTTTTGTGCAAAAGGGTCCCAAAGCTTGTATCCTTTCACACCATAACTATACCCGATGAAGATACATTTCACAACCTTATTCTCTAACTTTGTTTGCTTCTCCTTTGGCACATGTGCATATGCCTCGCAACCAAAAACTCTAAGATGTCTCAATGAAGGCTTGTGACCTAACCATGCTTCCATAGGTGTTTTATCAACAAGAGCTGATGTAGGAGACCTGTTAATCAGGTAGCAAGCAGTGGCAACAGCTTCAACCCAAAACTTTTGTTCGAGACCAGCACCACTCAACATACTCCTAGCCTTCTCCATCAGTGTCCTGTTCATTCTTTCTGCAACTCCATTCTGCTGTGGAGAATACGGAGTTGTCTTCCGCCTGTTAATTCCACAGTCTTTACAGAATCTATCAAAATCATTAGAGAAAAACTCACTGCCATTATCAGTTCTCAAACATTTTATTTTCTTTCCAGTCTGCAACTCAACCATTGCTTTAAATTCTTTAAAACGACTAAAAACTTCAGATTTACTCTTTAGAAAATAAACCCATGTCCTTCTACTAAAATCATCAATAAATGAAACATAATATGTGGATTTTCCAATCGAAGAGACATCTACTGGACCAAACACATCAGAATGGATAAGATCCAAAACACCACAAGTTTTATGAGAACTCGAGTAAAACTGAACCCAGTTTTGTTTTCCATAAATGCAATGCTCACAGAAATCAAAGTCAAGATTACAGTCATTCAAACCTTCAACAACGTTTTTATTTTTTAAGGTCCTTAGACCCTTTTCTCCAATGTGGCCAAGTCTCTGGTGCCATAACATAGTCTTCTCTGCAGGTAACTTTGCTTCAGACGAAAGAGCACCCTTAGGTACCCAAAAACCATTTCCATCTGCTGAAGGTGAAACCTTCAAATCTTCTAGTGAAGTATCCACAGATTTACTTTTTACAGAAGTGCTATTACACTCAACAGTGTATGCTTCAAGCTTATACAAAGTGCCAAACCTGACACCTCTAGCAACTACCATAGCACCCTTAATCATCTTACATCCTGCTTCAGAAAAGACTACCTGCACACCCGCATCTATCAGTTTGCTCACAGATAACAGGTTTCATTTTAATCCAGGGATATGCAGCACACCATTAATCCTTTTTATTCTACCATCAGAAAATTTGATTCTAACTTTACCTCGACCAACATTGTCTAGATGTGAATCATCACCCAAGTACACCTTACCTCCATTAAATCCTTCATATTCAGAAAACCAATCTCTATTGGAAGTCATATGAAAAGATGCACCTGAGTCAATTAGCCAGGCATCATTACCTGCATGAGTTGCCAAAGCCGCAATAAATGCATCGCCATCTTCCTTGTCGGACTCAGAATCAGAATCGAACTTTTTCTTTTTCTTCTTCTTCTTTTCTTCTTTGTAGTCCTTACGGATGTGACCCGGTTTACCGCAGTTCCAGCAAATGACTTTGGACTTTCCAGGAGATTTCGATCTCCCTTTGGATTTGGACTTGTCACGCTTCTCATTCTTCTTGCCTTTCTCCTTAGGTCTTCCACGAACGGTTAGGGCTTCCTTTGAACTGATGGATACCTTCCTTCGCATCTCTTCACCGAGTAGGGCACCCACCATGTCTTCAGATTTCAAAACAACAGAAGTACTACCGATAGCCATAACAAGAGAATCCCACGAATCAGGCAAAGAACAAAGCAAGATCTGACATTTCTCCTCCTCGTCCATCTTAACACCGACGGATACTAATTGAGCCACCAACATATTGAATGCTTCCAGGTGGTCCGCAATTCATCCACCCTCTTCCATCTTTAAGGAATACAATTTCTTTCTTAAGAAAATTTGATTTAATAAAGATTTCACTTGATACATCTCACCAAGCTTAGTCCATAGCTTCTTTGCAGAGTTCTCTTCATGGACATTGATTAGAACAGAGTCTGCCAGGCATAGTCTGATTAGACCCTTCGCTTTTCAGTCCATAACATCATACTGAGCTGCCGCAGTAGGATCTGAGGGCCTTTGGACATTCGCATCAACAGCATCCCAAAGATCTCGATCTATTAGCAGATCTTCCATCTTCAGCTTCCACATCTCAAAATTACTTCCATTAAATTTCTTCACCTCTATTCTCCCTGATGAACTCGCCATCTGAATATTCCTGCAACAAGATCAAAAAGTGTCTTCTGCACAAGCTCCCACTCAAATCTGGATTAGTTCAAAAAACCCAACTGCCTACAATTGAAACCAAAGGTGATTAGGCTCTGATACCACTTGTAAGGAAGTTAAGTAGCAGAAACAGCTTCCTACACTAACCTTGAGAGGAGGGTAATGCAAAATTTTTTCAGATCGTTACAACAGTTACAGAAAATAGAAATAGATATAATAGCATTCATACCATAACACAATGATTTACGTGGGGAAAACCCTTTCGAGAGAAAAACCCCACCCTCCAAAAGCAGCTCAATATTTTATTCAGCAATCAAAAACAGATTACAACATACTTGCAGAGCAAGCTCTTCGCAGGAGTACCACTAATCAGAGATTCAGAGGCAACTCAATAGCCATAAGACTCTTACACACAACCTCTATCTCACACACCTCATAAATAGGAGATACAATACAGGAAACCGTCAAACGGTATTACAAAACCATGGGCTAAAACCACCCAATAAGGTGTAGCCAACCTTATCTCCCTTCTAGATGCCCTATGACATGTTAAAGCACACATCAACATGTGTCACTCCCTTTTACAGCTCATTTATGTATCCGATACAAATTATTTTTCCTATTTCAGGAGTACAAACTTTCGGAGGCCATAACTTGAGAACCGGGTGTCTGATTGACGAACCGTTTGAAGCGCCGGAAAGCTCGCGAAGTGCTCTATCACATCGTAACTTGCTTCGCCAGTTACGCCCACTTTTCAGGGCGTTTCGGAGCCTCTAAAGTCCCCAAAATTAAGTTTAAATATTTTATTGCACCCCTCCAAGACGAAAACATTAATATCTTCAAAACTAGCTGTGACCTTGCGACACAACTTTACCGGAATGCTAATCTAACCAACGAGAAGCTTTAGGGAGAGTTTCGCACCATTTCGTGCTGAAATGAAAACTTACTATAAATAGTAACCTCGCATAAATACAAGGTTGAGACACCATTTTTCCCAACACCAAAAAGAGCCCAAAGAAAGTCACTTGATGGTTGTTAAGAGGATTTTCTGATATCTTAAAGGAACATTAGACTATGGATTATGGTATCCCTGCAAAGTAGATTTCACTTTAAATGTTTTTACTAATGTAGATTGGGCAAGCAATGTGGGGGATAGGAAAAGCACAACTAGTGGAGCTTTTCTACTTGGAGGAAGAATTGTAGCATGGACAAGCAAGATACAAACTTGTGTTTCTCAATGTACAGTTGAAGCTGAGTATGTTGTTGCATCCATGAATTGCACGAAAACCATATGGATGAGACATGTTCTAGAAGGATTCAAGATAGATATGTCTGAACCATTGACTCTCTATTGTGAAAATACAAGTGGAATAAATATTTCTAAGAATGTTGTACTTCATGTAAGAACCAAGCATATAGAACTGGAGTATCATTTACTAAGGGAAAGAGTTCAGGAGAAGTAGGTAAAGATGGAGTATGTAAAAAGAAAAGATCAGTTAGCTGATATCTTTACTAAACCCTTGCCAAAGACTGCTTTTGAGTTTCTTAGAAGTAAATTAGGGGTTAGACCCCTACACTAGAAGAACTAAGATGCTGAAGTCACATCAATTATGTGGATTTCATGTTTATTCTTCACTAAGGATTGATAAAGATATGGGTTACTCCGCAAGGGGAGTGGTTCTGATATAGTATGGTATCAATTACAGCTCCAATCAGATTGAAGTCAAGTGATGCATTTTTGTTTGGCATTTTTGTCAAAGGTGGAGAAGAAAAAGAAATCTGATGATCAAGCTTCAGGAGAAGAAAAGAAAGAGAAGACCGACAGAAGTAGAGAGTGGCAGTTAATGTGATAAGATGTGAATGATTAGCATATATGATCTCATGCTCCTTTGATTGTATATTTGATTGGTGTTTCCATCAATACCAAAGGTGGAGATTGTTGGCATGATTGGCATAACTGATGCAAATGAGTTAATGAATGTACTAGTGGAGGAATGATGATGACACGATCAGTTATTTATGTTGACATTGATGGCAACCTATGTCAATTAATTTTTGATGATGGTTATTGATGAACTTTGATGTCTGACTTGTTGGATAAATAATTTTGTCTACTAGATTTAGAATTTGTAAGTTTGACAAGGTTTATCGACAAGACTGAGAATTAGGACTTCAACCAATAAAAGAAAAGATTTTGATGGAATCAGTAAATTGGTGATGGTTGGAAACTTGTGGTTTGAGACATAAGCTTTTATGATGGATTTGTGTATGTGTCCAGAACCACATCCTATGTTAATTATCGAAAGGCATGTTTTGAAATTCTAATGGAGTTGTGCTAGGGTTTTAGGAATGATGATGAATTTACTCAATCGGTAATGATTTTTAATTTGATGGTGATTGGTGGTGAATCTAAATGAAGATGATAACACGACACAACCTATGTGAATAATTTCAAATGTGTTTTTTGCATGGAAGATGGTAGAATTTCTTAGGAATGTGCAAAGTGCTTAGCGAAATGATGTAAAGGTTTGACTTCTATACAAATCAGATTTTTGTGATGTGTTATGAATAATAAATGATTGATATTACATTGTAATTTATTGTACATGATCTATATATTGATCTCTTATGATTTGTATTGTAAATTCAAGATGTAATTAGGCTTTATGACCGACTTAGTTGTTATGGATATTTAGGGTGACACAACTGATGTTTTATGTGTTGGTGGCATTAGGAGAATGGGTTAAGCCATCCTAGAGAAGATAGAGATTTGCCTAAGTGTTTCAGATTGTGAAGCAAAAATGTATCTGATTTAGCAAGCTGAAAGTGCAAAGTTACAGATCATTTTCACCGTTGTTCCCTAATAGTTACAACAACTTAAATCCCTTAACTGGGTAGGTCCTAATAGGCCTTTGTCATCTAAGTCTCCTAACAAGGAAACTCAGAAAAGAGTGTTTAAATCCTCTAACAAGGTTGATACTAAGAGATCATTTAGCTCCTATCTAGAGTGATAGGCAAATCCCTTAACCGAGTGACTCCTAACAGGGTCTTCTCATAACCGAACATATTGTAAGCTCCTAACTGGGTTAAGCTCCTAACATGAAATACTTAAAAAGAGTACAAATTATTGTGGGTACCAATTCCCACCATGGTTTTTCCCATTTGGGTTTCCACGTCATAAATCTTGGTGTTTATGTGTGGAATGTTTTTTCATAATGTTTATGTTTACATGCATTATTTCTGAGACACCGGTAATGATATGTAATTCAAAGTTAATTAGAAATTACCGGTACTGATAAAAAATGATTAGATAAAGAACTTGATCAGATTGATAAGATTTATTAGCAGAATGATAAAATTAGTATGACTGATTAAGAGATAAAGATGCTGATAATTATGATAGATGGTTTTAGCAAATCTAAATAAAAGGTTGTTAGATCTTATTGTACAAGTAAAGATATTTGTGAAGAAGTTTCAAATCTAATTTTAGTTGGATTTGAGTTCAAAGTTTAAGTTATTTTTAATATTGATTCACTCTCCCCTCTCAATATTAACTGGATCTTCATAAAATTAACACACAGTATCTCATAAGAGGTGAAATGAAGTTAAAATAGAGATATTTTGACTAGGGAAAGGAATGTATGGGAAATAAGGGTCTAGACAAAAAAAAAAAGTACTCTTTCTTGACATAAGAAATAGGGAGATAAGAGGGCACATAACCTCCCCTATGTCAATAAGTGATAGTCCAGGCAATACTATCATCAAAGATCCCTCCAAGAGGAGAATAGGGCATCCCATCGAGAGGATAACCAATTATCAAAAGAGGGACAACAGGAGGACATGGTGACATGTAACCCAATTGTGGAGATCTAAAGGAGGTACATACATTAAATAATTACAAACCGGAGCCCTATGAAGGTTGAATTCTTCCTTCTCCTTAACATCCTAGCCACAAACCATCACTCGAGAGACTTTGCACAAGATAGAGGATAAGAAATCCTACAAGGTGGAGGATAGGCACTAATAGACATAGTAACTTGGGAGAATCTTAGATGGACAAAATTGAAAGCCAAAATAATAGAAGCTACCCCATACCTATCATTAGCAACACCACTAGTAGAAACTATAATAGGAACAAATCCTACACTAGCACCAACCCTAGAACCACTCATGACAATAGTAATAATAGAGGAAAGTTGAGGCCCAACAAATAAAGCTATTGAACATCACTGAGAAGCCTTTCAAGAAGGACAAGAAGAAAAATGCTAGATCCCATACTATATCCACACACACCACTAGAAGCAAAAAACACTATAGGATAAAGCACGAACACAACAAACATGGTCACACCAGGATCAACTATAGAAAAGGAGGAGGCCACGATAGATAGCAAAGGAGAGATTTTAAAATCCCCTAGGTTAAAGGAATATTAGATTACCTAATGTCACACAATGTTTTGGGTTATTCCTAATTTGTTTTAGGAAAACTTATCTCAATCTTCATATAATGTAATCTAACTTTCAATGAAAAAAATGGGAGCTAAAGTTGAATAAGAGAATTTGGAAACAATAATTGTATTAAAAATGGACAAATTTACTAGAGATCGTTCTTCGCCCTTGGGCAATTTATGCCAAATAAAAAGTCATCCTTTAAAAGTAAGCAAATTAAAGAAAGGGGGTTCAAATAGCTCCCACAATTTATGCTTGCATGGAACCCAAGATTAGTTTCAAAGGCCCTTGCCCTCTATAGATAGATGTTTCTCTTCATTGGAAGTTGGGTTAGTTTTTTTGAAGATATTGGGTGCAATTAAAAGATATCCCTTTTAAAGGATCATCTTTCCCCTTGAAAAACCATTTTTGACCTCTAGGCTTCTTAAATAGGACTCGCAAAATTACTTACAAATTCTTCCAATGGTTTAAAATAGGAAATCCTCCTCTAAGAAACAGGACTAGTGAAAAATGATTTTCCTTTTGCAAACTAATAATGGATGGAGACATTATAATTGATGATATTTTCTGGTTAACTTTTTGTTTGGATAGAAACTAGTTCGAATGTAAACACATAAATTAAACACAAATTTGTGCTAGTGATAAATTGTTAGTAAAACACTGAATAAAACAACCACAAAAGTAGCTAAAGGCAAAATAGAACTTTTCTATTTATCTAACAAATAAATCATTTACAAAAATAATCTTCAAACTCATATTAAAATATGAGTGCAAGCAAAATTTCTATAGCTATCTTGAGTTGCTACCAACAAACTATTTTTTTGCAATCTAGAGCTATATACTACTTTTCTATTCATAGGAGCTACCTACTCTTGAACACACTCCTCTTCACAAACTCTATTGTTTTTGTTGCAAGTTCCTTTCTTATCTACACTAAAATAAACTTTATGATTGCATCAAAATTACTTTTTCCATCTCTTAATCTCCAAAATTTCTTGTCATTTTCAAAATCACCTACTAACAATAACTCAATTACTAATGAATTGACTATTACTATAACTTGAAGGAGGATAGAGTGGATGAAGATACCCAAATATTTTGAACAAGCTATTTGTTGATAGGTAGTTGGCTAGCAGGCTCAGGAATAATAAATTCCAACACACATTAGTCCTAAGCCATTTTAAAGCTCATTCGACAAATTTGGAGTTAATTATATCAAATGTGGAGCTACCTAGAGCTTATTGTACATGATTTAGGGTTCCAAAAATTCTTCCATTTAATCCATAATGATCAAATTGCTTCTTAGGTGCTCAAAATTGTGTCTAACAAGTGACTTCATATAATGTTAAACTAATACTCAAACCTACAATATTTAATATTGATTTCCTCATTCTCATCTAACTCCCTTATGAAATGATATCTAATTTAAATGTGTTCTCTTTGTCCATGAAATACTGCATCCTTCAACAAGCTTGCTGATGATACATTATCACAAAATAGTGTTGGAAGCGTCCTCTTGTTCTTCTTTCAAATTGGCTATAACTCTCCATAGACAAATGACTTGATATGCTGCTGCATTCACCACTATATATATATATATATATATATATATATTCATTTTTAGCTATAAAAAGAGAAATAATGAGTTGTTTCTTGGAAGCTCATGAAATGACTTTCAAACTCAAATAAAAAACTCAAATAAAAAACATATCTTGATGTACTCTTTGTATCATCTACACTTCCTTCCTTATTGTTATTTGTGCATCCATCTAGCCAAAACTCATTCGCTGCAATATACAAAGCATCGAATTTTCGGTTAGTAGATTTGTCTCTTTGAGTTTTGTAAGTAAAGACTCTTTTTTGCCCAAAAGTGAGACTAGATCATTGACAGTTGTGTAAATTGTGAATTAGTTTCCCTCTGAATTCATTAAAGCTACAACTCCATAAGATTTATATAATCTGATTTTAGAAAACATTAAATGCAGGTTTCTTTTCGCTAGAAAGTAGAAAAGGCAAAAATGTTTGCACAACACTATTCACCAAGATTAAATTCATAGCAAAGATTGAATATAGAGGTTCAAAGACCATCTATTCTTTAAATAAATCACAATTAGCATTGACACACCAATAAGCAATACTAATGTGAGAAAATATTTTAACCCAAAATGAATCTTAAAACATGAATCTTAAAACATGTTTTAATATTTTCTCACATTAGTATTGCATATTTTCTGAATTACAAACTATGATCTAAAACATTAATTTATATACATACAATTAATTACAGAAACTTCTATATATCACTATATTTCAATTCTTCACTGTACTGTACTCTTTCTGATTATTGATCAGAAAGGAACACACAATCAATAACAGACATAATCCTGTCGAAAAACTAAGGTCAGTTATGCCTATTGCAGTTACTGATGAATTAAAAAGGTGAGAATATCTTACAATATCTGGATCTGTTGCATAATCGTCCATCTCTGAAGGGAAGATCGTTTGCATTCTGGATAAAGACCTGATGAGAATCGGAGTGAAGGAAGCCTGGAGTTGTTCATCAATAGCAAAGTACACAACTCCCACCACTATTATGCAAGCCAGAAATGCACTCACCGTCCTCACGACCCTCTGATTAACCCCTTTCATGCTGGCCTGTGCAGAGATTTACTGAATTGCACTTATTTGTATCCTGGAAAGTGGTTCTCTGTGTTAAATTCATATTTTTGAGGCACATAAGAACGCCACGTCGCTACAATATAGACAGTAGGTTGCACGAAGTTGCAGAGAAACATTAACCTGGTTTCCACTCTCCACTCTCCACCATAGGAGTCAAGAGAAGAGTCAAGAGGAGAGGATAAGAAAACTACAAATGGTAGGTCCATCAAGGCCGCTGCCTCGAAAGACATAGAAATCACGGATTACAAGGATTTGTATTTTCCCTTTATCGCTTTGCTTTGTTTTGACTATAAATTTCCACCACAAGAAAGACACAAAAAGTTTTAGTTTTAGTTTATGTGTTGTATAGGGGAAAGGATTGAGTAGATATCCCTGGACAAGCTACAATGATGGATATTACATTAAAAGATTTATGGTGGACATCATGTGACATGATATCCGTAGATATATCATAATTATTGATATCACAGTGAGTTGATATCTTTCTCTCACACAATAGGTAAAGCTATTGAATGTACAGTGAGGTGATATATCTCTCTCTTCTAGATCAATCTATTGTGATCATAATAAGGTGTTGTAGGATAGAAGATTATCCTCCCTTGCTAAGAGGGAGTGTTGAAATAGATAGATCGATCGGGTAAACCAAATGTCTAATTGGCTTTACAGTCTTAGACATTTGTCTTGTATTTATCTATATATCTCTACTTATTATTTTGATCACATATAGACTGATCGGTTGAATATTATGATTAATATTATAACCAACATTATGAATAATTAGTAACAATCTTCTGTTACTAATTATTCATAATATTAATTATATTATTTCAATTTACAAATTATCAATTTATTGTATGTTATCATATCGGTTTGGTTGACCGATTATTTGTTATATTAGACCCGACGAGATTATCATCAGTATTGCATTTGTAATATGTGCCGAATTGCTCCACATAGGAGTCACGAATCCTTGAGGAATCATGTTGGTTCCACAAGGAGTCTTGACTCCTCTCTGGATCACTGATTGTATATAAATAATTATATGATGTCAATGAAGTTAGGCAATCCAATGATAGATAGCACGTCGACAACAACAAAAGGTAACAGTCGTGGAAGTGAAATGTAAAATTAATACGACAACAAGAGCATTCAAAATTGTTGAAATAACATACAATAAACATTTTCTTGCACATACAACAACTGACCTTTGTGAATAAGAACTATATTACCAAAATTAAAATTACCTATATATCTAATCCAGTTTGACACAAACTTGATGGTCAACATGCTTGACATTGTGTTATTTTTCTAAAATTTGTCAAAAAAAGAGATTAACATTATTGCAATATTTCGTCTAACTTTGCATTGAAATATGTGCAAACTTGATGGACAAGATGCTTGATGTTGTGTTCTTTTTTCTAAAATTTGTTAAAAACACGTCATTGTTAGTTGAAAAGTAAAGGGTAGGTGCACCAAGATTGTGAACATTCTTGCCATACTTTAATCTCCAAAAGATTGTAGTTGCTAATTGCTCTTGACCATCAATAGGTGTTTATTTAGACTTTTGAGATTTAGGACAAGAGTTGTTATAAGAAGAAGGATTTCCTTCAATTATTTTAACATTTCTATTATCAACTAATTTTTGTACACTTTCTTTAAAACCCAGATAATCATTAGCATCATGATCATGAGTTTGATGAAATGAACAAAAAGGAGCCTTTGAGGAAACCCTTTTAGCCTCTTGATGCATCATTTGTCTTGCAAGATGATCTTTAAAGTCTTGAATCCTAAGGAGGAGATCCATAGGAGAATCATTATAATTTCCTAGGCCTTCTGTGTTGTTCAAATTTTCCGAGTCGTTGTCCCCTAAAATCTTGTTTTGATATTATGTTATAGCCACTCCTATAGAAATTTCTTAATTGAGAAGGGGGAGGAACATTGTAATGAATCTATTTGAAATTTGTAGTGTACGAATTTTTAGAGGGAAGAAAAGGATTAGTAGATGAAGAAGTATCTTGTAAAGTAGATCTTTCCTGTCTATCATCATGCATGTCCTCTTTAATAGATTGGGAAGGAAGATCCTTATCATCTAAGGCCTCATCTTTTCTTAATGTTATGTGTGGAGATAAATCATGAATTAAATGCATAAGATCATCTTCTCTACAAATGTTTTGATGACTAAGATAGGATTTAGGAGAATAAGGAGCATCTAGAGAGATGGAAAGACCAATATCTTGATTTTCTCCCCCTTGCACTAGGGTATGTGTATGAGAAGAAGATGGTGCCATGTTTTCTTTGATGAATAAGAAGAATAGTAAGAAGGGAGGGGTGAATTAGTATTCCTTTGAACTTATTTAAACTTCTAATTAACTAATGACACCACATAATCTAAGTGCAGTAAACAAAAGATATATAACACATAACACCCGAATTTTGTACGTGGAAAACCCAATATGGGAAAAACTACAGAGAGAAGATTCTCTTAGGAATAGAGTAATATGCAACTAGTTACACAATACAAAGGGTGTTGGATCACTGTTGGTTTTGATTCACTCTCCTAAATAAAAGATGTCTTACAATCGGAACATGAGTTACACAATATTGAACTGTTGTAGTTGCATCTATCAAATGCATAGATTATAGTCTCTTTGCAGTACACAAGTCGTTCTTCTTAATTCACTATACCAGATTTACTCACAATGCACATTCATAGTATTCTTTGCATGTAGTACACAAATTAGTTGTCTTTCAACAACCACACACATTTCACATGATATAAGTCACAATATATATTTACATCAACAACAAGCTTAACATGACAAATCAACTCATTCCGAAGTGGTGAGACAGGACTAATCCAATACATAACACCAACCAAAAATGTCTTTGTGTAGAGTCGGATTCTAACAAGTAGCATATTCAAAAAGGACCAGATCTAAAGCATCTTGAGATGTGTGGAATCATCATGTCCAGATGCCTGACTAGACTAAAAAATAGTCTTTCTAGTTAGGTAGAGCAATGGACCACAAATTGTGTGTATGGAAAGAAAGAAAACATGCATGTGAAAAAGTAATATAACCGGTCCAAACTACACACATACATTATAGACCAGATAGATACATATGCAATCTATGACATCAATGAAAACAATGACAAATAGGTCAGCAATCTCCCCCTTTGTCATTGATGGCAATAAAAGTTATACACTAAAAGTTTTGCTGAGAATAATAACATAAAAGAGAGTTTTAAATACTAATGAATGTTACTTATACTACTACACACTAACTACTCCCCCTTTGATAACAATGACAAAGGGTAAAAAGAAAAACTGAACTGAGACTAAAAAACTCCCCCTAAGGGAGATGATCAATGCTTGTTGAAGGAATCTTTGATGCTCTTATCATGGGTAGTCCAGGCATCCTTGTTTATATCCTAGTGAGAAAGAGCATCTGTTAGAAGTTCAACATGTGCTAATAGGGATGCATATAGTTGTTCTACTTCAATGATGGAGTCGGGATTAGAATAAGTGAACTAGGAGGCAAGAGAGAGAGCATGATTCAAGAGCGAGATACTTTCATTTCTCAAATATCTCAATTTTCTTAAGAGAAGAATAATATTATCCCTTTGTTGTTATAGCTCATAGTAATTTCTATGAAGATCTTCAATCTTTGATCTTTCAGATCCAGATAAGTCTTTTGAGAGTTTGAAGTTCTGTTGGGCTTGCTCGATTTTATCTTCAATGATGTTCATTTCATCCTTAATACTTTTGGTGACATCCGACTGCTGAAGATTGAAAGAAAATAATATGTCACAGTTATCTAGGTAAGATTGGTCCTATGAGATGAGCTAAGAGAGGTAGAGCTGCAGAAGCTTTTGCTTATCATCGGCCTTTTGCTTTTCATATTTTTCTCTTATCTTCTCCACATGACTACTCAAAGAGTTGATCAATATTTTGCATTTTTCTATAGAAGAGGTGTCCAGATCTAATTGACATTTAGGGACAACAAAATGAAGGGCTAACAAGAGATCTTCAATGATCTTATCCTTCTTCTACAATTTTTGTCTTGCAAAAGATATGAACACTTCTCCAATTTCAACCTTCTGAATGAGATCTACATTGGAGAAATCAACTGATTGCATAGAAGATGTGATAGGGGGCAGAATAAATGGTGCAAAGAATATATTTTCTCATACATGTTTTGGATAACTAGATTTGGTTTTGATTATAAAGATGTGTACACTGGACTCCTTTGCTTGATGGCTTTCTAGTTTGGATAGGACTTTCTCATCTGCATCTAAGGTTTGAATTTCATTAGAAGTGTCCAATTCTTTACCTTTGTTTGACATAGATATTACCACAAGTGAATTGCCTTTTGCAGAAGTTCTGGAGACACCTTAGGACTAGGGTGTTGTAGAGGCACCAAGGCACTCACGAAGGACCACAATGCTTCATCCTAGTTCAGCCAATACCAGCACACCTAGTGCCTCGATCCCGACAATTTTTCTTGAAATCTTTGATCCTCTTATCTTGCTTAGATCTTATTTTAGAGCTCTGTTTGATTTCTACAACACTTTGTTTTCATCATTAAATTTAAATTTCTCATTGTTTGTTATAGATTTTATACTTGCAATTCAAAACCTAAT
The DNA here is from genome assembly GCF_030272615.1 of Cryptomeria japonica. Lineage (NCBI taxonomy): Eukaryota > Viridiplantae > Streptophyta > Pinopsida > Cupressales > Cupressaceae > Cryptomeria > Cryptomeria japonica. The sequence goes on from NC_081411.1 coordinate 96,907,064, forward strand.
TCAAACACAACTTCAACTCAAATAAAAGTTGAAATAGGACCTCAATCCGTATTCAACCCTCTTCTTAATAAAATTGAGGTTGGATCTATTGAGGGTTCATTGTCTTTTTAATGTATTGGTTAATTATGTAATTGGTGGTCTTATCCTACATGGTGAAACGCTAGTTCGAAATTACACCTTTACATTTTGGTGAAACCAATATATTTCATGTTTAATTCTAATTTTTCATCTTCAAATCGGATTTGTATGCATGTTATATTTCAAATTTGCACTCGTAGATTGAATTTCCAATTGAATTACATAAATTTAGAGGTTGAATTCACAAAAAACCTAATTTATAATTCTAAAATTAACTTGTGGGGTGAAAAATGTTCCAAGTGTGTTTTTCTGATTTAGATACATTCATTTCATAACTAAAATAAAGTTAAAGAAAAAATAAAAATAAACATAAAAAATACAATAAAAAAATTGTGTTTTATGCATTTGTGTCTTTGGATGCTTGACCTCACTTCTTTGCAATAGTTAGCATTTATTTTCAAAATGTCAAATTAATCTTGGCAAGACTATCATGCCTTTTACAATACATTTTTCTTATGATGAGTATCCTTTTGAGGAAGTATAGTAGAGAATAACTTGAGGATATCCTTAATGGCTTCCTTTATCCTAAGTCTTCTAAGCCATCCTTTTGCCAAAGGATAATCAACATAATGTGTAATCCATTTAGTTGTGATGACCTTGAGATGATGGATGAAACTCTTTATGAATTCATCCTTCTCTCTAAATCATCCTCTAAATCTCCAACAATTCACAAGGATATTGTCATGCTTGACAATCCTCTTTATGAACCTTTACCTTCTATGAATCCTATTTATGAAGAAACATTTGTCATAAAATAAATTGATGTGGTTGACAATCCTCTTTATCAAGATTTACCTTTTAGAAATGAGGCCTTCATGAACCATGATAATTTGGTGCAAGAAAATTTTATTAACACTTCTTTTACAACTCTTCCCCTTAAGGATGAAATTTTGAAAATTTATGATGATCTTTCTCCTAAAAAATGCCTCTCCAGTTAGAGTATCTTAGACCAATAGGATGATATCATAAACATCTTGGACTTAATGTTACTTTATCTTCCATACATGATACCTTTCCTAGAAAAGAAGTTTTGATGGACATTGATTTACCCTCTCCTAAATTTGGTCCTAGCAATGCGGGGACATTGGTGCAAGAAGAGGTTATGAATGGTTCTTTCAAAAATATCCCTCCTAAGGATGAATCTTTGAAGAATGATGGTTATCCTAAAATGTACCTTGCCCATAAGGATCATTGGGTGCAAGGGGATGATATTTTAGCTACCTTTCCTTGTGATATCATTCTCTCTTTTCATTTAAATGGATTTACCAATAGAGATGAAGCATTAATGAATCATGTTTGTCCTTCTCCTAAAGTTTGTCTTATAGATAAAGATACTTTGGTGCAAGAGGATTAAATCATTAACGATTTCCTTAATACTCTCCCTTTTAAAGATGTATCCTTGAAGAAAAATGAACTTAATCAAGTGAACACCATTCATGTTTCTAGTTATGAGAAGCCTAAACCCAATGAACCTCCCAATATCCTAAATTTTGTGAGGAACATGAAGAGACTAGAGAAGATATCCATATATAAATGGAGATTACAAAAGTGCATGATCAGATATAGTCTCCAATACAACCATCGATGGAATCAATCATCCCCCAGGTAGTGAAGAGTCTTATGAAAACACAAGAAGAAGTAGTGGGAGGGCTTTAGGATTCTAAACCCACTATATCTAAGAGGAAAAATGTTGAGAAAACTAAGGGTGAAATATGGCTTCTAAATTTTGATGGATCAAGGTCTAAGAAAGGAAGTGGAGCTAGAGTTGAGTTAACCAATCCCAAAGGTAAGGCTTTCTTAGCCTCATACAAATTGTAGTTATCTTGTATCAATAATATGAATAAGTACGAAGCCCTCATCAGAGGACTCCTCTTATCCCTGAAGAAAGGAGAAAAGTGTTTGAAGTTGCATGGAGATTCATAATTGGTAGTCAAATAGGTGAGAAGTTGGTATGCATGTCATGATAAGAGACTAGCAACATACAAAATTTTTGTCTAGGTTCTGATAGAGGATTTTGATGCCTATAACATTCAAATCATACCCTAGAAGAGGAATGGTATACCAAATCGATTTTTTGTGGCTACAAGTATGTTAGAACTAGTAAGTGAGTCCTCATTGAAGAAATTCTTTGTAGATCTAGTCTTGGTGCCATTGTACCTAACAACATTGCTCATTTCCAAGTCTTTGAATATGATAAAAATACCTTGGATTTTCCTTGTAATCTGGGCACCTTTGAAGATCAAATTATTGATGAAGATAATAGAGAAAACTTTGTTGGTGAGGAAGACACTTAGCATATTATGAACTTCTCCATAAATGTCATTCCTAAGGGGATGGTTACCCTCGAATGCCTCTTTGATTCTAACCCCAGAAGAAAGGATAAGTTGACTATTGATTTCAAGGATGGAAAATATGAGGTATAAAATATTGGCTATAATGGTTAAGAAAATATGGTTTTCATTGGAAAAACTTGCGCTTAAGCTGAGAGGGAAAACTATAAAGATTTTGAAGGAGTACATAGATGTCATAGCCTGAGGATATGAAGATTTGAATAATTTTGACACTTCTATAATCACTCATACAATTCCTTTCAAACCCAACATAAAGCCTTTTAGACAGAAACAATGTCTGATGAATTCCACATGGGTAGAAAACTTGGTACTAGTACGAAAGAAAAATAGAAAGATCGGGATATGTGTATATTTTTGTAACCAAAACAAGGCATCTAAGAAATATAATTACTCGTTGTCATCATTAGATGAATTATTGCAAATTGTGAATGCATCACAGATGATGTCTTTCCTTGATGGTTATTCTGGATATAAACAAGTGTTGGTAAACTATGAATACTATATGAAGACAACATTCACCATCAAGTGGAGTACTTTTGCATACCAGCAAATTCTATTTGGGTTAGTAAATGCCTATTCAACCTTTCAAAGAGAAATACACATAGATTTTAAGGAATTGTTTGGGAGATGTATAATTATTTAGATGGATGACCTCACTGTGTTCTCCAAGAGGTGTGAAGATCATCCCAATCATTTTTACAAAATATTAGAAAGGTGTAAAAAATAAGGGATATCCCTCAACCCTAGGAAATGTGTGTTTGGGGTATCGGAAGAGAAATTGTTAGGCCTTGTCATATCAAAAAAGGGGATATCAATTAATCCTGATAGGGTTGAAGTATTGTTAAAACTCTAGATTCTAACAACTAAGAAAGAAGTGAGATCTTTCTTAAGAAAGATTAATTTCGTTAGAAAGTTCATTACTAGATTTTCTGAAATAGTAAAGCGATTAAATGAGATGATGAAGAAAGAAACCAAAATCAATTAGAGTGTTGAAGCTAAAAAATAATTCACCCACATTAAGAAGTCCATTGCTAATGCCCCAATACTAACTAGTCCAGATTACACATTGCATTCTACATTTACTCTTGATGAGGGTAAAATTACAGTTGATGGACATACTCCTTATAGTAACTACAACCAAGAGGTGTTTGATAAAGATAAAGGAAAAGCATCTAAATCTGGCGATGGTGTTATTTATACTAATGCTCAATAAAATAATTGCACAAACCATCTCAATGAATTTGATAATCATGTGAACAAATTTATAATCAAAGGTAAAGAACCTAAATGTTATGTTATTACCTATAGAGGCACAATCACCCTTTGAGTTCCTAGTTCTAGTTCTAAACCTACAACTCCCACTTCACAATATAACCTCCTAGAGTTTCTAGGAAAAAAAACCACACAAATTTCCATACTTGAGCTTCTCCATTTATCCCCTCAGCATAAAGCAATTCTTGACCAAGCACTTGCAATGACCATTGTGCATACCAACCTAAATGTAGATTAGTTCCATGATATGGCAGCTCATATTACCTCCCCTCATACCTCACTTTCATTAAAATTGATGATCACTCTATGCAACATCAACATAACACATCCTTAAATATTGAAATATTTATCCATAAGGTTAAGGTCAAGTGAGTTTTAATAGATGGAGTCATAGGTGCCAACATTTGTACCTTGAAAGCAATCAAATAATTGTGCTTCTCTAAGAATCTAGTAGATTAAAGAAACAATTACTATGAAAGCCTATGATGAGAAGGAACGTTCATCCAAAGGTTCAGTTAAATTGCCAATCAGGGTGGGTCATTGTTGGTATTTTGGTATGGTTTTGTTATTGATGTCAACACCTACTAGAACACTTGTACTTTGGAGATCCAACAACATTCACCGGCAAGCAAGTAACTATTGCACAGTTACTAGTATATGGTTCACCGACAGAATATAATGTTCACCGACACTTGGAATGATATGGAAGTCACTTGGTAATGTTGAAAACATCATGTGGACACTTTGTTTTGAAGAATTAATCATTGGTATATTCATATTTGCATATTTGCCTTTACCGACAAATAGGTCCAGGGTTATCCAGGGTTACACCGGCAGGTTTATCTTTTCCAGATCAGCATGGCATGCTATGGAGATGATTTATTATTATTGTAAATGCATTAAACCGACATGTTCAATCGGTTATTGCATTGGATATTTTATTGTTTTTAAAATGTGTTTTGTAATATCTTGTAGAGCTGACCTACTAAAATTGGTCTTAGGTTATGGTATAAATGTAAGATCTTATTTGTAAGATCAAATGTGGAATGTGAAAAAGGTTTGTGAGAAGGTATATGCGAGATTAAGCATAGGTATACACGAAGACATCATTTGAAGGTGAAGCTAGGTTTTTATAGAAGCATATCAGCATTACACCAGTACTGAATCTAGCATATGAAGATGCTATTTTGTGCAGTACATTCTTATTGGATTTAACCATCCAACTGTAGTCAGTGTGACTCCCATTTTGTGATTGAGCAGTGAGCTCTAGGCTATTGGCTTTTCTGCATGTGTAGACCCCATTTATGTACACTTACTATCTGTAGTAGTATCATCTGATTGTGGGTAAGGTTTCCCACCGTGGTTTTTCCCCTTACAGGGTTTCCACATACAATTATTGGTGTTATGTGTTGTGGATGACTTTATGTTTATGTTTCATGCATTAATCTTTAATGGTATAGCAATTTATTATTAACACTGTCTACCGACATACTTAATTGGTTTATCGGTATTAAGCATTAAGTTGGTTAAATGGTTTTTGGTTTGAATTTATTAGACAACTTATTCACCCCCCCCTCTTAGTTGTCTCGGGGACCTAACAATTGGTATCAGAGCTAAGTCCTCTTTTGCAGAAGTTTAACAACTTGAGGAGATCCAATGTCTACAAATTATTTCAGGAAGGAGAATCCTAAACTTGATGGAACCAACTATGGGATATGGAAGATCAGGATGGAGACACATCTGAATTGCATTGGTAAAGACATCGGGGAAGTTACAAAGAATGGTTATACTGCTGCTGTAGCTAGTCAGACTACTCCAACTACCTTAGCTAAAGATGAGGAGAATGATTGCAAAGCAAGAGAAGCACTTCTGAGTGCATTATCAGATCAACAAATCATGGGATTATCAGATAGGTCTACTGCTAAAGCTATTTGGGATCATTTGGAAACACTGAATGAAGGAGATTCCACAGTCAAGATTGCAAAACTTGAAAGCTTTTGAGTCAGGTATGAACATCTGAAAATGGAAGAAGATGAAAGGATTTTTGCTTTTATGGAAAGAGTAAATGAAATTGTTTTGGGTATTAAATGTTGTGGAGGAACCTTAAGTGAGGTTAAAATTGTTTCAAAAATATTAAGAGGATTTCCACCAGCATATAAAATGAAGATTACTACTATAAATGAGTTGAGAACAATGCCTAATACACTAGTAACTAGGGATACATTGATTGGAAAACTTTCAGCCTTTGAAATTGAGGAATTTGGTCCTATTGCTACTATAAAGATAGATTTGGCCTTTGAAGCATCAACATCATCTTCTCCATCATTTGACAAATCAGACTGGAAAGCCTTTTATGCAAGAGAACTTGAAGAAACTAGGAAGGAGAATGAAGAGCTTGAAGAACTTAAAGCACTATTTGGAAGGAAAATGCCAAAAGGTCCTGTTGGAAGTGAGTATGAAGGTAAAGCACCCTTTAAATGTTTCAGCTGCAATAAGATTGGTCATATGGCTTCGAGATGCCCTGATAGGCATGCTAGACTAAGGGAAGAAGCTAGAAGAACATACAAGCCTAATCCTAAATATTAGAGATACAGATTTAAGAAGAACAAAGACAAATCTTGTTACATTGCTAATGAAGGTGTGACTAATGATTCTGGTGAGGATCCAATAGACAATGGATGGGTTTTTGTTGCTATAATAGAAGATCAACCGACACCTATTGCTCAACCGGTAGAAGAAGCCCTAGTAGCTAAAGTTGAAGTAAAGGATGAATGGATCATTGACTTAGGATGCTCACATCATATGATAGGAGACAAAGGCAAATTCTTGAACTTTCAAGAATACAATGGAGGTTTAGTAAGATTTGGAGATGACAAAGCCTATTCAATCAAAGGTAAGGGTTCAATATCTCTTGATGGTAAGAATAATATTGATAATGTCTACTATGTTGAAGGATTAAAGCATAATCTTTTAGGTGTTGGTCAATTAGTTGAGAAGGGATTTCAGTTACAATTTAAAAATGGAAAATGCAAAATCATGAATAGAACTAGTTTGGAAATTGCAACCGGTAATCAGACTAGAGGTAATATCTTTCATTTGAATAACAGTGAAAAGACATGCTTGATTGCACATATAGATGAAAGTTGGTTATGGCATAAGAGACTATGTCATGTAAACTTTGATTGCATGGTAAAAATTAGTACTTCCAAAGTAGTTAGAGATCTACCTAAAATTGTGAAACCTCAGAATACAATATGTAAGGATCTCAATTTGGAAAACAAGTTAGAGCTAGTTTCAAAAGTATTCTAGAAAAATCCAATAATGCTCTTGAATAATTCACACTGATTTATGTGGTCTAGCTAGAACTAAAAGCTTACAAGGTGATAGATATTTCATGCTAATTATTAATGATTATTCTAGAATGTGCTAGGCTACTTTTCTCAGAGAAAAATCAGAAGCACTTGGAAAGTTCAAACTATTCAAAGCAATGGTTGAAAATGAAACTAGTAAGAAAATCAAATGTTTAAGATCAGATCAAGGAGGAGAATTCACATCTAAGGACTTTAATACATTCTATGAAGTGAATGGAATCAGAAGAAAATTATTAGCACCTCAGACACCACAACATAATGGAGTTGTTGAAAGGAAAAACATAACTATCTTGGATGCAGCAAGAAGTATGTTATCTGAAGGAAATTTACCACATGTGTATTGGAGAGAAGTAGTTAGCACTGTTGTTTATACATTCAACAAAGTTCACATCAAAGGTGAAACCGATAAGACCCCTCATGAACTATGGTCTGGTAATACTCCTACTCTTAAGTATTTCAGAATTTTTGGAAGTAAATGTTATATTAGAAGAGATGAGTATATTAGAAAATTTGATCCTAGAAGTGATGAAGGAATATTTCTTGTTTATTCATCTAAGAGCAAGGCATATAGATGTTTTAATAAGAGATTGCAGAAAATTGTTGAGAGTACAAATGTAAAGATTGATGAACAATTCAGAGTAGCTTCAAGGTATATAGACTCTAAACTGGCAATAGAAATTGTGATAAATGAACCTACACTAAATCCACCGGTATAGAATGAAGATCCAGTTAGCCCTGTACCATTAGAGGATTCCATAGTAATTGAAGAACAACAACAAACTAAGACACCCCGAACTGTAAGATTGAATCATTCTAAAGATCAGATAATTGGAAACAAATTTAAAGGAGTTATGACAAGAGGAAGATTGGCAAATGAAGAGGTATGTCTTATTTCTCAAATTGAACCATCATCTCTCAATGAGGCATGTGAAGATAAATTTTGGATTAAAGCTAGGAAGAAGAATTAGGATAAATTGAGAAAAATAATACTTGGACATTAGTTCCCCGGCCTAAAGATAAAAATGTAATTGGAACCAAATGGGTATTTAGAAACAAACTTAATGAAGATGGTAAGGTTGTCAGAAATAAAGCAAGACTAGTGTGTAAGGGATATTCTCAAAAAGAAGGAGTTGATTACAATGAAACCTTTGCATTGGTAGCTAGAATTGAGGCAGTCAGATTGTTCTTGGCTTTTTCAGCTCACAAGAACTACAAAGTTTATCAAATGGATATTAAATGTGCATTCTTGAATGGATATCTTGAAGAGGAAGTCTATATTGAACAACCTAATGGATTTTATTTGATAGATGACAATGATATGGTTTGCAGGTTAAGAAAAGCTCTATATGGATTGAAACAAGCCCCAAGAGCTTGGTATGCAAGGTTGGATAAGTATCTTTTAAAGATTGGTTTTACTAAAGGAAATGCAGACAACAATTTATATTACAAAATAACTAATGATGACATCTTGATTATAGAAGTATTCGTTGATGATATAATCTTTGGAGGAGAAAATGGATTATGTAAGAAATTTTCTATTAAAATGTAGCAAGAATTTGAAATGTCTATGATTGGAGAAATAAAATTCTTTTTAGGATTGTAGATTTCACAGACTAATAAAGGTATATTTTTGAGTCAATCCAAGTACTTGAAAGAATTACTAAAGAAAATTTGGGATAGAGAACTCTAAATCGGTAAGCACACCTATGACTACAAATGACAAGTTATCTCAAAGGGATGAATCTACACCTATTAATCCAACTAGATACAAATCTATGATAGCAGGTTTACTGTATTTGACACAAACCAGGCCTGATATTATGAATGCAGTATGTATTATTTCTAGATTTCAAAGTAGTCCTAGGTAAAATCATGAATCAGTAGTAAAAAGGATTTTCCGGTACTTACAAGGCACTGCAAATCGTGGATTATGGTATCCTAGAGATGAAAATTTTGATCTATGTGCATACACAGATGCAAATTGGGCAGGAGATGTGGATGATAGAAAAAGCACCACTGGAGGAGCATTATTTCTTGGAAAGAGATTAGTTTCTTGGTTGAGTAAGAAACAAAGTTGTACATCTTTATCAATAGCAGAATTAGAATATGTTGCAGCAATAACTAACTGTACACAGGTACTATGGCTTAAGAAAATGTTGAAAGACATAAAGGTAAAATGCAAGGAACCTATTACTATATATTGTGATGACACTGTAGCAATTGATATATCCAAGAATCCGGTATTACACTCTAAAACTAAACATGTTTCTATCAAACTGAATTTTTTAAGGGAAAAAGTTAAAGAAAAGGAGATAAAACTGGTTTATGTGAATACTAAATAACAGCTTGCAGATATTTTCACAAAACCTTTGCCTAAGGAGACTTTTGAATATCTCAGAGATCAGCTTGGAGTCATACCACCACCGGTAGAAACTTAGATAGTTGATGATTGTCGTCAACTGATAGAATTGAAAGACAAATCTTTTACTTCGGTCTTTGATGAAGAAACTACTTCTCAAGGGGAGTAGTTGGTTTATTGAATTGATTGGTATTTTGTATATGAACTTTGGCATTTGATGTCAAAGGGGGAGAGATATCTATGGAAAAACACATTATCTTTGAGGAAAGATTGATAGAAAAATTGGTATTGAAAATAAATCTTTGGATAAACACGTGTTGCTCCTAGGGGGAGAGATTGTTGTTTAGGAGAGATTGTTTGTTTTTGGTATTTGGCATTTCTGTTTTGGCACTTTGATGGTTTTTCCATCTTGTGTTGCCATCAATGCCAAAGGGGGAGATTGTTGGTATTTTGGTATGGTTTTGTCATTGATGTCAACACCTACTATAACACTAGCACTTTGGAGATCTAGCAACATTCACCGGCAAGCAAGTAACTATTGCACAGTTACTGGTAAATGGTTCACCGACAGGATATAATATTCACTGGCACTTGGAATGATATGGAAGTCACTTAGTAATGTCGAAAACATCATGTGGACACTTTTTTTTGAAGAATTAATCATTGGTATATTCATATTTGCATATTTGCCTTTACCGACAAATAGGTCCAGGGTTATCTAGGGTTACACCGACAGGTTTATCTTTTCCAGATCAACATGGCATGCTATGGAGATGATTTAATATTATTGTAAATTCATTAAGCTGACATGTTCAATTGATTATTGCATCGGATATTATATTATTTGTAAAATGTTTTTTGTAATATCTTGTAGAGCCGACCTACTAAAATTGGTCTTAGGTTATGGTATAAATGTAAGATCTTATTTGTAATATCAAATGTGGAATGCGAAAAAGGTTTGTGAGAAGGTATATGCGAGATTAAGTAGAGGTATACATGAGGACATCATTTGAAGGTGAAGCTAGGTTTTTGTAGAAGCATATCAGCATTACACTGGTACTGAATCCAGCATATGAAGATGCTATTTTGTGCAGTACATTCTTATTGGATTTAACCATCCAACTATAGTCAATGTGACTCCCATTTTGTGATTGAGCAGTGAGCTCTAGGCTGTTGGCCTTTCTGAATGTGCAGACCCCATTTATGTACACTTACTATCTGTAGTAGTATCATCTGATTGTGGGTAAGGTTTCCCACTATGGTTTTTCCCCTTACAGGGTTTCCACGTACAATTATTGGTGTTATGTGTTGTGGATGACTTTATGTTTATATTTAATTCATTAATATTTACCGGTATAGCAATTTACTGTTAACACTGTCTACTGGCATACTTAACTAGTTTACCGGTATTAAGCATTAAGTTGGTTAAATGGTTTTTGGTTTGAATTTATTAGACACCTGATTCACCCCCCCCACCTCTTAGTTGTCTCCAGGACCTAAAAGTCATGTGGTAAAGGATGTGGTTTTCCAGGTTCTTGATCTTCCCTTGACATATAATATTGTTCTTGGTAGACCATGGATTCATGAAATGCAAGTTGTTCCTCCAATGTATCATCAATTCATAAAATTTCTAGATTATGACATGACTATACCAGGGGATCAAAATCCTTTCATGTATTGTAATAATTTAAATCCTTAAACTTAATCTACAATTCTTAGCAATCGAGAATCACCTTCTTCCCAAGTATATGTTGATCTTGAGTTTCTAAAAGCATCCACTTCTAAATCCCAAGACATTGAGTTTAAAATCAAAGTATAAGATCATGGGGTGGGAGAATATTCTATGAGTCGAGCTCTTTGCATTGGAGAGTTATCTCTATCTCTTCAAACCTATGGAAAACTATAAATCATTGAAACCACATTGGATAATACCACTACCATGATTTGCAAACCTACAATATTCAAAAAATGTGCAACCTTGTATTATGAAATGGAAGAAGAGGATCTTCTTGGTTGGTTCTACAAAGACGAGGACACAGAAAAGGAATAAAATAAAAAAATAGATGTCAAGATACCAAGTGAATAGTATGGAAAATGAGTTAAGATAATGAAATGATATGGCTATGCTGGTCATAGTCCTCTTGGCTTAAAAAAGAAAGATATACTTAAACCTATCAGACCTAGTGGTGGATGTAAGGTTTTGGGTTTGGGCTATGATGCATAGAATGATAAGACCTTGAGTACTAAGGGAAAACTGAGTAAGGAAGGGGAGTCCTCTAATGCAACATAGACTAGTGAGGAAAGTACCATCAATGATTGTGATGATTTGATTGATATATACAATTATGATTCTATTTGTACCCTCAAACCCATTAATAATCTTGAGACTGGTCATGATTCTTTATCCCTTATTCACCCACAACTTATTGATTGGAATCAAAATTGGATATTTTTCAAAATGATCAAGCAATCACAAACTTTCTTGGAGCATGAAGTGAAATACCTCTCAGGGATCATAGAGATGGTTTTTCCATAGAACTTAAGAGTGCGACTTACTTTGGTGAGGGTGACAAGCCTTTTAGTCACAAAATTATAGAAAATATAAATAGGTCTTCTAGTGAAAACTATTGTGCAATGTCATTAGATCCTAATAAATGTAAAAATAAAGTATTTATCCAATGGTGGAAACCTCTCTAAGGCACCCGAGGATGGAAGGCTTGATGCACTTCCCCAAGCATCATATCATGAAAAGTCATCTATGTTGGTTGAGAAAAAAGTAGTGATAAATCTTGGCACGGAAGAGAAACCAAGGATCATACATTTAGCATAATTATGGACCCTAGAAGAAAGAGAAAAACATGTATAGTTTTACAAAGAAAGGCAAGTTAACTTTGCTTGGTCCTAGGAAAATATGTCGGTTCTTGATCCTAACTTGGTAATGCATCACTCATCTTTTTCACTAGGAGAAAAACCTGTCAAGCAAAAGTTAAGGAAAATGCACCCCATATGGTACTGTTAGCAAAGGGAGGGTTACAAAAGCGACTAGATGTTGGATTCATAAGGCCTATCGAAAATGTAGAGTTGATCTTAAATTTGGTATCATTTTCAAAACCTAATCGGATGTTTGTGTTTGCACAAATATCAAAGACTTAAATAAATCTTTTCTTAAGGATGACTTCCCACTTCCAAACATTGATATAATAGTGGACTTAAGCTTCTCATGAGATGTTATCCCTCATGGATGGTTTCTCAACCTATAATCAAATCAGATTGCTCCTAAGGATCAGATTCAAATAGCATTCACTTTTCCTTAGGGAATTTTTTTTTGGAATGCCATCCTCTTTGGGTTGAAGAATGCCAAAGCTACTTATCAGCTTGCAATGACCTATCAGGTGGTTGAATAACACTAAAGATACCTACTAGCTTACTATCTTTCATGACATGATGCCTTTGAAACTCTTACACCAAATAGGGACACTTAAAAATCATGGATAAAATTTTCACAAGATTGGAGAAATGCAAAGTGCGTCTGTACCCAAAAAAATGTGTCTTGGGGTAACCTTTGGGAAGCTCCTTGGATACATTGTTTCATCTAAATGAATTGAATCTAACCCTACTAACTCAAAGCTATACTTGAAATGAAACCATCGAGGAATATTTGCCAGTTAAGATCCTTTCAGGGAAGGTTACAGTATATTCACCATTTCATAGCGTAACTAGCGAATGAATGTAAACCCTTTTAACACCTCCTACATAAGAAAGTTTCATTTAGGTGGGATGAAAACTGTGAACAAGATTTTCAAAGAATAAATTAATACTCAATATGACCACCTGTATTAGTCCCTCTACAAGATGATAAGCCTCTAATCCTTTACATCTCAGCAACTACCACAACATTGAGGGAACTTTTAACACAACATGACTCTGAAGGAAAAGAAAATGCTATATATTATATCAATAATACTCTGGTAGGATATGAGCTCAATTATACTCATATGTAAGGAGCATGTCTTGCCATAGTTTTTTCTTCACAGAAGTTGGGACATTACATGCTTGTACATCAAACACAACTCATTTCAAAAATTGACCCTCTTAAGTATCTTTTCAATAAAGCAACACTTACCAGACGACTGGCTAAATGGATCATGATTAACAGTGAGTTTGATATTGTGTATGTAGAAAGAAAAGCAATAAAGGGACAAGCTATAACAGATCAACTTTATAATGCTCCTATTCTAGATGATCATCCACTTATTATAAATTTACCTGATAAGTCAATATTCAATGTGGAATCTACACATATGTGGACTTTATATTTTGATGGTTCCTTCACACAAGGTGGTGTTGGTGCTAGAATTCTCTTTGTCACACCACAAGGGGATTGTATAACTAAGACTTATACGATATTGTTTCCATGTACTAATAATACTATGGAATATGAAACATTACTCTCAGGACTCTGTATGGTTGTACAATGTAAAATCCTACAATTATGTGTTGTTGGTGACTCCTAGTTAGTGATCAGATAGTTTAATGATTACTACAAGACAAAATATGAAAAACTGATGTCATACAAAAGAATGATGGATGAATTCAAAGATTATTTCAGAAAAGTAACCTTTGAACAAATTCCTAGGGATAATAATAGAGCAGCTGATGAAATGGCTACCATAGCCTCACTTTTAATAATGCCAAGTAATGCCACATATTGTGAGTTCTTGGTTGAACCACTCTTAGAACTTACCTATAACTTTTCCAATTAAAATGATATCATTCATCTTAATTCCCAGTGGTATGAAGATATTGACACCTACTTACATGAAAATACCTTACCTCTTGACCTATCCAATAAAGCCTGAAAAGCCTTTATATGTAGAGCCTCATGTTATACCATTTTAGTTGATACCCTTTATCATTGGGGTCTTGATGGCATTCTACTTTGATGTCTTGAGCATGACGAGTAAAACAATACCTTATGATAGGAGCACAAAGGTATATATTGGGGAACATTCTAGTGGTCCTACCCAAGCCAGGAAACTCTTACGCACTAGTTACTGCCGGCCTACTATAGAAAATGGTGCTTATTGGTTTATCAAGAAATGCATGTAATGCCAGGTACATGGAGACTTAAAACATGCACCTACAAAAGAATTACAAACCAATGTTACATCATGGCTCTTCTATCAGTGGAGACTCGACCTCGTGGGCAAAATCCATCCGCCTTCATTCAATGGTCATAAATTCTTACAAAATGGATTGAAGTTGTTCCTTTAACCAATGCCACCAGTAAACAAATTGATACCTTAATTTTGAATTACATCATATGTCAGTACGATACTTCTTTGTCTATCATCATAGATAATGGTCATCCCTTCAAAAATCGAGATGTTTGTGAACTTTGTGACAAATTCCATATTCAACACCATTTTTTCATGCCCTATTATCCTCAAGGTAATGGCTAGGCTGAGGCCTTTAATAAAACTATTCTAAAAATTCTTAAAAGGATGGTTAATGGAGCTAGTCATGATTGGCATATCTAGTTGCACCTTGCCTCCTGGGCTTATCGCATGAGTGTTCACACTTCCACAGGTGCCACTCCATACACTATTTTCTCTGGTACTGAACTCATGTTGCCAATCGAGGTTGAGATACCTTCCTTGTGGCTTTCTTTGTGCAACCTAATCAATGATGAAAACTATAGAGTCCTCCACTTGCATGAGTTAGAATCATTGGATGAAAGATGAAAACATACATATAATCACCTCAGAGCATACTAGCAATGTAAGTGTTGAAGTTACAACCACTGAGTTCGATCATGCACATTTGAGATTGGTGATCTTGTCGATAAAGAGAATCTAAAGAATCAACAAGACAGAGATAAAAAGGGAAAGTTTGAGCCTAATTAGTTAGGTCCATATATCATCATTGCCCTGTATGGATCAAGATCTTATCAGCTAGAAAATCTAGAGGGTGAATCACTAGATGATCTAATCAATAGCATTCACATTCGCAAGTTTATACTTGATAATTTCAAGGAGTTTCTTTTAAAAGTTTTGAAAAAAGAAAAAAAAAATGGGAAAAGTTTTGAAAAGAGAAAAAAATAGAAAAAAAATGAAAAAAAGGCTTGGAAAAAAGATAAAAGAAAAAATAATGAAAAAGAATCCTGAAAAAATGAAAAAAAAATGATGAAAAATACCAATCTAGCAATAAATCTTTTGTCCATGTGTGAAAACCATTTTGGTGGCCCCTTGGGAGAGTACCATGTTGAAAAATGAGCAATCAACACCATGTGTAGGGATTTTTCTCCTTCTTCCTTTAGCACTTTACTTCATCATTCATGTCCATACCCTTCCTATCTCATAATTTCATATTAACCTTTCCATCATCATCTTGGATTGTTAGTTGTTTTATATTTTCCATGCACACATGCTTTTACCTTGCACACTAAACTAGGTTGTTGAGCCATATCCTTCATTTCATAGTGGATTGGGATACTTCGCATCTCATTGTTAAAGGAACTATGAAATTATTCCATCTTTTCTTTGTAATAAAGCATTCTATTTGTAGCAGGGTGTACATTTTTAGATAGACACAATGCAACTTCTGGGTTTTAGTAAAGTCTTGACATGCTCAGATTACAATCAAGCAGTTAAAACAATATTAGTATCAATCTATTCAAATCCAATTGTGACAAGGACCAGTCTTGCATGAAACCCATTGTCTGCTTGTTTGATTTGGTTTTTGATTTTTTCTATTTTCATCTTTGGTGACATATCTTTTAGCTTTTCCAGGATGTCTTTGGCTAGAAAGGTGAAGATGGGACAAGTTCAATTGTTTGCTACTTATAGAATGTTCCTTAGTAATATCATGACTCATCTTAGGACATGATCGTCTAAGATCATCAAGGACATATGGGCCTCATATGAATTCGAGCATTCCTTAACTATCTGATGTGTCTTCCTGCATGCAACTAGTAGAATTTATATTAGTTTCATCCATATCTAGATGAGTTCATCCTTTTACCATAATAAGCTCAATGATGATATAACCACTTTAAAAGCACAAGAATAGTCATCACTTCCTCTCCATCTTTGATCATCTTCATTTCTTTTATCATCTTTCCTCATATTCTTTCTTTCATTATCTTCATTCTTTTCATCACTTCTTCAACTTTCCCCTTAATTCTTCATTTCTTTCATTCCTTCTTTATTTCTTTCATCACTTATTCTCTACTTTCACCACTTCCTTTCTTCTATCATTTCTTTTGTCATTTCATCTCCTTTCATTCTTTTTAATGATTGATTTCTTTCTTTCATTTTCCCTTCATCATCTCTTTATCATCCTTCTTGATTTAGAGAGATCACTCAAATCACTTTATCCAATTGCTACATGTCTCTTCATGTTTGTTAATCACTTTATCACCACTCGCAATCTCATTGCCCCCTAATCCATCAATCAATTATTGAATCCACTTATCTTGTGCTAGCATCAATCTCCATCACAATTTGTTTGGTCAATCTCTCGAGGGGGCATATTATATCAATCACCATTGTTACTAGAATATCTTTTTAATTTTTTCTCATAATCATCTTATTACTAAATTTGGTATTATTTTCTAGATCTTATTTTTTCTTTTAATTATGCCTGGTAAACTTTTTAACATGACCGGGAACCTCATCCCCACACTCCACTTGTTCAAATCCACGAGCACAATGGCCCAACGAAGGCACAAGGCCTTGCGAACACAATGACCCAGCAAGGATTTGAACCTTGGTGGCTGCTTCACCAACGAAATGAGTTTACCATGACACTACATATCCGAAAATATTTTCTAGATCATTTAACTCCCGGCTCAGGTGGGGATCGCGAAAAATAATGTCAGGATCAGCGGAAGTCGCACTCCCCCTAGAAGAAAAAAGAAGGTCAACCTGAAAATGGAGGCAATAAATGTACTGGTCGGATTTGGTAACCATAATTATGTCTCTGTGTATCTATAAGACATCTATAGGAGAGGAGTGTGAGCCGATTCAGTAGTGCGGTAGTAAGGAAAATGTTCTCCTTCCTTTCTTTAGGTGTGGGGGCCTATGCGGGGAAATGTACCTAGTGTGGAGCTGGAATATTGCTTGAAATGCGTTATCGTCGAAATCACTTCTTTGGTTGATGGCTACTTCCATCGTAAATTATCTCTTAGAGGGAGTTAGGTTGATGAATGCACTTTGGTTAGTGACTACTTCCATGGTACATTATGTCTTAGAGGGAGTTAGGTTGATGAATGGTGGAAGGGGTTGTTCATGAGAGATTGTTCTCGGATAGGAAGGATGGGAACGGACTGGTCATTGCCGGCCTCTTAGCGGCGGTTTCACCAATATCTCTCCAAACGTGCTTAGAGCTCGAGGTAGGTGGAGGATTAGACTGTTTCAACAGGTTCTCAGCTGTTTCCCTCCTAAATTATCTGTTTTGCCAACTGCTGCTCCCTTAAAATAGTAGGTGAACTCACGGATCTTTAAATGGCTTTAAGTACACAATTCAACACGAGTAACTTGTATGACGAGTAACTTGTACATAATTCCGAAATCTTACTAACTTGTATGACAAAGTTTATGCAGGTTCTCCGAAATCTTGAGTTTCGTGTAATACACGACTACTTTAATCACCATCATTATTTTGTACTATCCAGAAGATGTTAATACGAATTCTACAATTCTTCTTCACTTGAAAGTGAAGTATGTGTATGTCTGACACAGTCTTCCCAGCGACAAAAGTGTTAGCTTTACCTACTTCACATAGTAGAATAGGTCAATTTGTCATTATAATGATCTAAGAGTGGAGTTCATTTCAATTGGTGAAAATTGTAATTCCATGCTGAAAAATGTGAAATGTAATTTTTTTTTTCAATTTTTCAATTTTTTCAATTTTTTTTAAGAAAATGCTAGTCATTAGATCAAATGAATTTAATTAAGGAGAAAATTATTTTGAATTAGTTAAGAAGGATATAAAATATCCATCCAGAATAAAGTAATTTTGTTGGGTAGATTTTTAATGTGACTATTGAGGGGAATCCATTATGCAGCCATATAAATAGCCAGATACATAAGAGGCACATTTTCTAATGGACTTCTTTATACATAAAATTTTCATGATTTATATGATTGTTGAGTTATCTAACGATGCTTTGACTAGCTTCTAACTGTTACTATTAATAATTCTTATTGAAATTCACTCTTTGTTGATGCTTTTGAGAGACATTTCAGAAGCTTTTGAATTTTTTGTTGCATATCTTCACTTTATTTCCTTTGCAAAATAATGACTAGATTATTGTCATTAAGCACATGATAGTTCATTAATCCCATATTTCTCATAAGAAGAGTGTGTAATGGGACAACATTATTTCCGTGTGTATTAGAAAAGCTAAAAAGATTGCAATGTATTTACAAAAGGATTCTCTCATTTTGAAGTCTACTAAAGCTTACAATCTTTTTCACATAATAAAATTTCAGTTGCTTCTAAAACTTCAACTATAGTCATTTCAATAGAAGATTATAATAAAGTTGATTCAGTTGTGAAATATTTGATCAATCATCATTAAAAAAATAAATATATTATATAAAAAAGCATGTGCCAAATTTAAAGCACTTTACAATAAGGTAATGCCTAGGACATACCTTAAATTTCTCTTAAAGGGTATTAATGTAGATTTCATTGTTATTGTAATAGCAATGTTGAAATTTAATATAGGAGATGCAATTAGAAGCATGATAACCATTCGCCCTAATGGTTTAGTGTACAAAAACATACACACACTATAATACAATATATAAATTTACTGAAAACTAAAATATGTGTTTCCAATGTAAGAGGTGAACCAAATTTCTTTAAACATTAAATGTATCTACAATTTTTTTTTAATATATTTTAAATAACTACCATAACATGATGATGATGTAAGAACTAAAAATTCTGTGAATAATTTCAGAAAAAAAATTCACAACTCTTCTTTATAAGATAAGGTACATAGGCCATTTCACTACATAAGACAAAGTCTTCGAATATGATTAAATGCTAAGGTTACTAGGGTCACTTTTATAGTGTTGAAACATAATATTTCTTTAAAATAAATATTCAAAGCATATGTCATATTAAACTTTTAACCCTCAAAATCTAAAACAATATTTAAAACAATAATATATATAGAATTATTTCAATATAAATTTTATAAAAAATAAATGAACATGAATTTAAATAGATTTTTAAAAGTTCATAAATTTAAACATAACTCATGTCATGATGCAATGAGAAACTAGAAATAACTTTAAATCTCATCCATGATATTTAATATATAGAAATTTTAGGATACTTTAAAATTATTGAAGAGAATATTTGTGCATATATTCTTTTACTTCAAATTTTATACACAAGTTCTTATGAAAGCTATGGAGATTGAAAGTGACACCTAAAACCAACACATATTATAAAACTATAATTTCAAATATGCATTCATCAATAGTCATACCCTCCATTAAATCTATTATTTATGTCTATTAAAAGAAGATGTTGTCACATCCCGAGGATACTATATTCACATTCATCAATTGTACTTGATAAAAATTCTATAAAGCTTTTTCTGAAATCTATTTTAACTTGTTCAATCATTGAATTTTATTTTCCAAAATGCATTTTGTGATTTCAATACACTATTTAGCACTCATAATCGTTGGAATAAACTATGTGGCCTCTAGATATATTATTTTTTGAGTTATATGTAGACTAGTATAATACCTTAGTGATACTAGCAAGTGAAACTAGTTATTTTACCAATGTTGAGCTGGTAGGCATGAGTGCTTAACCCTATCATCTTCATAAAAATGAATTGATATACTAGATCAATCTCACCATGGCAGCTAGAACACTACAGTCCCTAAGATGATGCAGGAGAGCTATGGGTGCTACGATTGTATAGTTACGGTGATAAATGGAATGCTCTTCAATTATAATGGTGTAATGTATATAGTGTACTAGATAAGATTATAGGTGTTTGTTTGGACAATATTTACGATATTTGAGAGACTTTCCATTTTACACTTATGATGACCCTTGGGAATGTGTCATGCTTATTTGATTAGTTAAAAAATTAATTTAAATTTATGACACAAGTTCAACATCTAAACACTTGTTTATTGGACTCTTTTCTTATAATATTTAAGAATTTTCCAAATGTTCCAACATTGTGACTTCTTAGGGAAACTTGTTATTCTATCTTTGAATTCTTGTATGCTATTATATTTCACCTCATATAGACCATTGAGTAATATATGCCAATGGGGATTTATCATCTCTCAAGATTATAAAGAAGAGAAAAATACCAAAACTAAATCTAATCAAAGAAGGCCATGTGTATAAATCATAGGGAATTTTTACTTGTAAAATTTTGAGGTGAACTAAATCTACTACTTTTAGTGAAATAACAACTATATTTTTGGTTACTCCTAGGGCTTATTTCACGTATGGATTGAAAGGAACTAAAAAGTGCATCCATAAATTATCTAATCACCAATAAAAATTTCAAACATTATCTTTTTAGAAATTTTAAATTTGAAAAAGAGAGGCACGCCCCTTAAATATTGCTAAAAGGAGACATGGTCATCTACCAACCATCATCATTGGGTAGATTAATCCTTTCTCGTAAGCTATGTTTGAAACCTAGCTCTAATGTGTGTTCATAAAAAACTTGTTATGAGTGTGAGCTAGAAATTCACACCAATGTACCTAGGTTGGTCAAAAGTTTAACGATACATATATGTGGGTTAAACTATTGCAATACAAAGCCACAAAAGGTGGAAATATGCTTAATGATATCTTGTCAAAGAGGGTCAAGAAATACCTTAGGGGTCCTATTTTTTTGCTGATGTAAAAATTTATTTCAAGTGAATTGGAAATGCAAAATGACTAGGATCTAAGCTTGTGCCAATGAACAAATAAACTGCTAAAACTATTTGATGAAGAAACATAAACTAAATAGCTAGTACATAAATGAAATGAGAATTTAGGGATACATCTATGGCTGAAATGCATTATGAAATTGATTGGTCAAGGTCTCCAAGAATGTTCATGTATATTGATGAAATGAGAATTCAAAGATACATCTGTGTATTCATGGTGAAGGTCTCTTAAGTTGCTGGATTTTATTCTGTGATCAAAAGCTATTCTTCTTGTTGGCTTCATCCTGGTGGTTATGGGTGCCACTTAAAAACCCATCTCTTCAGGTTGTGGGAGCCTAGTTTTTCTTGAGAAAGACTATTTTCTGGTTGGTGGATCCGTTCTTTCAAGTTCTTTTTTATCATCTCCTATAGAGGTGGATATTTAAGTGATGCTTGTTTGCTTGGATGCTATTATTTTAAGACCTCTGTTTCAGCTCAAGGTGGTTGAAGGAGCCACTTCAAAACCTAGTTCTAAGGTTAGGGAAGCCTTTCAAAATCCCCTTATTTCTTTTCATTATGTCTAATCTTGTCTCGCAGGAAGTTGATAGTTTTCAAGGGGACAATTTAGACTATGGTTTTTTTTGGTTATGACCTAGACTAGCTTTTTATTGTCTGGAGTCTTTATCTTAAGTTAAGGGAGCTAGGAACATCCCTGTTGTTTGGCAGAGAGTTCCTTTTATCCCTCATCACTTATTCTTAAGATTGAGGCTATAACTTAGTCAGTGTGGCTAACATGTTTTATATTGATCATATCCTAAGTGTCTGGCTAGCTCTTTCTTCCTGTGTAGGTGCTGGTGTTTGGCTGGCTTTTGTTAGCATAGGTATGTTGGGGTTGCTAGTTTTCATGGTTTATTTTCTATGGAAGCGATGTACTATGGGTCCCAGATCCTAGTAAAATATGAGGGTTTTAGGTTCCTTCAAAACCTGTTCTAAGGGGTTTCGAGTCCCCTCAAAACCTTCTTTTCCCATAATAAAAACCACATTTATATTTATAGCTTATCAAAAAGCATTGTTTATGTCATTAAAATGCAGTTCAACATGGAAGTAAAATCTAGGCTCCCCACTATTGATATACAACCCAAAATGATGACTACCTCCTATGCACTATAAAATACCAATATGTTAACAATATAATATGTTTATAGAAAAAATTATCATAGTATGGAATAAACAAAATAAATACCAGTCTAGTTTTACTCTGTGATTAATCCTGGCCTCCATCCAATGGTTCCTTAGGCTCATTGATGTCATGATTATCTTCTGGTGGGAAACCAATCCATAGGCTTCCTCGTTGCCTTTTCTTCTTTGAACCTCCTGGGTGGCTATGTTTCTGTCTAGATGAAGAAGCTCCACTTGAGCTTGAAGACATCATCTCATTTGGTCCCCATTTATCTAATTCCTATCTATGCTCCTATTTTTCCCATGCCACCAAATATTCCTTAGTCTCATGCATTACAATTTTCATTGAGGCGCAACATACCTCTTTATTGCAATTTGCACTCTAGAAAAGCTATGGACTTAGAGGGGGTCAAAATTCTTTAACATGGAGCCAAGGCTCATTCAGACATACAAATCCCACTCCATCATGCGTCATCCTCAAGAAGATATCTATCCCTCCACACCATTCAACCTGAATACAGTCATAGACAATCCATTCCACCTTATGCTTGTCTTCAAGCTCGATACACCAAGTTGCAAACATAGATGCAATGTCAATATTTATGCGATATTTGAATTGAGCCCAAAGTTATTCCTCCCCAAGAACGATCTTAACTCAAGTGATGAAATCCTTAGCTTCAAATCAGAATATGTTTGTGAACATCTCGTCTGAGATTCGCCCCAAAACACCACCATTAATTTCGCATCTTGCAAAGAAAATTTTGGTTCCATTTCAGTCATGAGAAAGGTTTCTTGCGTAGAAGGTATACTCTAATGAAATGTTTCCTTCTCATCTCATGGAATCACTCCTTAACACCTTATATTGCGTTGCAAGATAAACACCCTTCCTAATATCATCAACCTAGCTGTCGAGACATTATGTAAGTGGCCTTTTGAATTGGTAGTGCACGGTGGATTTGATACTATTTCAACTCAATATTTCCTTCCTCTGCAACTTTGTCTAGCAAAAGGGGTTCATTGTCAATAGGATTTATTGTTACCGAAGTTTTGCGAGGTGTATCTTCATAAGGTATATCTTCAACTATAACTTCATCTTCAACGAGATGCTTAGTTTGAGTGGTTCCCTTTACTGGGGAAACACCAATATCAATAGTTTCAATGGTTGATTTGTGTTCAATTGGTTTCTCTACATCCTTTTTCAGATTAGGAATATCTAACACAACATTACCAATGATATCATCAACTAAGAAAACATCAAAATCTTCAGTAGAGTCTTTGTCTTTACCTTTCCCTTTGTAAAGGGCAGCTGCACCTTAGTCCTGTTTTGTTCTGTTTGCTATGTCTTCTTCATCTTCCTTTTGTTGGCTCAAGACTATTTTCCATAAGGCAACACCCTCATCATGAACACCTTGGACATCTCCTATGGCCACTCTCCCTGTCCTGATCCTTATTTTAAAGTGTTGAATATACATGCTTCTGCTAGTATATATGCTTGATTATAATCAAGCTCCTATTGCACTTCCATGAGTGATTTTATCCTATGCTCTTTCTCAATAGCTAAAGTTGTTTTCCATCTTCCTTCAATTTTATTTTGCAAGCCTAATGGAACTATTCCATATAGTTCATTGGGAGTTCTACAGAACTTATGCATGTTCCACATAAGTGCGTCTTCAATTTTTCTTTTGTCCTCCCAATTGCAGAGGGGATATTTTCTCCCAATACTAGATAGACCTCAAAACTCTTTGATCCCATGGACCAATTCATCAATAATTGGAAGTACATTTATACCACTTCTTTTGACTTCTTTTATTTCCACATTAGAATGGGTGTCAGTGTTATCACCCTCCTTTTCATAATTCTTGGGATTCTTATTAGCCTTTGTGTCAATTTTCCCTTCACACTTTTTCTTTCTTGCATATGTTACTCCTATTGGTCTATCTTTACCTAGGGAAAAAGAAAGAGTATCTGAGTCCTTTTCTTTTGTGTATGTTGTCAGCTTGCTGGATGCATTACCCTTGGGTTTTTCCTTTGATATTTTCTTCTTTTCTCTTGTTTTTGCTTTAACATTGTTTGATTTGATTCATGTTTGTTCACTAGTATCGGTGGAAGTAGTGGAATGAGATGCTTAACCTCCATACATTTTGTCTAGGGTATCAATCATTTTCCTCACTCTCCTTTATATCATTGGCTCCTTAAGTTCCTATTTTATTTTTGAGGTTGCCTCCTTATAAGTTCCAATTTTTTAAATTTTTTTTTATGTTTACGGGTTTAGACAGTAACATATTCTCATACACTTTAGTAATGTCTGCCCCAACCTTATGACCCATATAAGGTACCCAGAAGGTTATAGGCTGAACCTCTTGAATGATGCAACAATCAGTGTCAACAACAAAACAAATATTGTCCTTATAATTCTGAACTATGCCAGTTGGGATTCTTTCTCTTTTGTGCATTTTGATTTGGAATTCTTTAAAATATCCCCACATTGTTTCCCCAAACTTATCACCTAAATCCATAATAATTTAACCTATCTAAACCATGATAGGTTTATCCTCAAACCACACAACATTTCCCTTATCGAGAAAGAAATATTGCACATAGAAGAATATATTGTTTCATGCTTAAAAATCATTAATGCAGAAATAGGATATAAGGACGAATCACCAAATCCTTAACTATCAAAGAAATTTTAAACATAAACTAATATAAATTAACACAAGATAAGAATAAATTCAAATAAATGTGAAACTCCCTCATCCTGCATCGTGGCTTCCATTGTTCTACTTTGAATTGTGCTTCTAGGTGGCTCTCAGGTATTGCACTCACATTCCTACATAGATTAGATAATTGTTTCAAGACTGTGATTCTCTGATTCTCAAAATCTAGATTGAAATGAGAAAATGATGTTGAATTTATAAATTTTCAACACAAAGGGGGTGAGAAATAGAACTCAAGTATTGATTGATAGATAGCTGATTTAGATTGATCAGTTAACAGAGTTGATTGATTTGTTAACTAAGATTGATTGAGTAGTTAACTAGATTGATTGGACAGTGAACTCAATAGATGAATTATAAACTCATTTGATTGATTAGTGAACTGAATAGACTAGGGAGATGACTGAACTGATGGATTAGAAGACTGAATTGATGGATACGAAGAATGAATTGATGGATTAGTCATAAAAAGCTAATTTTGAGTTAAAAACGATGATTGGTGAGTTAACTGAGTTAGTTGGGTAGACAATTGATTTGATGAACGAGTTTTGATTTAGCATATGTTGTTGGAATTTGAAATTGAATTTGATTTTCATTTTCAATTTGAATTTGAATTTGGTCATTTGAATGCTGAAATGCACATGAAATTAACTGAAATTCAAATTTGGTGAAATGTGAATTTGGAAATGTGAAATTAGATAAAATTAATTGAAATTCAAATTTGGGGAAATATGAATATGAGAGAAATGAAATTAGATGGAATTTATTGGAATGAGAATTTGGGGAATTGGAAGAATAAGTTAATTAATTCAAATAATTTAAATAAAATTATTTAAACTTGTGAAATAGAATTAAATAAATAATAAAGATTATCTAACTAAGAAAAATGTCACAATTAATTGAATAATTTATATTTAATTAATAAATGAGATATGGTTAACTAATTAAAATGATTTGAGAATAGAAATAGAATAATTAGAAATGTTGAAGGGTGGTGATTAGATGAAATAGTATTATTTCTTTTGTGTTGGGGATATTTTAAGAAAGGGCAATACCTACTTTTCGACCTCCTAAAATTTCAGCCAAAAAGAATTGGACAATGCCACACTAAGCACCATTGTCTAGATAATGTTGCCTCAAGCACCATTGTCCTAGACAATGATGCCCTTAGAACCATTGTCCTAACAAAATAGGCCCAAATTATGATAGTTAAATGTGGGAGAAATTAAAATTAAAATAGGTTAGGAATTAAAATTAATTAAAATGGTAAAAGATAAAGGGCATGCCTAAAGGACTCATATTATCAAATTTATTATTAATTAAATGTATATGAAGTTTTTGTAGTGCATAATAAAATGACACTTATTAAAATGAGTGCTAAGAGATAGTGGAATTGGACAACCCAATTAAAGGTTTTCAATTTATGATGCTACAATAGCTACTCCAACATTTTGTCATTGGTCTTCCGTATGTAGGTCTCAACAAAGGAGGACATTTCTTGGATAGAAAATTCATTTCATGGACTTTTGTAAGTATTTGTTTGTTTCCTTTGACTATTTACACTATTTTTTTTCTATGACATGCACTTTGATTTCCCTAGAACTAAATATTTTAATCAACTAGTTTAGATTAGTTAAACACATTTTCCACTTTATAGTAAATGTTTTGGAGGAATCACCTGGTCTATAAAAAATGTAGAGAGGGTGTGTTGACATAAACATTATTACACCTATAGAATATACAATAATAAAAAGAAGAGTTAGTTCATGTAACCGAGGAGTAATAATCAATGTGCATCAATGACTAACTATTGAGCTAGCCATGACTAAGGAGATCAAATGGTAACCAAGAGTCTCTTACTTCAATTAATGTGTTATGTTGCAAGATTCAATGCTAGAAAATTCATCATTAGGACTCTATTTTTAATCTTTAGTTGTAATATTCCACCAGAATAACTCTCTCCATGCTTAACAAGGATAAGTTATAAATTTAGATTGATTATATATGTTATAGAAAGTAATGAATCAAATAATCAATCATTTTGTAATTTTTTCTCTTTTAAAATAACAATCAAATCTCTGAAGTTAAATATACGTATTGCTATATGAAATGGTTTACATTATTGTTTTATTAAGTTGATAATTCTGTGAAGAAGACTTCATATGCCCAATTACAACCTAGATGAGGTACGTCACTACTCTATGTTAATTTATTAATGTTTTCTACATTCAAAGTTATTGATAAAATTAATTATTTGTTCATGTAGTAATTACTTTATTTTCATGCATTATAGACTTGAAATGACTACATAATCTACTCATTAGTGGGACATTGTAAATTTAGAACAAGCATATCATTCGAAGGCTTATCAATTACTCCTTAATGAAACAACATTTATTTTTAATTTATTAATTTTATTTATTTCGTGAAGCATCATAGGAATCCCAAAAAACTCCTAGTGTATGTACAATATAGGCCTCACACCAAGTTTACATCCTTTGTTGATAATTTAAGGTGACCTATAACAACTAGTGGTTGCTTAATTCAATATGTTCAGTTCCACTAAGTGGAGCTATGTATGACCTTTTTGTTCAAAATTATTAGTCATAATAGGAATACATTTCGTGAGATCACACTTATAGGAAGACATTAGATTATGACATATCGCCAATTAGTTAATTTCAATTATACAATTTTTATTCATATCATTTATTTAATACACTCACTCATTTTTACTATTTACTATTCAAAAACTATAGTATTGGAAATTGCATACCTTTTTAATTTAACCCTACATATAAATTCTAGTTTATCTTGAGATACATAAGTTTGTAATTACACTATGATATTGACAAAATGTTATGTTTCTAGTGAAATGGTCCCTTCCTATGGTTTTTGAGTCTAATTTTCCTAGATGACAATATTATGTATGAATGATTGTGCAATGTGCTACCATGAAAATACATGATTTAGCTTACTGTTGGATCATTACCTTCTACATGGAATTAGATCTTGTTGACGTCTATTGTTGATATTGAGTGTCCTCATACTCTATGTGTATCTATATACCATCATTAATAATCTTTTGGATTGTGCTCCATGATTCATAATAAAATCATCAATATGGAAGGAGAATCTATTTGTGTCACTATCTAGCATCATAAAAAAACTTTTAGATGATGATTCATGATTCATAAAAAAAACATGATTATATAAGTTCTCAAAATATCATATGTAATGTATAAATTCTAAAAATGTCATATCCATCCATGATGTATTAGTGAGATTTTATGCAATTGATATGCATATCATCTATTGATATTTAGTTTTACCACATGCCTTACATCTCTCATAATTCATTGAGTTTTTATATCCATCTAGACTATTGTATATAGATGCTTATGAAATTTATGCATACATTATATGATGATACAATATGTATGCTATGATAATAAGGAATAATTATTTAGAACGTATTTGTCAGGTGATACCACAACTATTTTTGTGAGATGCATGACACAATCAAATACTTCCATTATGTATCTTGTAATATATAATATTAAACCAATTTCATTAGACTCATGCACATTATAAAAACCACTTTAATTTATAGATGATAGAGACCCCCATATTAATCATTATCTACATTTCACATTGAATTCATAGATACTTCCTTCATATAGATTTTATTTTGATGATAGCTAATTATACATTCGTGACTAGTAGCTTGGAATTGGTCAGTCATTTTCACATTCCAATATATTCTTCATAGGGCCAGTTCAATCAAAATATTGTCCTTATTGCAAGTTAGCTAGAATAGTCAACCAAAAATAGAAAAACTATGAGAAAAGCGGAACATAAAATTGTATAAATTAGTGGAACAATTGGTGGTAGATGGAAACTTGAAAATCACAAGCTAAATTTTGACAAAATATAAAAACCTCTAATTTTCACACCATAGTCTACAATAATGTGGTGTTAATGTTAGTTTATTATATTTGAAACCTTCTCCCATAAAATTATTATCTTAATCCAATAGATATAAAAGAAACAATAAGATTCCCTCTAGGCTTGAAAATTGATGTTATATATGATACTATCGTAGCCACTATTTTTGACTCTGCAACCAAGATTTACATGTTTTGATCAGATACAGTAGAAGAGGGCCTGTACCTTTACATAATAGCCATGTGGAAAAAAATAGGGGTCTCATGAGGTGTTAAAATACCAAACATTATAACTAGTAGACTCAACCAAAAAATAGAACCAGTTGAAGACCAGAAATGGAATAGAACACTATAACAAAAAATGACCCACACCAAAACACACCAACCATAGAAGACACAAACATATGATCTAGAGACTGGGGCTTTTCATAGCTTGCCAATCCTGCCTAAGATCTTTGATCTTCTCACATAAAGACAACCTTTTAATGAAATACTTCTCAAATGAAGTAGTAGGGGACTCATTTTTTTCCTTGACAATTATCCTAATCGACTCCAAAGTAGCACTAGTCGCAATCTCCACAAACCACTTCCTCTTTGCATGTCTCCACTTGATCTCTTCTCAGATAGCCTAGATTGAAGAAAAAATTTAGCACACTATTTTAATATTGTATGCCACCATCTTTTCCAGATTTATTTTTAGAGTTTCCTACTTTTCCTAGATTTATATGATTGACCTGGACACTTCCTTTCCATCCTCATCTAGGATCACCTTAAAATTTAGGGATTTGATTTTCTCTTCCAAATTGTCCCATCTCACGGGCCTCTTTTCTAGATCATTAGTAGATATCTAAACTCTCTCATCTTTATCCTCTTCTAACTAGTCCAAAGCCCTAGTATTTTCCTCAACTAGCCACCAACCTATTAATATTTATTTTAGTAATATGGGGGTAAGTGAGGATCCATTTTAGGATATCATTTTTCCTATTATAAGCTCTGCATCACTCATTTAATTTTTATAGAAACTCTAGCCATTAAATAATGGATACCTTTGAGAATTAGGTTGTCGAACTAGTGGTCTTCTTGCATTATATTTCTTATTATGAGATTTCCTTTGATCTTTTTACTTCTTCTCCATTTAAGCTTTGACTTATTTTTTTTCTCTTTATCAATCTATTTCAAACTCATATCGGGATGAAAACCAAGTCTAGTATTCTCCAATTGACCTTGTTGCATGCTCATCAATTCTTCTAAGATCTTACCATTGTCAAGGATTTTATTTTTGCCTTCAAATTCTTTACTTCTTTCTCTATATTTTCACATTATTCTTTGGGTGTATCCCACCTTAGATAATTTTCTCTCGATAAGGAGTATGCAATTGCTTTAACCTAGGGGCATACACTCTACTCATGATTCTCTCTTTTGATACATAAAGTTACTTAGCGAACTTTGTCTTTGCTTTGTAAGTTTTGGTGCTTCTTTTCATGACTCATAGTAAGAGAACCTTACTATTTGCAATCATGGTTCTCTTTTTCTCTCATGATCTTCCATTTTACCTAATCATTGAAGTCACAAGATCCTAAAGTCCATTGGAGGCTTGGTGAATATTGCCTCCTTATGTAGTGGAAGTCTTTCAATCTGAATTCTTTGTGCTCTACTGATAGTATTTGCATAAGGTCATACTTTTGCTAAATGAAATGTCCTAAAATTATAATCCTTGCAATTTTTGACTGCATTTGGGTCTTCACCTTAGTGTAGGTGTCCCTCAGCCTTATTGAAGACTAGAGTATGCTCATACAAGTCAAAACTTGAATTTTGCTCAACCCTACACCTCAAAGCCACCATGATCCTACCCCAAAATAGGGTAGGACTAGGGTGTGGTTCCTTGGGATCCCCTAAAGGGGGACCTATCTTGAGGTCCCTCCCTTGGACCTATCTCAAATTGAAGCAATAAATTCCCTCCTATTTCCCCTCTTATTTGGCATCCATCAATAATATGCATGGCATTAAATCAAGCCTTCAGACATTCAAGAGATCAAACATTCAAGAGCAATTGAGCATTTTCTATCTTTCTTCAAGCTTTGGAGAGGCAATAGAGTCAAGATTTCAAGCATTGAAGAGGAGATCAACATTCTCTTTTATGAAACCCTAATTCCATGTGGATGCAAGCAAAACTTCACGAGGTATAAGCATTTCAATTTTAGTCAATTTAACATCCCCTCAAAGAGAAGAATTTCTAATTTCAGCCATTTCATTCATTATTTTAACCACTTCATTAATTTGAAAATCGAGGTTTGATTTGAAGACAAATCCTTATTCCCAACACATTTCCCTTTCATTTTGTGTGCATAAAATGGGTACATAGTTGTACTTCTAAAATTAATATTTGTTCATAGAGATGGATAAACCATTTTTGACGTGTAGAAAGTTTGGAGGACCGATAGGAGGAGGCCCCTTTTTGGACACACCATTCCTGCAACTTTTGCTAGATTTTGTAGAGAAGCTCCAAATCATCTCAAACTTCTTAGATCTGGGTGCAGGAATGAATCTCAAATCTGTAGCTCATAGTTTTCTCATACTTTGTCTTAATTTCCAACACTTAGTCTTAAGTCAACTAGTCAACTTACAAAAGAGGGTCAATTGCATTTGAATCATAACCAATCTACTTAATATTCAGTCCTTGCATTATTTAGGATTGGATCTAACAGATTCATTCCCCTCTTTTGAATGTAAAGTCTCGTCAAGTGAAACTTGGAGCTTAGTAAAATTCCTTCTTCCTCTCAAGTGGCGAATTTGATAAGGTTCTTCAATTTTCCAATTTAAATTTAGTTGGTATGCATTAAAGGTCACCAATAATGTAATGCAAAAATATCATTGGTGGTAAGAATTTGCAAAGGCCTATAGATTTAGTGACACATTGATACTGGAGGCTTCTTTTTGAAGTGGAATGATTGCCTATGTTGGTCAATTGCAAATTAAAACAAAAGTGTAAAGTGAATTTGTTATAACTTGCACATGTAAGTTCCAAGTAGTATTTTTCTACTATGTGTCATTGATAGTTGTGATCTAGGCATGGTTAATTGGAATTGATTATACATGATATTTTTAGTTATCAATAACAAAAAGTTATATAGTCACCAATTTCATCATTTTATAAAGGTTTGTCATTTTGAGGTGGTCACATAATTAAAGTGTAATTTAATGATAAACACTTTAAATATTTTTTTGGGTGAGATTTTACCTACATATTTTGAATTGCTACAAGATTTGTATACATGATAGTCATAATATTAATAATATTTTTTCTTATATTTTAGTAATAATTATAACTTGGTAGGAGATCCACTTATTGTTTATTAAGAGGCAATTATTATTTGGATAGTCACAAGTTTGTGGGTGTAAAATTGAAAAATACATGTTGCTCATTTTAACCCATCATGTTCCACTACTTAGCATGAGTGTCTTCAATACTTTGCCCCAAATCATGATTTTGACTAATATGTTGCTCTCTTTGATGTAAGACTCAAAGTAACTTGTTGGAAAGCTTGTATCATATTGGTCAACATCAAATATTTGTTGATCCATCACCATAGCTATCCTTTTGTACATTTATAGTATAGATAGGAGTATCATCTATTTCTTGATGAGCTCCTTGGGAATATATGAATATAATTTTGTATAGATTTTAACTTCTTATACTCATATCATTTGCATAAAAGATAATTTGGGATTTATTTTCCTATGTAATTGATCTTCAAAACATTATTTTTATATATTATTTTGATTGTTGTCTCTTCATTATCGTTAATTTTTAAAAAAAGTGCCATCATCAAAATTCACCCCCTATCCCAAAGACTCCCAAAGACAATGACAACTAGCAATGGTTTTGTCTTCTTCCAGACTTCATTTAATGTTAAATAATAGAAATCACCCTTTCGATGCATAATATTTAATATGAATCTTATGATATATAATTGATGAAATAGAGAAAAACTCCCTTGATTAAATCCTTTACAAAAAAAGAATAAATTTAGCTCCAACTCATATGTTTTTGAGAATAAGTTTATTTGCAAATATTCATGCAATGTAGATAACTTTACCTAACAAGATGTTGGTGATAATTTTCTTGGCACTTTAAAGATTTGGTTCTAGGTACAAATTTACTTGAAATACTTATCTCATACATTTGCCTTGAGTAATTTGAGTTCACTCTTTTGAGTAATTTTAGTCAAGACTTATTCAAAAACCTTTAGCAAGGAAAAAAATAGTTGTAGTTTGTAACATTTCTTTTCTAAGTTAGTTTTTCTCCAAAAGCTTTAATAATTTTCAAGCTATAAATTTTAACTCAACAAATTAAGATACTTTTTGGTTGTTAATAATTTTAGCTCACAAATCTATATTTTCATTCAAGTGGAAAATTTTAGCTCAAACACTTGCATATTTTACCAAAGGAATAATTTTAGCTTAGATTTGTGGATGTTTTCATCCTATTATAAATTATGAGAAAATTTGTAAATATTTTATCTCTATGAAGCATATTTAGCTTATATTTGTAAATTGTATTTGGGATGCACAAATATTTTACCTTTGGGATAATTTGTAGGCACAATTGGTTTATACTTTAATGTCTTATTATTTCCCATTTCTATAGGCACTTTAACTAGATATACATGAATTAGGGATGATTTAAGTTAAGACTTGACAGAAAAATTTCCTAGGGAAATTGTATCTAATGTGCTAAGGGTCAAAAACAAATTTTCAAATTATTTTAAACCTTTTGACTCCAATGCCATTAACCAAATAAATTCCCTAAACAATGAGGTTTAGGAAGGACTGCCAAGCCATTAAACAAATAAAAACCCTTGTACTAGAAACAAAGTAGCCAAGGAAATAGAAAACTAACAACAAATTTTGGAAGGCTTCCTACAACCTTGTAACTATAGGATAACCTAGCCATTCCAAAGGACAACAAAATAGCATGACCAAGGAATATAATACAATGAAAAATATGAAAGGGTTTTGAAATCAATACCTAAACGTTTTCATGGTAGACAACCATATCAACAAGACATGTTGAACTGCCTCAATTGGTCCATAGTCAATAGAATCACTTACCCCAACTAGATAACTTTATATAAAGAGGATGCATGCGTCCTTAGAGACTTGCTCAACAATAGAAAGCCATAAATTCTCATGAATGTAGCAGAGAAGAATAATGGAAAGCAAGAAGCTAGAAAAGATCCATCTCGATAGGGCCCTCAAGAAGAGTAGAAACATCAATGTAATTGGAATAGATCCTCATCATGATATAAACACAAAATCACATACCCTAGATCCCCATTAAACAATAAAAGAGATCATCAAGAAAGGAGTAGGGGTGATAAAACATGAAGGCCACAAAATCACCACATGGACCAAGCAACTGATACCACCAACCAAAGTAAGGTTCATAGCCCATAATGAATGTTAATAGAAGGAAAGCCTTTAGTCTAGTTTGGACACAAGATATGCAAACCCATGAGATAGGAGAACACATGGTCAAAAAATTGTAGAAGAAGGTATCTTACCATATGAATCACCTACCCCCATTGTAGATGCTACACCAACAAACCACAAAAAACCACTATCATAGGTCAAAACCTGCAATAAGGATAGGAAATAGGGGAACCAAAGGAAGTCATAGAAGAGATTTATCTCCATGCAACTTGTCAACCAAACACAGCAAGGTAGCTATAGGAGTAATAGGTACCTAAGAGATAATAGACTCCACCACCATACCCCAAATGAGGATAGTTCATACAAAGCCATAAGCATGGCCCCACCATAGGATGGGGCGCTAGAGGCTCAACACAATAATAGGTCAAGGTAGAAGCCAAAAATAGGGATATAATGCAGTCCTTGAGCCAAACCAATAGGAAGCCAACAAACCTCAAAGAAACACCCACAATCCCACAAAACAATAAAATGTGATAAAGGAAATACCTTGTCAACTAGAAAACAAAATACAAAGCCCACAACCACGTTGTATTAAAATACTAATTTGTATGTTCTATAAATAACAAGGAATTACACATGAATTCTTGATCACATGATTCAAACCCAGTTAATGGATGAATTATCATTTTTGAAATTTATGAAATTTAATTTTTCTATATTAATGTGGAATGAGTAGAAAAATCAATTGAAAGGTTTTTATTAAATGTTCTCCAAAATTCTTATCTTCTACTATTACTTATAATATTATTTTGTCAAGTATAACTTTTATGCTTTCATTAAATGACTTTTTAATAGGTAATACAATTGAACTATTGATTGATACAATTTTATATAGAGAAATATAATAATTATTTTTAAAATTAAATAATATAAAATTTGAAAACTAATTAATTTGTTTAAAAAATCTAATTTAAATTCATGAAATTTTTTTGATTAAGGGAAAACAGGTTTTCATGGGTCCCTGAAATCCGGTACATTAGGAAGATCAAAAGATAAGCATTAACACACTACTAAGCAAAAGACCACAACAAAAGAAAAGATAGACAACATACGAAATGCCAGCAAGCAAAATATCAAAACAAACAGAAACCAAAAAAGACTGACAGACGTTCAGACTTAGGTCAAATTATGAAGCATCTTCGTGACTTCTAGCTCCAACTAATCCATAGTTTGAATATCCCGCTTGATGTCCTCAATTTCTTTGCTCTGGTTCTGCATCCTTTTATACTAGCTCCGATTCTTCTTCCGAGTCTCGTTTCCTTGTCCTCAGGGGTGTCATCTTTAACCTCAATAATACCCTCCATTGCTTTATCCCTGTGGTAGCTCTCCAGCTTGCAGATGAGGGTTTTCATGGTCGCCGAGGCAGCCTTCAGGATCCTGTGGCTCTGCTCCCCAATTTTTTTAAGAGTGTTTTCAATACCATCGAATCTGTGATTAGTAGAATCTACTCTATTTTCGAGGTTAGTAATATTGTTGCGATTGGTCTTTATAATCTCCTTCGCGTTGTCAATTCCCTTGGTTAGCTCACTTAAACAATCTGGGAGGGAGTTGAATTTTTTGAAGCCTAGGGCTTGTAAGGCTTCAACTTTCCCATCTTCATGGGCATGCTTGACTTTAATGCCCTCGATTTCCTTTTGAATCCAGTTGAGCACTTGTTTGAAGTTCTCCATCCCATTATTTATACAAGGGCCTATGTCCACTTGGTAGTCTCCCTGGTTCTTCACATCCCTGGTATCAAGATTGACCTCCAGACTAACCTCTTTGTCCTAAGTTTTTTGATCTTCTTTCATTGTCGTACCTCCTCCATGATGTTATTCTACTTCAAATCAGATCTGAGAGGCGACCTTTCTTCCACCTCCCTGCCTTTTGACTTCTTCTTTTTTTGTTTTAGGCTCACCTGGGTTTGGGCCTCCTCGCTTCCAGCGTCCATGTCATTGTCAATCCCTTCCTCCTCCTTATTGCAAATGTCATCCTCCTCTCTTTGTTTATTTTTAGCTAACCCTCTATTTTGCCTCCCCTATTCCTATATTTTCTTTTGTCTGCTTATTCTAGCCATTTGGGGTCATCTTCAAACTCTACTTCCGTATCATAGTTGTCCCCTTCTTCCTCTTCCAACTCATCAAAATCTTCATTTGAGTTAGAAATCTCTGCAATATTCCTCTGGATAGTCGTGTTCTTGATGCGATTATATAGAATCACCATCAAGCCTTCAAGCATTGCAAGGTTAATGTGGGGATTGGAAATTGCATCCTTAACCCCCACATTAAGGGAGCAAAAAATATAGTAGGGAAGAGATATCTCATCCTTGTGCCTAAAATGATTTAACATAACAAAGTGGTAGCTATAGACCCTAGTATATCTACCATCAAGCATGATAAACTCTATAATTGCAAGTAAAACCTTTCGCCAAATTAATTTGATTACCTTAGGTGAATAATAGGTGTGGTCATCCTTCACCAACTTAGCCCTTTCCTCCTCACTCTTCGAGAACTTCTTCACAGGAGCATTAGAGATTTTTCTATCCCTGTAAAACTTGATGCCCCATTGGAATGCCAGTGGCCTCCTCTATCATTGTCTCAGTCACTTTAATCTTCCTATTTCCGATGGTGACAGTCCCTTCATTCTAGCCCTTCTCGAAAATCTTGGTGATCTCAGGTTGTTTCTCCTGTATTTTTTCCATAAATTGTGTCATCTTGGCAGCATGGAGGATGCTCTAGACCTGCGGATGACTCTTCCATTTCTTAATGGTTGTCGCCTCTGTTCTCTTCCTTTTACCTCCCATGGTTCTATTAATTATATTCCAAAGCTTCAAACTGATAACTTTCTTCTTGCCAGAGTCTCTGTGAAAGCCACTTTGATTACTACAGAACTTTCTAGTATACTTGTTGGGGAGGGTTAAAATTGCCCATCAAGCATGCGAGATTACATTATAATGATGACTCTACTTCCTCCTTGGTAACCTGCGGTGCCAATGATTATTGCCATGAAATTGATTTTTTCTTCAGGAAATGATACTAAATCTCTCTCCTTACCATGTAATCTTTCATAAATAACTATATCACGTGCCGCACATAGTAGATCCCTTTCACCATTCCAAGTAATTATAGTTTCACTCCGTACTGCTGCGTTGGTCACCCAGTCTGCACTTCGATTATCCTCTTTGAAGACATGTGTGATGTGGCATTTCTTAAACCCCTTTAGCAGATCTCTGGTAGATTCAATGATGTTCTTAATGGTCCATGAGGGTTGATGATTGCCAATAAGGCAATTAATTATGTTTATAGAGTCACCTTCCAACCAAAGAAAACTAACCCCTAACTTGGAGGCTAATTTAATAGCTTGATGCACCCCCATAGCTTCTGCTAAATGATTGGTTTGAATGCCTAAAGGATATGTGACCACTCTTATACAAAAGCCAGCCCCATTATGAATGATTCCACCACAACCAGTCGGGCATGGGTTTCCTTTAGCTGCCCCATCAAAGTTGGCCTTGAACTAGTGATTGCGGGGGAAAGACCAACAGCATAGGCTTTGTTTGATTTGATTAATATCTATGCCGAAAGAGGAAGGGATATTCCATCTTTTGAGAACATCAAAGTCCTCCTAGTTAATACAACACTGCTCTCCCCAGATCATCACATTCTCAACACAAATATTTTTAATTTTGAGCCAGACCACTTCTGGGGTATTCGTTTGATTCCTAAAAATTCTATTAATCCTCTCTTTCCATATCCCCCAGAGGATATGGGCAAAGGAGAACTTCCAAAGATTTCTACTGGCATTGTTATTGGTGGAGAAATGCCTTCTTCCAAAGCAATCCTGCATCTCCTTCTGAAACACCCAATTCAATCTCCACATCTGAAAAAAATCCCCCAAATAGACGTGGAAAACGGACAGTGTAAAAAGATATGGTTCACTGATTCCTCATTATTCAGGCAAAGTTAATAGATATTTAGAAGATAGAAGCCCCTCTTTCTCAAGTTGTTAGTAGTCAAAATTTTGTTTTGCAAGAGGATCCAAAGAACGATATTAATTTTGGGGCTCAACCCATGATGCAAAGCTTTTGCCCACCACGGAGTAGGAACTTGGGAATGAGCTAGTAAAAGGACAACAAAAGAGACCAAGTAGGTCCTTGAAGAAGTTCCATGCCACACCATCTGGTCTTTCCTTCCCAGATTCAAGACCACATGATTGATCATTAAGTTAATCTGCTTGAGTTTGGGATCAATGTGAGTGAGATCCACCCAAGAATGGTCTCTCTAATAGTCCTCAACTTTGGTTCCTATCTTCTCTTTGCAATTTTGGATGATTTTATGAGTGGTCATCTTGTTAAGAGGGGCCCCTCCAATCCAAACATCATCCCAAAATTTCACCTTCCTTCCATCACAAATGGTCCAGACATTGCCTAGAAGAGCAATATCTTTAGCTTCAGTAATGCTATTCCAAATGAACGAGCCCCTTGGAATCTGATTTGAAGCCTAGAACTCCTCTATGGTGGGAGCATTTCTTAGGTATTTAGCCTTCCATATTTCATTACATTCCCCTCTTCCTTGATAAGTCATACAGGTTTTCTTGGCCATGAGATTTTTGTTCAAAGTTATGATATTCCTGAGTGCCAATCCTCCCATCTTTTTAGGTTTACAAACATTTTCCGAGGCAATGAGGGCTGTTTTCTTCTTCTCCTCTGACCATAGGAACGCTTTCTGGATTTTCTCAATGGCATCAACAAATTTACCAAGGATTTTAAAAAGGCTTAAGGCATAAACTAGATGGCTCTAGATGGAAGATTTTAAAAGTTGGATTTTCTTTGCTTGGCTAAGAAGGGTTCCTTTCCATCCTGCCAGATTTCTTCTTAATCTATCAACAAGAGAGTTCCAAAACAACTCCAAAGGTTTCAAACCCAAGGGACGGCCAAGGTAAACAACAAGAGACTTACCCAATTGACAACCAAGGATCCAAGCCAATCTATTCATTCTATCTTCAGGGGTATTAAAGAAGAAAACATAACTTTTTTCCCAGTTGATGGTTTGACCCATAGCCATACTATAGGTGTTAAGAAGGTGTTTAAAATTGGAGGCTTCTTTGATGGTGGAGGTACCCGTTAGATTGGTATCATCCACAAACTGTTGGTGGGTACATGCTCTAAAGCTTGAGGAAGGCAAGATGCCACAGAGGAGCCCATCGGAGACAAAGTTGCTGATAAATCTAGCCAAACATTCTACCAGAATAATAAATTGATGAAATGTTAATAACAAGAGTTAATTAAATTCCTCAGGTCACCACCTATGTAAGAAGAACAATTCAAAAATAGCAGTCATTAAAAAAAAATTGAAAAAACTTGTAAAATACTTGTTTAGGTGTATAGATCAATTGAACATCATGCCTCATATAAGACAAATTATGACATGTAAATTAATGTTTAATTACTTTTAATTATTAACAAGCACTAATTAACTTTTTTCCCTACAAATGAAAATATTATATTGACATAATCCTTGCACCCTCTTCTAATACAAATGTTAGTTATTAATAAAAAACACATGCAATACCCTATAGTGAAAATACATTTCCAAAAAATATTTATAAATGATTTACAAATATGCAAAATAGACGTTGCCGTGTGAAAGAGCATTCATAGGTTGAGGAAGAAAATTAGACTTTTACCATAAAAGCAAAGGCGTAGAAAACAAACAAAATTAAGAAGTGATTTTAATTTGTTAAGCAGTCACATCATCGAAGCTTCAGATGGAACCAGTCTACAATCTTCCCCCATTGCGTTGATTAAGGTAGGCATTGAATCTTATTGTCAATAGACGAGAGAAAATGAAAGCAAAATCGGCATCTCAGTGGGAAAGGGTGAAGATTAAGGTAGGCGTGACTCCGATATCTTTATTGAAAGACATGATATTTCCACAGTCACGCAGAAACATTAGCCTACTCCAGTCAAGGCAATGAAGTCTCTCGCACGCAAACGAAAAGTGGTGGAAATAGGAAGCAAATTAGGATGCAAGCTTCTTTCGCGTAAATCAAAAACAAATTATAGTTGTCAAATTTCGCGTATGAGAAGTCGTACATGCATGACAATGAAAATGCAAGTGGTGAAGTGTGAAGACTACGCTAAGTATTGACAAATGTGATGACTCCAAGAATAGACAGAAAAATGGGCACCTCATCTTACTCCTTTAGATTTCATCTATTTCTAAGAGACTATTTATGATATTGTTATCAAAGTTCAATTGTGTAGTTTATTGGGTCAAATTCATTGATCCAAGTTTCATGAGTAATGGTTCACAAGTGTAGAATTTTGAACTTGACATATCCTCTCTGAACCAGCAGATTAAAAAAAATAATAATAGAGAGAGCAAACAATAACAGCAAAAGAATAAATTGCAAAAAAAAATCACAATTGAGAATAAAAAACAAAATGCCCTATTTTTGGAATTGCACACACAAATTTCTTTTTTTGCGGCCTAATTAGAAATTACATAGAGGCTATGTATATAAAGAATTTGTAGCCTAGAAGAATTAATAATAACTACAGTTCTAAATATATTCCCAGCATTCCATAGAAAGCTACTGAGTCTCTTAAACTAAAAACAAACTACTCTCTAAATTAAGAATACAATAAGTGCATGCACAACATGCTTTATTTACTAAAAAAAATTATTGACTAATCTATAAAAAACTATTTGAATCTTCGTATATTTATCTTAATAAATCTCATGCAAAAACTAAAAAAACTATATGGCAGTGCATGATAGTTTTTTTTACGCGGAATTCTAAGAATAGTGGTGATGCATGTCGTTGCATGCGTGAATAGCATCAGTTCTCCACATCCTCCCCCTTGATGCTAAGAGAGCTTACTATGTAATCTCATAGTAACAAAAACTGAGCTTTTGCAACTGCCTTAGTGAATATATACGCTAGTTGATCCTGGGTGTTGATGTGCTTCCATTCAACGCCCTTCTTCTGCACCAAATCTCGTGTGAAGTGATATTTCATATCAAAATGCTTTGTTCTACTGTGATGAACCGGATTCTTAGCTAAATTGATGGCACTCACATTGTCACAATAAATTACTGCATGCTCTATTTATTTTTCTCCAATTTCTTCTAAAAATTTTCGGAGCCAAAGAGCTTGTGTAGCTGTCGAGGT
The DNA here is from genome assembly GCF_030272615.1 of Cryptomeria japonica. Taxonomy (NCBI): domain Eukaryota; kingdom Viridiplantae; phylum Streptophyta; class Pinopsida; order Cupressales; family Cupressaceae; genus Cryptomeria; species Cryptomeria japonica. The sequence goes on from NC_081411.1 coordinate 96,948,961, forward strand.
AATTGCAACATACTTTGCTTCTGCAGATGAGAGAACAACAATACTTTGTTTTTTTTAAGCGGTGGGCAATAAAACCAGACCCAAAGAAAAATAATTTCCAGATGTAGATTTACTGTCATCCATACTACCTCCCCAGTCTGAATCAGAAAAGCCTTCAAGATTGAACTTTTCAGAAGAGTAGTAATGAGTACCAAAATTTAAATTCCCTTTCACATACCTCAAAATCCTCTTGGCTGCCTTCATATATATTTTATATGGATTTGTCATATACCTTGAAACGATTGAAACTGAATAGGCAATATCAGGGCTCATGTGGGTTAGGAACATCAAGCTCCCCACAATACTTTAGCAAGTTGTCTCATCAAGTACATCAACACCATCGTCTCTACATAACACATCTCCATGAGCACTTGGAGTGGAGGCAAGGTTACAACTAGTCATATCAAATTTCTTTAACATATCCTGTGCATACTTTGTTTGACAAATGAAAATCTCATCCTTACTTTGATAAACCTCCATATCTAGAAAATATTTTATTAGAACAAGATCTTTCATCTCAAATTTTTTCATCATAGTAGCTTTGAATTCATCTTTCATCTTAGAACTACTACCCATATACAAAATATCATCAACATACAAACTTATGATGAGGATATTAGTACCTTGTTGTTTGTAGTAAAGGGTAGGATCACCCGTACTTCTTTGGAAGCCATTCTCCTGAAATTATCCATCAATCCTAGCATACCACGCTCTTGATGCTTGCTTAAGGCCATACAAAGCCTTCTTCAAATTGTAGACATAATTCTCTTTTCCTTCCACTTCAAAACCTTGTGGCTGGTCCACATATACTTCCTCTTCTAAGTACCCATTCAAGAAGGCACTTTTCACGTCTATATGATGTATGCTCTACTTCTTCTCAGCTACTAATGAAATCAACATTCTTATGGTCTCTTGTCTTTCTATTGGTGCAAATGTCTCTTCATAGTCAATTCTATACTTCTGTGTGAAGCCTTTAGCAACTAATCTTGCCTTGTGTCTTTCAACACTCCCATCATTGTTAAACTTGGTCTTGTAGACCCATTTGGTGCCAATCCTTTTTTTTTTCATGTGGAAGTTCTATTAACTCCCAAGTGTCATTCTTGTGAATGAAATCCATCTCTTCTTCCATGGCTTTCACCCAAACCTCATTAGTACATGCATCTTCAAAACATGATGGTTCAAAATTAGTCTTAGCTAATAAAGCAAAATTCACTGTCTCACCTATTGGGTTTTCTTCATGTACTTGATTTCCACTCCTGTGGTAGATATCACTCAGTCTCCTTACCTTGTAAAACTTGGAGAAGAAGCTGGACTTGAACTTGCTACTGAAGAATTTGATGAAGGGTTGTTTGGTGGAGTTAAACCATTGGATATAGAAACATTAGTTGGTTGCTCATGATGAATATCAACAATTATATCATCCTTCAAAACACATTTTGGCTTCTCAACATGACCTTTTTGATGACCATAAACTCCCCCTTCATCAAAAATCATATCTCTTGAGACAATGAGCTTGCTAGTGAGGCGATTATACAATCTATAAGCCTTTATTTTCTCATTATACCCAATAAAAATACATGACTCACTCTTTGCATCTAACTTTTGTCTATTCTGATCAGGTACATGCACATAAGTCAAACAACCAAAAACTTTGAAATGATTAACATTAGGCCTTTTTCCATACCAAGCTTCATAAAGAGTCATCTTTTCTAGTGCACTGGTTGGGCTACGGTTGAGGATGTACAGTGTTGTTGAAACTGCATCTCACCAATAAGAATTACTCAATCCATTGGTTTGTTACATACACCATGCCATTTAAACCACAATACGATTCTTCCTTTTAGCTACTCCATTCTGTTGAGGTGTGTATGTAGTAGTAAGTTTCCTCTTGATGCCACTAAAATCACAATAACTTTAGAAAGCCTTTGAGAAAAATTTCCCTCCGTGATCAGTCCTTAAACACATGATCTTGCATGCTTTCTCATTTTCCACAAGGGATTTAAACTTCTTGAATGTATCTAGGGCTTCATCTTTGGCCTTCAAAAAATATACCCAATAATTTCATGTGTAGTCATCAATAAAAGTGATGAAATATGATGACTTACCCAAACTCTTAGTCTGCATAGGACCATATATATCTGAAAGAACAAGATGAAGTGGGTGATGAGCCATCCATGCATTGCCATTTGGAAACTTTTCTTTTGCATGCTTTCCTTTAGCACAATCTTCACAAACCTCCTGGTGTTCCTCAACCTTGGGCAAACCAAAAACTAATGCATGCAAGGTTAGAAACTTCAAACTATGAAAATTTAAATGCCCATACTAGAGATGCCATAACCAACTTGAATCCTCATAAGTCATATTTGCCTAATAGTTGTTATATTCACCAAACCTCAAGGGGAACATCCTATTTCTTGTCATAGGAACAATAATGATCAACCTATTACCCTTATTCTTATCATAGATAGTATATGTCTTCTTCTCAAAGACTACTTTATAATTTTTCTCACATATCTGCCCAACACTTAACAAATTGTGCTTCAATTATGGAGTATAATAAATATCATGAATACTCTTTATACCTTCTTTTTTTTGGACCTCCATAGCTCCTTTGGCAGGAACCTCCAATGATTTATCATCACCAAGTTAGATCTTGGATTTGAAACTTCCATCCTTTGTTAAGTACAACTTCTCATTCCGTATCATATGGTTAGAGCATCCAGAATTTAAGTACCAAACATCTTTACTAGTATTTTCACCCTTGGCATAAGATAAAAATAAGTGATTAGGATGATTCTCACTACTTTCTTGAGAATAGTTATCTCTTTTACATTCTTTCAATCTGCATTCTCTTTCAAAGTGGCCATACCTGTTACAATGGTAACATTGAACATTTCTCTTATCAAATCTACCTCTACCTCTTCCTCTGAAACCAACTCTTCCTCTTGAGCCATCTCTATCTCTACCTCTTGAAGAATTTTGGCTTTGCCCTTTACCTTGGCCTTGATTGATTTTGGTACTACTGCTGCTTGCACCTTCATTTTTTGTGATTAGCAATTTAGAGGAACACGCTTTCTCTACACCTTCAAAAGAATCTTTCAATCTTTCTTCATGAGACATCAGGGATCCAACTAGTTGATCAAACTGTATTTTTTTCAAATCCTTTCTTTCTTCTATGATTATTGTTACATGATTCCATCTGGTTGTCAAAGATCTCAACACCTTTTTATCAAATCTTAATTGCTTATAACTTCCCTAAGTGTAGCCATTTTATTGACCACATCTTTGACTCTGACACAATAATCACTTATACTTTCAGTTTCTTGCATCTTCAAATTCTCGAACTCTCGCTTCAATGTCTAAAGCTTGACTACTATAACTTGATCACTACCCTAGTCAGTTTTTTGTAGTCTTCCAAGCATCTTTGGCAGTTGTTTCTCCTCATATTCTTGGAAATAGGCTCTTATCAAGAGCTATCTGAATGTGAAACAAAGCATGAGCATTCTTTTTCCATGCTTCATTTCTTGTTGTTATTTCATTAGTTTATAAGGGTATTCCAATCAGATGGCTCCTCATAACCTCATTTAATAATCTCGCACAAATATTTTCCAATAAAAAAGGTCAGCATCTTAATGCACCAATAATCATAATCATTCCCAGCAAATTTTGGAACGGGCATATGGTTAGAACTCGACATGATTAACTTTGGCGAAATTCCAACAATAAAAATTTAACCCAAAACAGTTTTACCTGCTCTGATACCACTTGTAGAATTTTGAACCTACCTATCCTCTCTCAACCGGCTGATTAACAAAAATAATAATAGAGAGAGCAAACAATAACATCAAAACAATAAATTGCAAAAAGAAATCACAATTCATAATAAAATACAAAGTGCCCTATTTTTGGAATTGCACACACCAATTTAGTGCATGCACATCAATCTTTATTTATTAAAAACAAATATTAACTAATAAAAAAAAAACTACCTGAATCTTCCTATATTTAGCTTAATGACTCTCATGCAAAAACTAAAAAAACTATATGGCAGTGCATGACAGTTTTTTTGACACTAAATTCTAAGAATAATGGTGGTGCATGTAGTTGCATGCGTGACTCCACAACAAGAACCCATAAATGATCTACTTATCAAGAAACTACTTTCCAGAGAAAATTATTTCACACACAAAAAAGGGAGAAATGTTGTGGAAAAAGGGAAGAAATTGTAATCTCAACTGACTTTTATTTTGTGGGTAGTGGAATTGCTCTATTTAGTTAAATCCTCGAATAATTTAATTACCAAAATTATTTTGTATTACCCAGAACATGTTAACACAGATTTTACAAATTCTTCTTCAGCTCAAAGTGAAGTATGTGTACATCTATCAAAGTCTTCTGAGTAATATAACCATTTAGTTCAGCTCTTTTGAGTTTATACAATTGAACAACTAAGAAGCTAAGAAGAACATGTCTTGTAGGTTGCATGTCATCTAGATCTTGTTATGAGAATTGAAGGTGTGGGGAATTATGCCTTTATAGGTGGGCCATGTGACAAAGGAAATGACAAACAAGTTGCATTTAAGCATTCCTCTGGAACACTTGAGAAAGTGAAAATCCCTACGTATGTCCTTAACCAGAACACAATAACCTATCTCATGTGAAAAAGGGACGATATCAATCACCATGCATTTTAAAGTGCCAATTACTTTTTAGTTAAGCATGTAACTATTTTTTAATAATTGTAAATGCAGGAAAATCATGTAGGTTATGGACTATTAGTATAAAAGTTATATATTCAATCAGAATAAGGAGGAAGTAAATAGAAAATAGTATTATTGGGTACTTCTTATTAATCAATTAAATATTTAATAATTATGTATCTTCAATTCTTGACTCAACAATGAGGAGAATGTGATAGTTTGTGTTAGCATTCTCATGTTGTAGTTTTTTCTTTCTAATAATGATGTATTAGTGTCAAGACTATTCATTTGTTTTGATGGATAATACTTACGGATGTTTAAAATCATGCATTTTATGTTCTATTTGTTTTCATAACTTAATGCTACACATTAAATAGTATGTGTTGTTCTAAATTTATAATAGTATAATTTTTTATCTTTTGGCATATCACCCTAGAATAGTTTCATGTAAAATAAGTTTTTCTATTTTTACTATAGGTGAATTATTGAGAACAATAAAAAGAGCCCACTTCTGGAATATTCTAGATGTAATTTTACAAATAAATCCCACAATGTAAATTTTATTATTATTTGTGTTAGTCCATGATTAAGAAAATATATCAATAATTTTTGGGCACACTTAGTGGCCCGATATTTATAACATAAGTGTTGCACAATAGGATATATGTAAAGGTATTGTTGACTAAAACCATAGACATGCATATGTAAATAATTATGTCTCATAAAATGGTGAAAATTTTGTTGTAGGATTGTTGGATTTAGATCATGTTATTATCTAATCTCTCTCATAAGGATCACTAGAATGTTCTAAAATACCTCAGGTTATGGATATACATAATGAGGGTGGCTTGATATAAAACAAAAGACGATTGAAGAAAAGATGCACAATTTATCGTTTTGTCCTATTTTTCTTATATCTTACCATTATGGGCATGCTAGTGATTTGAAATATTTTAATTTTTATTGTTAGAGTGCAAACTCAATTCCTAAATCTAGGGCACATTAATGTAGGGACAATTACTTAACCCTCATGATTAAACATTGGATGGATTAGTGAAAATGATGAAGGTAGGGTAATATTTCACTACTTTTGGCTAGTTAAGCTTGGTGGGATAATCCCTTAATATTTTCATTAAAATAAATAAAATATACATAAGTAATTTTATTGATAAAATCAGTTTGGAATAAGGTGTCTCAAACTTTACAAGTCGTAGGATTGATTTACTTGATTTATTATTTATTTATACTTATTTTATGTTCATCTTAGAATGTCACTTTGTGGTAACTAACACAAAGACTTGGCATGCTACATGGAAGGTGACTAATTGCATGAAAGCTAATTTTGTAGAAATAGGCATCCTATTTTTGGACCCTAGTATATGATATTTTGGTAACACGTATTATAAGTTGTAGGCTTCAAACTATTATAATCAAACACGTAGAATTGATTTAGAGCATGCCACCTTCTAGTTTCTTCCAAAAGGATGGGTAGAATGTGATAACAAACCTTCTACTTGGTCATGTATATATAGAATGAATGTTGGTAGCCAAAGATAAGACCAAAGATTACTAAACAAGGAACACACAATTTGTTGGTTTAACATGTTTTTTTATATTTGTGACCATGGTGAGTGTGCCAATTGTGTGGGATATACTCCACTTATCTATAGTCTATAGTAGAGGACATTATTGTAGGAACACTGAGCTAAGACTTATGATTAGACATTGGACGACTTAGTGAAAATTATTAAGGTATGCTAATGTTTCATTGCTTTAGGTTGGTTTACCTTGGGTAGATAATCCCCTAAGGTCTCAAAAATAAAAATTAAAAATTCACATAAGTAATCTTGATGGTGAAATCACCCTATGTACACAAATCTCATTATTTTGTACCAATAATTTTTATTTTGCAAGCCTACTCACTTAGAAATTGATTACCTTATTGAATCATATAGAAAATATCGATCATGAAATATATTATAATTTAATTTTATATCATTAGAGATACATAATATTTAATAACATAATTGATACATGTGAGATTAAGTTAAAAATACAATATAAAGCCATGCAAATTTTATCCAAAGAAGGCACTCATAAGATGTAAGCTAGTTCAATGATACTTAATGATATACATTAGTGAGATAAACATAATTAAGCAAAGTCATACACACACATGTATGTTTTTGTGTGTGTGTCTGTGCATACACACACAAATATATATATGAAAATATTTTGTGATTTATTTTAAATGGCTAAATAAATTAATCTTCAAACTAAAATAATAGTTGACATGTAAAATAAATAACAAGAATACTAGGATCAACTATCATATATACATTAATTCCACTCGAAAAAAAAAATATGCGGGATGCGAGAAGTGTCACTGGAGCTAGGGTTTCAAAGGTAGCCATTGGAGGAGAAGATGCAGTGGAGAAAGGAGATGATGGAGATGGGGAGGTGGTCGATCCTAGAGGGGTTGAGGTCTTGGTGTAGGTCAACCTTTTTTCTAGTGTTGTGGATGATTTGGTGTCTTCTCTAGTCATTGGGAGGGATGTGTCCTGACTCTACTCCCCATTTGGCTGATGGCAGAATACTTTTTCCATTGGTTCTTTCTTCCGTAGGAATTGTGAGTGCAACTGAGAGTGTGGATGGTCTTGGGGCTCTTTGTGCTTACCCCGATGCTACTCTTTCTTTTTGTGTTGGCAATGGAGGCCATTGGATCTATGGGTTCTTGGATTTAGATCTCGGTCTAGCTTTCCTTTGGACCTTATCAACCCGTGAGGTGGATATCCTTTTTTTGGTTGTGTTTCTTTGCAAGAAAGTTTTGGTGGTGGCTACGATGGCTTTGTCTATAGTTTGTGCTCTCCTGGTTGTACCTTGGTGTAAGGGGAATGTTTGGGATCCGGGTAAAGGTTTTATTTTTCTGGAGTCCTTTCTTCCCATAGGTTGTATTTTGGCCTCTGGGAATGATCTAGTGTGGTTGGGTAACTCTGTCTAGGAGATCTCTGCTTCTTTTTGGTGTGATATTTATGAGTTTTCTCTTGCAGATTGTGAGTTCTTTCATGGATCTATTCTTTTCAAGAGATTCTCTAGTGTTTTTGTAGCTGTCTTTCTTCCTTTTGTCTATGTCTGTCTTATTGAGGTGGAGCAATCTTCTATAGAGGGGAAGAGTTATGGAAAATTTTTGGTGGGATAGCTCCTGATGGGGCTATTGGATACCTTTCTATTCGAGGTTGGATGTGCTCCTATGATTTTCTCTTTGATGATGGGCTTCTTTCCCTCTTCTCCTTTAGAGGTGGAGAATTTGGTAAAACTTATTGGCATAGAGTCCTTCTAGTACTGGTAGGTTTTGGGAGCCTTTTCAAAACCCTTCTTTCTAGCTTAGCATCATGTGAATATTTTTTGGTTGCTGGTCTTTGTTTTGGGGTTATCTGCTTTGTTTTCCCTATGCTTGGTATCTTTTCTTGCAGCTCATATTGAGGTGGTTTCCTTTCTTATTAAGGTGGAGAGGTGTTGTGCTAGAAGGCGAGTGCTAATCAGATGTTGGGTGGTGACAATTGCCCTCCTCCTTGTTATAGAAGACACTTTAAAACCCATTGTGATGGTTCGGGAAGCCTTTCAAAATCCCCCTATTGGTTGGTTTTTTTGGTTTATTTTATTGATGTCTATTTCTAGTTATGGGAGCCTTATAAAACACACAAGCAGGTTGGATAAAGGTAGTTTTCAAGCGCCTAGCGTGGCCACTTGTTGTTTTGGTTTTTGGTCAATTTTTTCGAAAAGTGTCATTATCAAAATTCACTTGCTATCCCAAAGACTCCCAAAGACAATGATAACTAGGAATGGTTTTGTCTTCTTCCAAACTTCATCTAATGTTTAATAATAGAAATCACCCTTTCGATGCACAATATTTAATATGAATCTTATGACATATAATTGACAAAAAAGAGAAAAACTCCCTTGATTAAATTCTTTACAAAAAAAGAATAAATTTAGCTCCAACTCATATGTTGTTGAGAATAATTTTATTTACAAATATTCATGCAATGTAGATAACTTTATCTAACACGGTATTGGTGATAATTTTCTTGGTACTTTAAAGATTTGGTTCTAGGTACAAATTCAGTTGAAATACTTATCTCATACATTTGCCTTGAGTAATTTTAGTCAAGACTTATTCAAAAACCTTTAGAAAGGAAAAAAATAGTTGTAGTTTGTAAACATTTCTTTTCTAAGTTAGTTTTTCTCAAAAAACTTTAATAATTTTCAAGCTAGAAATTTTAACTCAAGAAATTAAGATACTTTTTGGTTGTTAATAATTTTAGCACACAAATCTATATTTTCATTCAAGTGGAAAATTTTACCTCAAACACTTGCATATTTTACCAAAGGAATAATTTTTGCTTAGATTTGTGGATGTTTTCATCCTATTATAACTTTTGAGATAATTTGTAAATATTTTATCTCTATGAAGCATATTTAGCTTAGATTTGTAAACTGTAATTGGGATGCACAAATATTTTAGCTTTGGGATAATTTATAGGCACACTTGGTTTATACTTTAATATCTTATTATTTTCCATTTCTACAGGCACTTTAACTAGATATACATGCATTAGGGATGATTTACGTTAAGACTTGACAAAAAAATTTCCTAGGGAAATTGCATCTAATGTGCTAATAGTTAAAAATAATTTTTTAAATTATTTTAAACCTTTTGACAATCATATATGAAAAAAAATTGACATTTATCTTTTAAATACCCTTTTCTCTATATGCATTATTGCCTTAAATATATTGCATTGAAAAATATTTCAAACCTTACAATCCTTCAGAATTATTTTTTTGAGCTATTGGTGTATTTTTCTCACCTATCTACTATTTTATGCAGATTGTATTAAAGCTAAAGTAAAAAAGATATTTATTAGAGATAATATTATCTTTTTTATTTCTCCTATCTACTATTTTATTTTGATTGGTAAAAGTACAATAGACCCCAACCTCTACATAATAGCCAACTAGGAAGATGAGTATGAGGAACTAACATGGAGTGCAACCACCAATCCTCAAAAAAGAGAAGAATTCTTTTTGAAAGTGAAGCTTTTGACTAAGAAACAAACTAGTGGGAATAAAAGTCCCAAACGAACAACTTTTCATTCTATAAACAATGAGGTTTAGGAAGGACTCCCAAGCCATTAACCGAATAAAAACCATTGTACTAGAAACAAAGTAATCAAGGAAATAGAAAACTAACAACAAATTTTGAAAGGCTTCCTACAACCTTGTACCTATAGGATCACCTAACCATTCCAAAGGACCATAAAATAGCATGACCGGGGAATATACTGCAATGGAAAATATCAAAGAGTTTTTGAAAGGAATACCTAAATATTTTCATGGTAGACAACCCTATCAGCAAGAAATGTTGAACCCCCTCAATAGGTCCATAGTCAATAGAATCTGTTACCCCAACTAGATAACTTTATCTAAAGAGGATGCATGCATCCTTAGCAACTTGATCAACACTAGAAACCCATACATTCTCATGAATGGAGCAGAGAAGAATAACAGAAAGCAAGAAGCTAGAAAAGACCCATCTCGAGAGGGCCCTCAAGAAGAGTAGAAACATCAATGTAATTGGAACATATCCTTATCATGATATAAACACAAAATCACATACCCTAGATCCCCATTAAAAAAGAAAATAGCTCATCAAGAAAGGAGTATGAGTGATAAAACATGAAGGCCCCAAAACCACCGCATGGCCCAAGCAACTGATACCACCACCCAAAGTAAGGTTCAAATCCCATAATGAATGTCAATAGAAGGAAAACCTTTTGTCTAGTTCCGAGACAAGATATGCAAACCCATGAGATAGGAGAACACATGGTCAAAAAATTGTAGGAGGTATCTTACCATATGAATCACCTACCCCCATTGTAGATGCTACACCAACAAACCACAAAACACCACTATCATAGGTCAAAACTTGCAATAGGTATAGGAAATAGGGGAGCCAAAGGAAGTCATAGAAGCGATTCATATCCATGCGACTTGTCAAGAAAACAAGGCAAGGTAGCTATAGGAGTAATAGGCAAGTAAGACATAATAGACCCTACCACCAAACTCCAAATGAGGATAGCTCATGTAGAGCCATAAGGATGTCCCCACCATAGGATGGGGCTCTAGAGGCCAAACACTATAGTAGGTCAAGGTAGAAGCCAAAAATAGGGCAATAATGTTGTCCTTGAGCCAAACCAATAGGAAGCCAACAAACCTCAAAGAAACACCCACAATCCCACAAGACAATAAAATGTGACAAAGGAAATGCCCTATCAACTAGAAAAAAAAATACAAAGCCCACAACCAGGTTGTATTAAAATACTAATATGCATTTGCTATAAATAATGAGGAATTGCACATGAATTTTTGATTACATGATTCAAACCCAGTTAATGCATGAATTATCATTTTTGAAATTTATCAAATTTAAACTTTTTATATTAATGCGAAATGAATAGAAAAATCCACTGCAAGGTTTTTATTAAATGTTCTCCAAAATTATTATCTTCTACTATTACTTATAATATTATTTTGTCAAGTATAACTTTTATGCTTTCATTAAATAATTTTTTAATAGGTAATACAATTAAACTATTGCTTGATACAATTTTATATAGTGAAATATAATAATTATTTTTAAAATTAAAAAATATGAAATTTGAAAACTAATTAATTTGTTTACAAAATCTAATTTAAATTGATGAAAAGTTTTTGATTAAGGGAAAATAGGTTTTGATGGGTCCCTGAAACCCAGTACATTAGGAAGATCAAAAGATAAGCATTAATGCACTACTAAGCAAAAGAAAATAGCAAAATAAAAGACAGATAGCGTACAAAATGCCAAGAAGAAAAGGATTAGAATAGACAAAAACCAAAAAAGACTAACAGAGCTTCAGATAGGTCAAATTATGGGCATCTCGGCCACTTCCAGCTCCAACTAATCCATAGTTTCAATAGCCCGCTTGATGTCCTCAATTTCTTTGCTCTAGTTCTACATCCTTTTAGTACTAGCTCTGGTTCTTCTTCTGAGTCTTATTTCCTTGTCCTCAGAGGTGTCATCTTTAACCTCAATAATACGCTTTGCTTCTTTATCCCATTGGTAGCTCTGCAGCTTGCGAATGAGGATTTTCATGCTTGCCGAGGCAGCCTTTATGATCCTATGGCTCTGCTCCCCAATTATTTTTAGAGTGTTTTCAATACTATCCAATCTATGATCAGTAGCATATGCTCTATTTTCCAGGCGAGTGCAGTTGGCATTTATAATCTCCTCCGTATTACCAAATGCCTTGGTTAGCTCACTTAGACAATCTGGGAGGGAGAAGAATTTTTTTAAGCCTAATGCTTGTAAGGTTTCAATTTTTCCAGCTTCACGGGCATGCTTGAATTTTATGCCCTCGATTTCCTTTTGAATTCTGTTGAGCGCTTGTTTGAAGTTCTCCATCCCATTATTTATACAAAGGCCTATGTCCACTTGGTGCTCTCCCTAGTTCTTCAAATCCCTAGTATCAAGATTGACCTCGAGACTAACCTCTACGTCCTCAGTGTTTTGATCTTCTTTTGTTGTCGTATCCTCCTCCATGACGCTATTCTACTTCAAATCAGACCTGAGAGGCAACCTTTCTTCCACCTCCCTACCTTTTGACTTCTTCTTTTCCTGTTTCAGGCTCACCTAGGTTTGAGTCTCCTCGATTCTAGTGTCTGTATCATTGTAAATCCCTTCCTCCTCCTCATTCCAACTATCATCATCCTCTCTATATTTATTTTTAGCTAACCCTTTGTTTTGCCTCCCCTATTCTGATTTTTTGTTTCGTCTGCTTGTTCCAGCCATTTGGGGATCATCTTCAAACACTTCTTCCATATCATAGCCATCCCCTTCTTCCTCTTCCAACTCATCAAAATCTTCATTCGAGTCAGAAATCTCTGTAATATTCCTCTGGATAGTTGTATTCTTGATGTGATTATATAGAATCACCATCAAGCCTTCATGCATTGTATGGTTAATGTGGGGATTGGAAATGGCATCCTTAATCCCCACGTTAAGGGAGCAAAAATTATAGTAAGGAAGAGAAATCTAATCCTGGTGCCTAAAATGATTTAACATAACAAAGTGGTAGCTATAGACCCTAGTATATCTACCATCAAGCGTGATAAACTTCATAATTGCAAGTAAAACTTTTTGCCAAATTAATTTGATTACCTTGGGTGAAAAATAGGTGTGGTTACTCTTCACCAACTTATCCCTTTCCTCCTCACTCTTCGTGAACTTATTCACAGCAGCATCAGATATTTTTCTATCCCTTCAAAACTTGATGCCCCCCATTGGAATGTCAGTGGCCTCCTCTATCATTGTCTCAATCACTTTAATCTTTTTGTTTCCGATGGTGAGAGTCTCTTATTTCTCCTGCATTTTTTCCATAAATTATGTCATCTTGGCAGTATGGAGGATGCTCCAGACCTGCGGATGACTCTTCCATTTCTCAATGGTTGTTGCCTCCGTTCTCTTCCTTTTACCTCCCATGGTTTTGTTAATTACAGTCCGAAGCTTGAAACTAATAACTTTCTTCTTTCCAGAGTCTCTGTGAAAGCCACTTCGATTACTACAGAACTATCTAGTGTAGTTGTTGGGGAGGGTTAAATTTGCCCATAAAGCATGCAAGATTACATTACAATGATGACTGTACTTCCTCCTCAGTAACCTGCAGTGCCAATGCCTATTGTCATGACATTGATTTTTGCTTCAGGAAATGATACTAAATTTGTCCCTGCTTATCATGTAATATTTCATAAATAACTATATAACATGTCGCACATGGTAGATCCCTTTCGCCATTCCAAGTAATTATAGTTTCGCTCTGTACTGTTGCATTGGCTGCCCAGTCTGCACTTCAATTAGCCTCTCTGAAGACATGTGTGATGTGGCATTTATTAAACCCCTTTAGCAGATCTCTGGAAAATTCAATGATGGTCTTGATGGTCCACTTGGATTGATGATTGCCAATAAGGCTGTTAATTATATTTTTAGAGTCACCTTCCAACCAAAGCAAACTAACCCCTACCTTGGAGGCTAATTTAATATCTTGAAGCACCCCCATAGCTTCTGCTAAATGATTGGTTTGAATACCTAAAGGATATACAACTATTCCTATACAAAAGCCAACCCCATTACGAATGATTCCACCACAACTAGCCAGGCATGGGTTTCCTTTAGCCGCCTTGTCAAAGTTGGCCTTGAACCACTCATTGGGGGGGAAAGCCCAACAACGTAGGCTTCTTTTGATTTAATTAATGTCAGCGCCCAAATAGATAGGGATATTCCATCTTTTGAGAACATCAAAGTCCTCCTTGTTGCTACAACACTGCACTCCCAAGATCTACACATTCTCAACACAAATGTTTTTAATTTTGAGCCAAACCACTTTTGGGGTATTAGTTTCATTCTTGAAAATTCTATTGTTTCTGTCTTTCCATATCCCCCAAAAGATATGGGCAAAGGAGAACTTCCGAAGATTTCTAATGGCATTTTTATTGGTGGAGAAATGCTTGCTTCCAAAGCAATCCTGCATCTCCTTTTGAAACACCCAATTTAGTCTCGTCATTAGAAAAAAACATCCCCCAAATAGAAGTGGAAAAAGGACAGTGTAAAAAGATATGGTTCACTGATTCCTCATTATGCAGACAAAGGTAATAGATATTAGGAAGACACAAGCCCCTCTTTCTCAGGTTGTCAGTAGTCAGAATTTTGTTTTGCAAGAGGATCCAAAGAAAGATATTAATTTTGGGGCTCAACCCATGATGCCAAGGCTTTTCCTCTCACAAAGTAGGAACTTGGGAATGAGTGACTAAAAGGGTAGAAGAAGAGACCGATTAGGTCCCTAAAGAAGTTCCATGCCACACCATCTGGTCTTTCCTTCCCGAATTTAGGACCACATGATTGATCATTAAGTTAATCTGCTTGAGTTTGGGATCAATGTGAGTGAGATCCACCCAAGAATGGTCTCTCCAATAGTCCTCAACTTTGGTGCCTATCTTCTCTTTGCAATTTTGGAACATTGTATGAGTGGTCATCCTGTTAAGAGGGGACCCTCCAATCCAGGGGTCATCCCAAAAGTTGACCTTCCTTCCATCACCAATGGTCTAGACGTTGCCTAGAAAAGCAATATCTTTAGCTTGGGTAATGCTATTCCAAATGAGTGAGCCTCTTGGAATCTGTTCTGAAACCAAGAACTCCTCTATGGTGGGAGCATTCCTTAGGTATTTTGCCTTCCATATTTCATTTGATTTTCCTCTTCCTTGATAAGTCCTACAGATTTGTTTGGCCAGGAGAGTTTTGTTCAAAGTTATGATATTCCTGAGTCCCAATCCTCCCATCTTTATGTTTACAAACATTTTTGGAGGCAATAAGGGTCATTTTCTTCTTCTCCTCCACTCCTAACCATAGGAAAGCTTTCTGGATTTTCTCAATGGCATCAACAAATTTACGAGGGTTTTTAAAAAGGCTTAAGGAATAAACTAGAAGGCTTTGGATGGAAGATTTTAAAAGTTGGATTTTCACTACTTGGCTAAGAAGGGTTTCTTCCCATCCTGCCAGCTTTCTGCTTAATCTATCAACAAGAGAGTTCCAAAACAACTCCAAAGGTTTCAAACCCAAGGGCAGGCCAAGGTAAACAACAGGAAACTTACCCAATTGACAACCAAGGATCCGAGCCAATCTATTCATTCTATCTTCAGGGGTATTAAAGAAGAAAACATAACTTTTTTCCCAGATGATGGTTTGACCTGTAGCCATACTGTAGGTGTTAAGAAGGTGTTTAAAATTGGAGGCTTCTTTGATGATGGAGGTACCCATTAGAATGGTATCATCCACAAACTATTGGTGGGTACACGCTCTAAAGCCTAAGGAAGGCAAGATGCTACAAAGGAGCCCATCGGAGACAGAGTTATTGATAAATTTGCCCAAACATTCTACCAGAATAACAAATTGATGAAATGTTAATAACAAGAGTTAATTAAATTCCTTAGGTCACCGATGTAAGAAGAACAATTCAAAAATAGCAGTCATTAAAAAAAAAATTGAAAAACCTTGTAATATACTTGTTTAGGTGTATAGATCAATTGAACATCATTCGTCATATAAGACAAACTATGATATGTAAATTAATGTTTAATTACTTTTAATTATTAACAAACACTCATTAAATTTTTTCCTTATAAATGAAAATATTATATTGGCATAATCCTTGCAATATTATATTGACATAATCCTTGCACCCTCTTCTAGTACAAATGTTAATTGCAATACCCTATAGTGAAAATACATTTCCAAAAAATATTTACAAATGATTTACAAATATGCAAAATAGACGTTGCCGTGTGAAAGAGCATTCATAGGTTGAGGAAGATAATTAGACTTTTACCATAAAAGAAAAGGCGTAGAAAACAAACAAAATTAAGAAGTGATTTTAATTTGTTAAGCAGTCACATCATCGAGGCTTCAGATGGAACCAGTCTACAATCTTCCCTCATTGCGTGGATTAAAGTAGGCGTGACTCCGACATCTTTATTGAAAGACATGATATTTCCAGAGTCACGCAGAAACATTAGCCTACTCCAGTTAAGGCAATGAAGTCTCTCGCACGTAAACGAAAAGTGGTGGAAGTAGGAATTGGTCCATTAGGTGAAGATTTAACTAATGTAAATCAAAACAAATTATAGTTGCCGAATTTCGCGTATGAGACGTTGTACATGCACGACAATGAAAACGCAAGTGGTAAAGTGTGAAGACTACGCTAAGTATTGACAAATGCGATGACTCCAAGAATAGACAGAAAAATGGGCACGGGCACCTCATCTTTCTCCTTTAGATTTCATCTATTTCTAAGAGACTATTTATGATATTGCTCTCAGAGTTTACTTGTGTAGTTTATTGGGTCAAATTCATTGATCCAAGTTTCATGAGTAATGGTTCACAAGTGTAGAATTTTGAACTTGACCTATCTTCTCTGAATCAGCTGATTAACAAAAATAATAATAGAGAGAGCAAACAATAACAACAAAAGAATAAATTGCAAAAAGCAATCACAATTCAGAATAAAAAACAAAATACCTTGTTTTTGGAATTGCACACACCAATTTCTTTTATTGCGGCATAATTAGAAATTACATAGAGGCTATGTATATAAAGAATATGCAGCCTAGAAGAATTAATAATAACTGCAGTCCTAAATATATTCCCAACATTCTATGGAAAGCTACTGAGTCTCTCCAACTAAAAGCAAACTACTCCCTAAATTAAGAATACAATAAGTGGATGCACAAGATGCTTTATTTACTAAAAGAAAATATTAACTAATGTAAAAAAAAGTATCCGAATCTTCTTATATTTAGCTTAATGAATCTCATGCAAAAACTAAAAAAACTATATGGCAGTGAATGATAGTTTTTTTACGTTGAATTCTAAGAATAGTGGCGATGGATATAGTTGCATGCGTGAATAGCATCAGTTCTCCACATACTCCCCCGTGATGCTAAGAGAGCTTACTATCTTATCTCGTAGTAACAAAAACTAAGCTTTTGCTACTGCCTTAGTGAATATATCTGCTAGCTGGTCCTAGGTGTTGATGTGCTTCAATTCAACGCCCTTCTTTTGCACCAAATCTTATATGAAGTGATATTTCATATCAAAATGCTTTGTTCTGCTCTGATGAACCGGATTCTTATCTAAATTGATGGCACTCACATTGTCACAATAAATTACTGTAGGCTGAATTTGTTTTTCTCATACTAGGTTGAATTTGTGTACCTGCCGAGGTAATTGCAACATACTCTACTTCTGTATATGAGAGGGCAACAATACTTTGCTCTTTTGAGCTCCAAGTAATAAAACTAGAACCAAAAGAAAAACAATTTCCAGATGTAGATTTACGATCATCCATACTACCTCCCCAGTCTGAATCACAAAAGCCTACAAGATTGAACTTTTCAGAAGAGTAGTAATGAGTACCAAAATTTAAATTCCGTTTCACATACCTCAAAATCCTCTTGGCTACCTTCATATGTATTTCAGATGGATTTATCATATACCTTGAAATGAGTGAAACTGAATAGGCAATATCAGGCCTCATGTGGGTTAAAAAATCAAGCTCCCCACAATACTTGAGCAAGTTGTCTCATCTACTAAATCGGCACCATCATCTCTACATAACACATCTCTATGAGCACTTGGAGTGGAGGCAGGGTTACAATCAGTCATATCAAATTTCGTTAGCATATCCTGTGCATACTTTGTTTGACAAATGAAAATCTCATCCTCATTAGACCAAGATCTATCATCTCAAATTCTTTCATCAGAGAATCTTTGAATTCATCTTTCATCTTATAACTACTAGCCATATACAAAAGATCATCAACATACAAACTTATGATGAGGATATCAGTACCTTCTTGTTTGTAGTAAAGTGTAGGATCACTCTTACTACTCTGGAAGCCATTCTCCTAAAAGTATCCATCAATCCTGGCATACCACGCTCTTGGTACTTGCTTGAGGCCATACAAAGCCTTCTTCAACTTGTAGACATAATTCTCTCTTCATTCCACTTAAAAATATTGTGGCTACTCCACATATACATGCTCTTCTAAGTACCCATTCAAGAAGGCACTTTTTCACATCCATATGATGTATGCTCCACTTCTTTTGAGCTACTAATGAAATCAACATTCTTATAGTCTCTTGTCTTGCTACTAGTGCAAATGTCTCTTCATAATCAGTTATGTACTTCTGTGTGAAGCCTTTAGCAACTAATCTTACCTTGTGTCTTTCAACACTCCCATCACTGTTAAACTTGGTCTTGTAGACCCATTTGATGCTAATCCTTTTTTTGTCATGTGGAACTTTTGTTAACTCCCAAGTGTCATTCCTGTGAATGGAATCCATCTCTTCATTCTTGGCTTTCACCCAAACCTCATTAGTACATCCATCTTCAAAACATGATAGTTCAAAATCAGCGTTAGCTAATAAAAAAAAAATTACTCTCTCACCTATTGGGTTGTCTTCATGTACTTGATTTTCACTCATCTGGTAGATATCACTCAATCTCCTTACCTTCCTTGTAGAACTTGGAGAACAAGTTGGAATTGAACTTTGTACTGAACAACTTGATGAAGGGTTGCTTGGTGGAGTTAAACCACTAGATATAGAAAAATTAGTTGGCTGCTAATGATGAATATCAACAATTATATCATCATTCAAAACATATTTTGGCTTCTCAACATGGCCTTTTTGATGACCATAAACTCCCCCTTCATCAAAAATCACATCTCTTGAGACAATGAGCTTGTTAGTGAGGGGATTATATAATCTATAAGCTTTGCTTTTCTCACTATACCCAATACAAATACATGACTCACTCTTTGCATCTAACTTTTGTCTATTCTAATTAGGTACATGCACATAAGTGAAACAACCAAAAACTTTGAAATGAATAACATTAGGCCTTTTTCCATACCAAGCTTCATAAGGAGTCATCTTTTCTAGTGCACTGGTTGGGCTACAGTCGAGGATGTACACTATTGTAGCAATTGCATCTCCCCAATAGGAATTTCTCAATCCCTTGGTTTGTAACATACAACTTGTCATTTCAACCACAGTATGATTCTTGCGTTTAGCTACTCCATTCTATTGAGGTGTGTATACAGTAGTAAGTTGCCTCTTGATGCCATTGAAATCACAATAACTTTGGAAAGCCTTTGAGAAAAGTTCTCCTCCATGATCAGTCCTTAAACACTTGATCTTGCATGCTTTCTCATTTTCCACAAGGTCTTTAAACTTCTTGAATGTATTTAGGGCTTCATATTTGGCCTTCAAAAAATATACCCAACAATTTCATGAGTAATCATCAATAAAAGTGATGAAATATTATGACTTACCCAAACTCTTAGTCTACATAGGACCACATATATATAAATGAACAAGTTGAAGTGGGTGATGAGCCATCCATGCATTGCCTTTTGGAAAATTTTCTCTTGCATGCTTTCCTTTAGCAGAAATTTCACAAACCTCCTTGTGTTCATCAACGTTGGGAAAACTAGAAACTAATGCATGCGAGCTTAGAAACTTCCAACTATGAAAATTTAAAATGCCCATACTCGAGATGCCATAACCAACTTGAATCCTCATAAGCCATATTTACCGAACTTCTATTATGTTCACCAAAACTCAAGCGGAACATCCTATTTCTTGTCATAGGAGCAACAATGATCACCCTATTACCCTCATTCTTATTCTCAAAGACTACTTTATAATTTTTCTCACATATCTGCCCAACACTTAACGAATTGTGCTTCAATTGTGGAGTATAATAAATATCTTCTTTTGTTTGGACCTCCATAGCTCCTTTGGCAGCACCCTCCAATGATTTATCATCACCAAGCTAGATCTTGGATTTGAAACTTCCATCCTTTGTTGAGACCAACTTCTCATTCCCTATCATATGGTTAGAGCATCCAGAATCTAGGTACCAAACATATTTACTAGTATTTTCACCCTTGGCATAAGATAAAAATAAGTGATCAGGAGGATTCTCGCTACTTTCTTGAGCATAGTTAGCACTTTTACCTTCTTTCAATTTGCATTCTCTTTCAAAGTGGCCATACCTGTTACAATGGTAACATTGAACATTTATCTCATCAAATCTACCTCTACCTCTTCCTCTTGAGCCACCTCTACCTCTTCCCCTTGAAGAATTTTGGCTTTGCCCTTTACCTTGGCCTTGATTGATTTTGGCACTACTGCTATTTGCATCTTCATTATTTATGATTAGAAACGTAGAGGAAAACACTTTCTCCACACCTTCAAAAGATGTTTCAATCTTTCTTCATGAGACATCAGGGATCCAACCAATTGATCAAACTGTAGTTTTGTCAAATCCTTGCTTTCTTCTATGATTATTGTTACATGATTCCATTTGGGTGTGAAAGATCTCAACACCTTTTTTATCAAAATTTCATTGCTTACAATTTCCCCAAGTGTAGCCATTTTATTGACCACATCTTTGACTCTGACACAATAATCACTTATACTTTCAGCTTCTTGCATCTTCAAATTATTGCATCACTACCCTGGTAAGCTTCTTGTAGAGTCTTCCAAGCATCTTTGGCAATTATTGCTTCTGATACTCTTGGAAATAAGCTCTTATCCAGAGGTATCTGAATGTGAAACAAAGCTTGAGGATTCTTTTTCCTTGCTTGTTTTCTTGTTGTTCTTTCATTGGTTATAAGGGCATTCCAATTAGCTAGCTCCTCATAACCTGGTTCAATAATATCCCACAAATCTTTTCCAATAAAAAAGGTCAGCATCTTAATACACCAATAATCATAATCATTCCCATCAAATTTTGGAATGGGCATATGGGTAGAATTCGACATGATTAACTTTGGCAAAATTCCAACAATAAAACTTTAACCCAAAACAATTTTACCTGCTCTGATACCACTTGTCGAATTTTGAACCTAACCTATCCTCTCTAAACCATCCGATTAACAAAAATAATAATAGAGAGAGAAAACAATAACATCAAAAGAATAAATTGCAAAAAGAAATCACAATTCAGAATAAAAAACAAAGTGCCCTATTTTTGGCATTGCCCACACCAATTTAGTGCATGCACATAATTATTTATTTACTAAAAACAAATATTAACTAATCAAAAAAAAAAAAACTATTCGAATCTTCCTATATTTAGCTTAATGAATCTCATGCAAAAACTAAAAAAACTATATGGTAGTGCATGATAGTTTTTTTTACAATGAATTATAAGAATAGTGGCGATGCATGTAGTTGCATGCATGAATAGCATCAGTTCTCCACAACAAGAACCCATAAATGATCCACCTATCAAGAAAGTGCTTTCCAAAGAAAATTATTTCACATAGAAAAAAGGGAGGAATATTGTAGAAAAAGGGAAGAAATTGTAATCTCAACCGGTTTTTATTTTGTGGGTAGTGGAATACCTCAGTTTCGTTAAATCCCCAAATAATTTAAGTACCAAAATTATTTTGTATTACCCAGAACATGTTAACACGGCTTTTACAAATTATTCTTCAGCTCAAAGTGAAGTATGTGTACATCTATCAAAGTCTTTTGAGTAATAGAACCATTTAGTTTAGCTCTTATGAGTTTATGTACCTGAACAACTAAGAAGCTAAGAAGAACATCTTGTAGGTTGCATGTCATCTAGATCTTGTTATTAGAATTGCAGGTGTGGGGCATTATGCCTTTATAGGTGGGCGATGTGACAAAGGAAATGATGAAAAAGTCATATTTAAGCATTCCTATAGAACACTTGAGAAAGTCAAAATCCCTACATATGTCCTTAACCAAAACACAATAACCTATCTCATGTGAAAAAGGGATGATATCAATCACTAGGCATTTTAAAGTGCCAATTTATTTTTAACTTAAGCATGTAACTATTTTTTAATAGTTGTAAATCCAGTAAAATCATGTAGGTTATGGACTATTAGTATAAAAGTTATATATTCAATCAGAATAAGGAGGAAGATGAAAACAAGGAGGAAGTAAATAGAGAATAGTCTTATTGGGTACTTCTTATTAATCAATTAAATATTTAATAATTATGTATCTTCAATTCTTGACTCAACAATGAGGAGAATGTGATAGTTTGTGTTAGCATTCTCATGTTTTAGTTTTTTCTTTCTAATAATGATGTATTAGTGTCAAGACTATTCATTTGTTTCGATGGATAATACTTACGAATGTTTAAAATCATGCATTTTATGTTCTATTTGTTTCCATAACTCAATGCTACACATTAAATAGTATATGATGTTCTAAATTTATAATAGCATAACCTTTTTTTATCTTTTGGCATATCACCCTTGAATAGTTTCATTTAAAATAAGTTTCTTTTCTATTGTTACTATAGGTTAATTATTGAGAACAATAAAAAGAGCCCATTCTATTCTAGATGTCATTTTACAAATTAAATCCCACAATGTAAAGATTATTATTATTGGTGTTAGTCCATTATTAAGAAAATCGTGAAATAAAAAAATTAGCATGATTTTGTCCAATGCACAAAAACATTGGTTCAAATACTAAAAATACTTGAAATATCCATGAATAATAGTGCATGCATTCCTTTCAAATAAGAGGATTCCTTCAGAAAATATAGATAAGTATTTGGAATCTTTTCAATGATTAATTAATCATACATAACACTCACAAGAAAATGTAGTTGATAAATATAATATCTTTCTAATATGTGTGGAAAATTGATTAAGAAATTGATATTAAGAGAGGTCATAGAATGAAATTTTTTTCTCAAAGAAAATTTAATAGAAATGTTTACTTAGATTTAATGATGAAGAATGGAAAACTAATAAAGCACACATAAAATAGAGTACAATCCATATTTATTTTTGTCAATATTGTCAAGTAATCTCAAAACTAAGGTTAGAGAAAAAAAAGAAAGAAAGAAGAAAGTTATATATCATTACCATGGTTGAATAGTACATTGACACTTCTCATTAATATGATACATCAAATAATTTATTTGATAAGCTATCATTCACTTTCTTTCATATACAAAATAAATCAAATTTGATCTTGATAAATTAGAAAGAAAAAATTCATAGACTTAAAAACTTGATAAAATAGGGGACAAAATCACTTCAATAATGCAAAGGAACACCTACATATGAAATTTTTGACATTAGGAGTAAATCTGCATATAATTATTAGATGTTTTCTATTTTCAAGAAGCCTCATTTTAGTTTGAGACTTACATATTTGTGTGTATTTTTAACTATTAGAATATACCAATGCATTCAACTATTAATAATTTGCTAAGTAAGATGTCTAATTGTATGATTGCATATGACTACTATTGGGATGTCAATCCTACAAAATACAATAACTTACACCTTAATGTAACAACTAACTAGAATAATCATATTTTAAACACAAGTGATGCCATTAAATATATACTACAATAAAAATTCAAAAGTACTAAATGTTTCCTAATAGTTTGAGAATTTTATCTAAATTTACATCATGTGTTCATGATATGTTTAACTTCTAGACAAATATTACATCTACAACTAAAATTGACATGTGTATATAATTTTTTTATGTTAAAAAATTGGATTACTTAATACTAAAACCCAATATTGTTCAACCCAACAATAAGAATAATAACTCTAGTTGAAGTCTCAATCTGAATTTTGGACATTCACTTTCTGAAGTCACTATTTCCATAGCTAGTGTTCATTTGATTGTCAACCCAAGGATGTAGTACTTGAAATGGCTCTACACTATATATGCACTAAGTTCTTGCAATAGCTACCCTGCATTACTGCAGCAACTAACATCTATGTGGAAAAGGTAAGAAAGAATTAAAAATATTGAAAGGCTACAAGAAAAGTTCTACATTAACATAAATTCATTCAAGCAATACTGGCTAAGTTCAATGCTGCCAAACAGAAATTACTTTATTTTGGTTTGACTGTAGGAACAGTTAATGGATCTATTTCCAATGGCTGCAGGAATAGTTAATGCAAGAATGTCTACTATAGCTAAAGAAGAAAACTAATTTTAACAAAGGCACAGGAACACTCACCAAGTGGGCCCCCTTGGATGAGTGCTTCCAGGATTCCAAAACAATTCTAAGTGCTTAGAATAACATGTCTTTATTCATTGTTCCTCAAAAGCTATTACATGACTCAGAGTCAAAAGAAACTCAAAACACTTGTAACTTTATTTCTAAAATCCTCTTCTCTAGTTCTTGTCTTTTCTATCTAACCTATGAAAATAGATAAAGACCTTTATTTAAAAGAAAACAATTACTTCCTACAACACAAATCATGCTGATAAGAAGAGGCAGATAACTAATTATGAAAGGAAACAACCGGAGTTAAGTCACTGATAATGTGGATCTAAACTGAACCACAGTCATAACATATTGTGGCAATATTTACAAAACTAATGTCCACTTGAGTAAGACGTCAGTACGCATTGCGCAATTACTTTTCCTTTGTCGTTCCTTACGTTCTTCAATATTTTTGCTGATTCGATCTTTTAGTCTCCTCCTTGAATATCTCTTTCTACAATTGGTGTGATAGGAGAGCCTTCTCAATAGCATCAATTTATTCCTACGATTCAAAATAAAGAACATACAAGAACATACACATCTATTTTAATTAATCAAAACGTCTATTAATTTCACACATGATATTGCATAAGACAATCAACATGGCAACATGAATGAATAACATGGCTATAGGAATAAATTGGCAAAGGCAAAACATGTTTTAATAGGTTCAGGCTAACATCTGAAATACATATATTCAACTTTTGATACATCACTACTATCATGTAAATCAAAATTTGTGAAAAACTTAAGAGTTCTGGTGATAAAAATATGCTAATGTCTCAATTCATCATGCCCCCCAACTTAAGGTTTTGCTGATCCTCCAGTAAGAGGAAAATTCCTGATTTTGGTACTAACTCTTAAGTCACCAATGGGTCCTTGACTTGTTCCTCCTGATGCTAAATTCCAATAAAACCCCTTCATCTTTTCTAATTTGGACCATGGCCTCCTCTGTAACTGCTCCATAGGGCTGATTTGTAACCTTACATCCCAAAAATGGCCACATAAGTATAGGGGGTTGAAAGATCAAAGGTAACCAGTTATTGGTTTTCATCCTTCCCAGTTGGATATATTTAGGTGCTCTTTGCATAGCTACATGAAAATTTGGCAGTGAATGAGGTTCCCCTTGTTTCAATTCTTCTGGAAAATTATTCCAGCACTGCGTTAGGCCATCAATTGTAGCTGCACTTTCATTTTGAACTAAATGCTCACATGCTTGGAATATTTCTTCGCTCATTGGCAACACTTGCTTCCTCACATCTTGCCTTACCAATAGCTTCTACCATTCATAATAGAGAACTCTTGGCTCTTTTGCTTCCTTCCTCAGTGACAGTGGACAATCAAATTCAATATCCCTATGTGTTTTGGTTTGTGCTCCCATGTTGATCTCATTCTAAATCCATGACATTAAGGCTTTTATGTGGATATCACCAATGTATAGCAGGGGATTCCACTAACTGTCAAAAGTTACAACATAGTTATTCAAGTAAATATTACACAATAAATTTTTCACACCTGCTGGGGAAGTCTTATAGGCATCGTAAAATTCCTAAACGATTTCTAAAGAAGGGCCAAGGTCCCTGAGAATGTGGTTTAATTTAAAATTTAAATACTGCTCTTTCAAATGCAAAGCATAAACTCTTGGTGGTGCCCTACATTGCATTAAATTGGGGACCATACTAGTGATTGTATTAACTTTGGCTTCTAATTGTTCAATTTTGTTCTCCTTTTTTTCAATTTCCTTCTATTGTTTATCAATAATCCCCTGTAATCTTACCCTCTATCTCCCACTGCCTATAAAATGTTAATGCAATAGATAAATTACTGAGGGATGATGGAGGTCTAATAGTTATTACCTTAGGATGTGGAATTTCTTCAACATGTTCCTCAAGCTATTTTGCCACATATGCCAAACTTGAAAGTCTGTCAACATCATCCTCCTTATGAATTTCAACCTTTGTTGGGCTCTCTTCTTTTGATGCTTCCACTGAAATAACCTTTGTTGCATCACCTGTTGGATGGACTTTTTGGGTACTACTCCGAGTTCTTCTTGTATAAACCTTTGGAGTGGCTACAGGAACGAACTCTACCTGTGGCTTTGCAGTAGGAGTATTTCTCTTGGGTCTACACCTCTTGGTTGCAGGGGAAACTTGAGTTGCCTATGATTGAACCATAGGTTCATCATCTGCATTAATTACTTTTAATTCCTTCCCTTTTCTTTTAAATTATGTCACTTCTCTATGAAAAGAAGTGGAGGACTGCTCAATGCTTGTCTCAACCATCTCTTCTTCCATAATAGTCACAGCTCCTTTGATGATGACATATTCCTTCTTTGTAGAAATTATAGGAGAAGAGGGTTCTCCCATTTCCTCCTTTTCAACTACTAACTCATCTATAACAGGATATGAATCTTCAACCCTAAACTACAATATATCTTTAAATACCCCCATTCAATCTGTGAAACATCCCTCAAAGAACATTCTACCCGCAAGTTTATCAAACCATGATGGCTGATAGAATGATTTCCATTCTTTCATATTTCTTTGGCACTTATGAAAATGAGGTGATATAAAAAGTTTGGAACATTCACTCTTTGGCCATGTTGTAAATGACTAAGCAATTTTAAATGGGGTGAATGTAAATTTGAATACCACCCTTTGCAAGTAATGTACTTCATTACATACAAGGCCACTTGGGGCCATTCTACTAGAAGGGATACCCTTCTGGTTCCTTGCTTGTCCACTATTAGAGGTCCATCTTTGGGGCATGTAAATTCTGCTCTAGTGCTTCTAGCACCATTTTATTCAGGAAACAACTCTCCTTACTGTAGCAACCCTGTAACCCCAGCTATCTGTTGCTCTGTAGCAATGACCCTTAATCCTTTAATAGTAGCCTCCCCTTCATTAAATGAATGCATAAACTCAAAGGTAATTTCTTCATTATAATCTATTATTTTCATAAAGTAGATAATCCAACCATGTAGCTAGAAATAATGCTCATAGAGAGCATCTTGTAGCAACACATCATGGATTATTGGTTTGTGGTGGATAGGATCTCCACCCATGTCTTAATCTGTTAATATAGCAATCTCTGCAGCTGAGAAACAAAGAACCAAAATATTCTACACACTGAGAATTGAAACTTCCTTACCTATTTCTAAATTTGGCAGCATAATTCATTACCTTCTTATGCCAAAGAATATCTCATTAAAAGAATGATGGCCAATAATAAAATCAAGGTACCGAAAATGATGAGTAATTACTAATTTTAGAAACCGGACCATAAAACACCCCCCAACTTATTTTGGCACGTGTCCGCACATGTTGAAAGGATTTAGGGAAGTGTATGCAGATTTAGCAAAGGCAATAATTATAATTAAATCATAAATGCATAATTAAAAATAAATAAAATATATACATGCCTACAGTCCTCTGAAAAGAATGGCGAAATGAAATGATTTGACATGAATGAAATGACAGATAAAGAAATGAGATAGGATGACGTGGATGGAAAAATTTATTTAATATTTCCATAAGACATAGAAATATTGTTATGACATGACACTTGGAGAATTATGAAGTGGTAGGTATGTTCGATGTAGAGGCTGCAGGAGCCTTACCCCTAATACTTTCTTCTATTGCAGAAGGAACTTGCCCAGTTGCTACAGGAACCTGTGTTTGATCTTTCTTGTTGAATTGTTGTAGGAACTCCTCTTTGGTGGTAGGCTTATGATAAAGACGCAATCTGTGACCATTTACTAAAAGCTTGAACTAAACTGGGTCAATTGTGGTCAAACAAACAACTCCATTGTTGAAAACTGCCCTATCTCATATGGACCTAACCATCTGGTTTGCAGCTTTCCCATCGTATCTTTATATCTTGAGTCATACAACAGTGCCCAATCTCCTACTTTGAACTTTTTCTCCTTGATGTATTTATCATACTACTTGGCTCTCTAATTTTGAATTAGTTTTGTCTGCTGGACAACCAATTTTCTCCATTCTTCCAAATAATTCAATTGTTGAATACAATCTCTTTGTACTTTAGAAAGTGTCATATTTAATTGCAAAGTTGTCCTTAGAGTTTTATGTTCAAACTCAATAGGCATCATTGCTACTTTTGTTAGGTCCTGGAGACAACTGAGAGGGCGGGGGGGGGGGGGGGGGGGGGGCGGCTGAATCAGTTATGTAATAAATTCAAACCAAAAACAACTTAACCAAATTATATACTCAATACTGGTAATCCAGTTTCTTATGCTGGTAGACAGTTTTATCAGTTCATTGCAATACCGGTAAAGATTAATGCATGAAACAAAAGGACAATAACATCCACAACACATAACACCAATATTTGTACGTGGAAACCCTATATGGAGACAAACCACGGTGGGAAACCTTACCCACAATCAAATGATACTACTAGAGATAGTAAGTATATACAAATGGCATCTGCACATGCAAAAAGGCCAAGCGCCTAGATCTCACTGCTCAAACACAAAATAGGAGTGACACTGACTACAATTGGATGGTTAAATCCAATAAGAATGTACTACTTAAATTAGCATCTTTTATGCTGGATTCAGTATCGGTGTAGTTCTGATTCTCTTCACAGAAACCTTCCTTCAACCTCCAAATGATGTCTGTGTGTATAGCTCTTCTTATTCTCGCATATATCTTAACACAATTTCTTTTTCCCATTTCACATCCAATCTTACAAATAAGATCTTACATTTATATCATAACCTAAGACCAAGTTTAGTAGGTCGGCTCTAAGAGATATTACAATAAAATCAATTTATAAATAAATTAATGCCCAATGCAATAATCGATTCAACATGCCGGCTTAATGCATTTACAACAATAATAAATCATCTCTATAGCATGCCATGCTGATCTGGAAAAGATAAGCCTATCAGTGTATAACCTGGACCTACTTGCCGACAACAACAAATATGCAAATACAAATATGCCAATGAACAAATCTTAAAGACAAAGTGTTTAAATGATGTCTTTGACATAACCAGGTGTTTCCCATGCTATTTCAAGTGTCGATGATCATTATATCCTGCTGGTGTACCAAGTACCGATGACTGTACATAAGTCATTTGCTTGTTGATGAATGTTGTTGATTCTCCAAAGTGCCAGAGTTGATAAGTGTTAGTAGGTGTTGACATCAATGACAAAACCATACCAAAATACCAAAAATCTCCCCCTTCGGCATTGATGGCAACACAAGATGTAAAAATGATCAAAGTGCCAAAACATAAATACCAAATACCAAAAAAGATCATAACCAGAAATCAAAATATAGAGAGTAATAATCTCCCCTAAAATAACCATTTCTCCCCCTGGCAGTAACATGTGCTTTCCTTGTGTTTTTCCATTACCAATCTCTCCTCCTTTGACATCAAATACCAAAGTAATATAAAAACCATTTTCAGATACAAAATACCAACCAATTCAGTATACCAACTACTCCTCCTACGAAGTAGCTTCCTCATCAAAAGCCAGAGTAAAAGATTTCTCTGTTAATTCTATCGGTTGATGGAAAACTTCAACTTTCTAAGTCTCTATCGGTGGGGGTATGACCCCAAGCTGGTCTCTGAGATATTCAAAGGTTTCCTTAGGCATAGGTTTAGTGAAAATATCTGCAATCTTCTCTTTAGTATTCACATAAACTAGTTGTATTTCTTTTGCTTCAACATTTTCCCTTAGAAAATTCAATTTTATAGAAACATGTTTGGTTTTAGAATGTAATACCGGGTTCTTAGATATATCAATTGCTATAGTATTATCACAATAGATAGTTATAGGTTCCTTGCATTTTACCTTTATGTCTTTCAACATTTGCTTAAGCCATAGTAACTATGTACAGTTAGTTGCTGCTGCAACATATTTTGATTCTGCTGTTGATAAAGATGTACAACTTTGTTTCTTACTCAACCAAGAAACTAGTTTGCTTCCAAGAAAAAATGCTCCACCGGTGGTGTTTTTCCTATCATCCACATCTCCTACCCAATTTGCATCTGTGTATGCACATAATTCAAAGTTTTCATCTCTAGGATACCATAATCCAAGATTTGTAGTGCCTTGTAAGTACCGGAACATCCTTTTTACTGTTGATTAATGATTTTCTCTAGGATTACTCTGAAATCTTGAAACAATACATATTGCATTCATGATATCAGGTCTAGTTTGTTGCAAATACAATAAACCTCCTATCATAGATTTGTACCTAGTTGGATTAATAGGTGTAGATTCATCTGTTACTGATCATTTTTCATTTGTAGTCATAGGTGTGCTTACCAGTTTAGAGTTCTGCATCCCAAATTTCTTTAGTAACTCCTTCAAGTACTTGGATTGACTCAAGAATATACCTTTATGAGTTTGTGAAATCTGTAGTCCTAAAAAGAATTTTATTTGTCCAATCATAGACATTTCAAATTCTTGCTACATTTCAATAGAAAAGTCTTCACATAATCCATCTTCTCCTCCAAAGATTATATCATCAACAAAAACTTATATAACCAAGATGTCATCATTAGTCACTTTATAATATAAGTTGCTCTCAACATTACCTTTAGAAAAACCAATCTTCAAAAGATACTTATCTAATCTTGCATACCAAGCTCTTGGAGCTTGCTTTAACCCATACAAAGCTTTCCTTAACCTGCAAACCATATCTTTGTTATCTGTCAAGGAAAATCCATCAGGTTGCTCAATGTAAACTTCTTCTTCAAGATCTTCATTCAGAAATGCACATTTAATATCCATTTGATATACTTTGTAGTTCTTGTGTGTTGCAAAAGACAAAAATAATCTAACTGCCTCAATTCTAGCTACCGGTGCAAAGATTTCATTATAATGCATTCCTTCTTTCTGAGAATATCCCTTACATGCTAGTCTTGCTTTATTTCTGATAACCTTACCATCTTCATTAAGTTTGTTTCTGAATACCCATTTTGTTCCAATCACATTTTTATCTTTAGGTCCGGGAACTAATGTCCAAGTGTTATTCTTCTCAATTTGTTCTAATTCTTCTTCCATAGCTTTAATCTAGTGTTTATCTTCACATGCCTTATTAACTGATGATGGTTCAATTTGAGAAATAAGACATACCTCTTCATTTTCTAGTCTTCCTCTTGTCATAACTCCTTTATACTTATTTCCAATTATCTGATCGTTAGAGTGATTCAGTCTTACATACTAAGGTGTCTCTGTTTGTTGTTGTTCCTCAATTACAGTGGAATTTTCAGATGATACCAATGTAACTGGATCTTTGTTCTGTACTGATGGGTTTAGAGTAGGTTCATTTGTTAGTATTTCTGTTGCCGGTTCAGAGTCTATATACCTTGAAGTTTCTTTGAATTGTTCATCAAACTTCACATTTGTACTCTCAACAATTTTCTGCAATCTTTTGTTAAAACATCTATATGCCTTACTCTTGGATGAATAACCAAGAAATATTCCTTCATCATTTCTAGGATGAAATTTTTTAGTATTTTCTAATATAGCATTTACTTCCAAATATTCTGAAATATTTAAGAGTAGGAGTAATACCAAACCAAAGTTCATGAGCGGTCTTACCGGTTTCACCTTTGATGTGAACTTTGTTGAATGTATAGACTATTGTACTTACTGCTTCTCTCCAATATATATGTGGTAGATTTGCTTCTGATAACATGCTTCTGATAACATGCTTCTGGCTGCATCCAAGATAGTTCTGTTTTTCCTTTCTACAACTCCATTCTACTGTGGTGTCTGAGGTGCTGATAGTTGTCTTCTGATTCCATTTACTTCATAGAATGCATTAAATTCCTTAGATGTAAACTCTCCTCCTTGATCTGATCTTAGACATTTGATTTTGTTACCAGTTTCATTCTCTACCATTGCTTTGAACAGTTTGAACTTCCCAAGTGCTTCTGATTTTTCTCTAAGAAAAGTAACCCAACACATTCTAGAATAGTCATCAATGATTAGCATGAAATATCTATCACCTTGTAAACTTTTAGTTCTAGTTGGACTGCATAAATTAGTATGAATTAAGTCAAGAGCATAATTAGATTTTTCTAGAATACTTTTAAAAGTAGGTCTAACTTGTTTTCCAAATTGACATTCCCTACATACCAAATTATGAGGCTTAACAATCT
The DNA here is from genome assembly GCF_030272615.1 of Cryptomeria japonica. NCBI lineage: Eukaryota > Viridiplantae > Streptophyta > Pinopsida > Cupressales > Cupressaceae > Cryptomeria > Cryptomeria japonica. The sequence goes on from NC_081411.1 coordinate 96,981,576, forward strand.
TAGGTAAATCTCTAACTGCCTTAGTGGTACTGATTTTTACCATGCAATCAAAATTTACATTACAAAGTCTCTTATGCCATAGCCAACTTTAATCAATATGAGCAATCAAGCATGTCTTTTCACTACTATTCAAATGAAAGATATTATCTCTAGTTTGACTACTAGTTGCAATTTCCAAACCAGTTCTGTTCATAATTTTGCATTTTCCATTCTTGAATTGTAACTAAAATTCTTTCTCAACTAATTGACTAACACTCAAGAGATTATGCTTTAAACCTTCAACATAGTAAACACTGTCAGTATTATTCTTACCATCAAGAGATATTGTACCTTTACCTTTGATCAAACAAGATTTCTCATCACCAAATCTCACTAGACCTCCATTATACTCCTGAAAAGTTAGGAATTTTCTTTTATCACCAGTCATATGATGTGAGAATCCTAAATCAATGATCTATTCATCCTTAACTTCAATTTTAGCAGCCAAGGCCTGCTCTACTGGTTGAAAAGTAGGTGTCGGTTGATCATCTGTTATAGCAACAAAAACCCATCCATTGTCTGCCAGGTCCTCATCGAAATCATCAGTCCCTCCTTAATCAGTAAGATAATAGGATTTGTCTTTATTCTTCTTAAATTTGTATCTCTAATATTCAGGGTTAGGCTTGTATGTTCTTCTATCTTCTTCTCTTAGTCTAGCATGTCTATCAAGGCATCTTGAAGCCATATGACCAATCTTATTATAGTTAAAACATTTAAAGGGTGCTTTACCTTCATACTTACTTCCAACAGGACCTTTACACATTTTTATTGCAAATAGTGCTTCAAGTTCTTCAAGTTCTTCATTTTCTCTCCTGCTTTATTCGAGTTATCTTGCATAAAAGGCTTTCCAATAAGACTTGTCAAATGATGGTGCAGATGATGTTGATGCTTTAAAGGCTAAATCTATCTTTATAGTAACAACAAGACCAAATTCCTCAATTTCAAAGGCTGAAAGTTTTTCAATCAATGTATCTCTAGTTACTGATGTATTAGGTATTGTTCTTAACTCATTTATAGAAATGACTTTCATTTTATATGCCGGTGGCAATCCTCTTAAAACTTTTGAAACAATTTCATCTTCACTTAAGGTTCCTCCACAACATTTAATACCCAAAACAATTTCATTAACTCTTTCCATAAAAGCAAAAATCCTTTCATCTTCTTCCATTTTTAGATTTTCATACCCGACCCGAAAGATTTCAAGTTTTGCAATTTTGACTGTGGAGTCTCCTTCATTCAGTGTTTCCAAATGATCCCAAATAGCTTTATTAGTAGACCTATCTGATAATCCCATGATTTGTTGATCTGATAATGCACTCAGAAGTGCTTCTCTTACTTTGCAATCATTTTCTTCATCTTTAGAAAAGTTAGGTGGATTAGGTTGATTCTGAGTAGGAGCAGTATAGCCATTCTTTGTAACATTCCATATGTACTTACCAATGCAACTTAGATGTGTCTCCATTTTGATTTTCCATATGCCATAGTTGGTTCCATCAAGTTTAGGACTATCCTTCCTGAAATAGTTGCTAGACATTGGATCTCCTCAAGTTGTTAAACTTATGCAAAAAGAGGACTAGGCTCTGATACCAATTGTTAGGTCCCGAAGACAACTAAGATAGGGGGGGGTGAATCAGTTGTCTAATAAATTCAAACCAAAAACAACTTAACCAACTTATATACTCAATACCGGTAAACCAGTTTCTTAATTCGGTAGATAGTTTTATCAGTTCATTACAATATTGGTAAAGATTAATGCATGAAACAAAAGGACAATAACATCCACAACACATAACACCAATATTTGTACGTGGAAAACCTGTAAGGGGAAAAACCACGGTGGGAAACCTTACCCACAATCAGATGATACTACTGCAGATAGTAAGTGTAAACAAATGGGGTTTGCACATGCAAAAAGGCCAAGTGCCTAGAGCTCATAGCTCAAACACAAAATAGGAGTCACACTGACTACAATTGGATGGTTAAATCCAATAAGAATGTATTGCTTAAATTAGCATCTTTTATTGTAGATTCAATACTAGTGTAGTTTTGATTGTCTTCACAAAAACCTTCCTTCAACCTTCAAATGATGTCTGTGTGTATAGCTCTACTTATTCTCACATATACCTTCACACAATTTCTTCTTCACATTCCACATCCGATCTTACAAATAAGATCTTACATTTATATCATAACCTAAGACCAATTTTAGTAGGTCACCTCTAATAGATATCACAATAAAATCAATTTACAAATAAATTAATGTCCGTTGCAATAATCGATTCAACATGTCGGCTTAATGCATTTACAACAATAATAAATCATCTCTACAATGTGCCATGCTGATCTAGAAAAGATAAGCCTGCCGGTGTATAACCTGGACCTATTTGCTAGTAACAACAAATATGCAAATACGAATATGCCAATGAACAAATCTTAAAGACAAAGTGTTTAAATGATGTATTTGACATAACCAGGTATTTTCAATTCCATTTCAAGTGTCGGTGATCATTATATCCTTTTAGTGTACCAGATTTCGGTGATTGTGCATGAGTCATTTGCTTGTCGGTGAATGTTGTTGATTCTCCAAAGTGCCAGAGTTGATAAGTGTTAGTAGGTGTTGACATCAATGACAAAACCATACCAAAATACCAACAACTTTTCCATACACCATCTCAAAAGGTGTAAAACCAATTCGTGTCTTCCAAGTTGTTCTATATGTCCAAATTGCTTCTAAAACTCTATGAGACCAGTCTTTTTTAGGAACAACCACTGTCTTGGTAAGAATAGCCTCTAGCTCACTATTTGTGACTTCTACCTATCCATTAGCTTGTGGATGATATGGGGTAGATTTTCTATACCTTATATTTTATTTATTGACCAAGGCTGCAATCAATGTAGAAGTAAATTGTGATCCTTGGTATAATACAATTTCCCTAGGTACTCCATAGCTTGTAAATATCTCCTCATAAAGGAACTCAGCCACCTTATTATCTCTTGCATGTTTCATGGCGCGAGCTTCCACCCATTTGGTTACACAATTAGTACATACCAAAATGTAAGATTTTCCATTAGAAGGGGGATCAATTGGGCCAACAAAATCTAATCCCCATTTATTAAACAGTGCAGCCAATATTTGTGGACACAATCGCATCTCATCAGATTTAGTATTTCTCTTGATATATTGGTATCTGTCACATTTCCTTGTATATTGTGTTGCATCCTTATATAATGTTGGCCAATAATATCCCGTGTTCAGTATTTTGAGTGTTATTCTCTTAGCAGCAAAATATCCTCCACATGGCTCATCATGACATGCATGTAGTATATCATATGTTTCATCTTCTCTTACACATATTCTCATGACTTGGTCAGTTCTAGTATAAAACAAACAATCAACAATCCATGAGAAGTTGAATCCTTTCTCAACTAGCAACCTTCTTTCTTTAGGAAAGAAATGAACTAGAATTTTAGTAGCAACTAAATAATTGGCAATATCAACATACTAGGGAGTGTGGGCTTGTATGAGGAATAGATGTTCATCCAGAAAGGCATCATCTATGGTCGTAGGATCTTCCTGCAACTGAAGCCTTGAAAGATAATCTACAACCACATTGGACTTTCCTGGTTTATCAATAAATGTGATATCAGATTCCTGTATCAATAGTAACTAGCGAGCTAATCTACTAGTTATTAAAGGCTTATTCATGAGATATCCGATAGCAGTATGATCAGTATGCACAAATATGAGATATCCTATTATATAGTTCTTGAATTTGTGGAGTGCATATATAACTACTAACATTTCTTTTTCAGTGACTACATAATTTAACTTAGGCCCCTATAAGTTCTTGCTAATATGATATATTGCACTCTCCAGGTTATAAGCCTTATGTCCTATGACTACTCCTATTGCATAATCAGATGCAGTCGTATGAATTTGAAATGGTAAAGACCAATTCAGACCTTTAAGAACTGGTGTTTGGGTCAAAGCTTGCTTGAGCTTTAAGAAAGATTCATTGCATGAAGAAGTCCATTTAAATTCCATATCCTTGGTAAGTAGAGGATATAAGGGACTAGCAATTTTTCTAAAATCTTTGATAAATCATCTATAATATCCAGCATGACCAAGAAAACTTCTGACATCTTTTTGCTTAACCAATCCATTGATATTTTGAATAACTTGAATTTTTGCTGGGTCAACTTGTATTCCTTTTATAGAGATATGATAACCAAGGACTATACCTTCCTGCATCATAATGAAATACTTCTCATTGTTTAATAACAAACTATAGTCTTCACATCATTGCAAAAAGTCTTCACAGTCTCTAATGCTTCTTCAAATTCAAAACCATAAGTTGTAAAGTCATCCATATAAATTTCCATGATGTCTTGGGAAATATCTGAAAAATATGCTTATCACTACTCTTTGAAAAGTGGCTGGAGCATTGCATAATCCAAAAGGAAGAACAAAATATGCATATGTTCTCCAAGGACAAGTAAATGTAGTCTTCTCTTGATCCTCTAGGGCAATTTGAATCTGGTTGTAGCAACTAAATCCATCAAGAAATGAGAAGTATCTCTTCCCAATCAAAGAGTCTAATACCTGACCCACAAATGGCAATGGAAAATTATCTTTTCTGGTTGCTAATTTTAAAGCTCTATAATCAACACATACTCTCCATTTTCCTCCTTTTTTAGGAACTATTACCAAAGGTGATACCCATTGACTATAAGAGATAGGATAGAGAAACCCAACTTTTAACAACTTCTGCAATTCCTCTTTGACTATTTCTTTTAATGCAGGATTGATTCTTCTTTGTGGTTGTCTAAGTGGGCTACAATACTCTTTTATATAGATACGGTGGGTACAAATTGTTAGATTGATTCCATGCATATCCTTGTAATCCCATGCAAAGGCATGTTTATGATCTTTAAGCAAGTCCATAAGTGCCACTTTTTGAGTTTCTGTAAGATCATTGTTGATATTCAAATATTTATTCAAATCAACTTATATTTTGATAGTAAGATCAATCTGGGATATATTAGAAAAAAGAGAAGTACAAACTTCCTGCGGCAACAAAGTATGCAATATATCAATGGCTATAGGAAAGTCTAAGCCTGCAGTATTTGGTACTAACTCCTGCAATTATTGTTCTTGTTTTAACTCATTTGTCAAAATTTTATAAATAATTGAGTCTTCAACATGGAATTGAATGAATGGTCCTCTATTAATCATCATAAGGTGATTAATAGAGTTAATGCCTTCAGATTCTTCTCCAAAATTAGGCCAAACGACTTGTTGTTGATCAAACTAGGTCTGAGCAGGAGAATACAAAGCTAATGTATTTGTAGAGTTCCTATCTGAAATAGTAATATCCCCTAATCTACATCCAATATATGCATCAACTGTGGCAAGCCAAGGTCTTCCCAAACTCACTTGATATCATCCTAATGTTTCTTGTGGAGACATGATCATAAAGTTGGTAGGGTATTCCCAGGAATCGAAAGTAACAACCACATCTGCAATCATACCATCAGGTCAAACTGTAGAGTTGTCAACAAGTTGTAGGTCTGAGAGTATTCATTTCAAGCTACTACATTACTTCTCTTGTCATAACATTAATGGTTGCCCCTAAATAAACAAAAACATTCTTTATCTAAGTTCCATTAATGACTATATTCACAACAAGACTACCAGAATCAGAATACTTAGGAATTCAAACTTTTCCTAGCATAATATCAGCCAGTTGACCCATTACATGCACTGTTTGCGGATCTTTCTTCTTCCTACCAGGCTTTTTCAGATATGCTTCTTTAACTGCCTTATTGTATATAGGAACATCTTTTATTGCTTGTAACAATGGGAATTTAATACATACATATTTCAATTGATCTATAATATCAAAACCTTGCTCCTATTCTGTAAGAACTTCTTTTTCTTGCAACCTCTAGGGAAATGGGGGTAGTCTCTATTTTTGAGGCATTGTGGTTTTTAGGCTAGAGATTTCTTATTCTTTGGGCATTTCAGTTATAATTGGAGGAGATGGATTAGGCAGAGTTGTCCCGGATCTGAGGTGAATATCACTTATAGATAAAGAATAGGTTGGGTTTTGATTAGGATCAGCTAAACAAACTTGTTGTTGTTGCTGACATTTAATATTAGGATTTGGCATTGGCTAAGTGAGCAAATATGTAGGTTTAGGTGGAACAAGCGTGGCTATAGGGGGAGGCATTATTGCAAGTGGTTGTGGTTGTTGACTAGGCTATTGATATCCAAAAGTTGGATTAGTCCATAGTTAAATCCCCCTCCATTGAGGAGTAGGTTGCCAATTCCCTTGAAATTGGTGCCCTTGTGCCTAAGGTGGAGACCAATTTCCTTGTGGCTGATGCCACTATGGAGTTTGACTAGCAAAATGTTTCCCTTGGCCTTGAGGACCATACCAATCTAGATAACTACCAAAATTTTGAGCATATGGTGATTGCCATTGATTATTTGGTACATAAGAATTTCCACTATAACAAGAAAAAGAAAGTTGATCCAGAGGCATATCTTGTCTTTGGAAATTTGGCCTTCTTTGAGCAATATAGAAAACTTGTTCATCATCACCTTATATTGGCTTGAAGTTAGGAGCCTCAAGATTCGCAACCGTTTTACATCTGCAATCTTTTTTCCTTTGTCTACAGTGAGGGCAAAATTCTGCAAGAAATGTGTCAGCTTCTTCATGCTTTTTCTTAGTTGGGAGTGTATCCAGCTGAGTAGCCATATTGTTTATGATATCCTCCTTAAAGTGATTCAACAAATGGCCAAGTTCCATTCTAGAAACTTGAGTACTAGATGTTGATGAAGGAACTCCTGGCTTGAACCACCTGTTTTTTTTAGAAGTTGATCTAGAATACTTCTTACAAATTTGTCCTATTTCATTCCATGTAGATTGTGTAATTTTACCTCCTCCCATAAGATCCAAAGCATCAGTGCATTCATCACTGATTCCCCTTACAAATATCAGCTTGAGGGAATCTTCAATTAGAGTGCTATGCTTGGACTTTTTTACACTAAATAGAAACCTTTCCAGGTAATCCTCAAGACTCTCATCTTCTTATTGTGTCATTCTAAACATATCATCTGCATGGTGATCAATGCCTCTAGAATAATCTTTATATGTTGCAAGAAACAATCATTTCATCTCATCCCATGTACTGATTGTGCTACTACACAGGCTCATAAACCATCTTAAAGATGATTCTTCCAAAGTAGAAGGAAATATTTTGAGTCTATGGGCATCTATAGTATAATCAAAACTCCTATAGAGAACATCAAACTCAAACAAAAATGTGTCTAGATCCTCTATCACTAATCTATAGAATTTAGGGAGGGAAGAAGCCAGAATGTTCTTGAGCTTAGCATTATCATGCTGATCAGAGATGGGAAACTCAAATGTTGGGTCCAGAGGTGGGGGCTAATTATTCCCACGAGGAGGTGGGTTTCCTTTCATTGGACTTGTGGGGGGAGTTACTAAGTGAAATTCTTCTTCTGGTGGTACAAAAATGAAATGAAGGTTGCCTTCAAGAAATTCAGATTCAGAGTGGTTCAAGTTCTCTGGGGTTTAATAAATTTTAGGAAAAGGATTTATATCCAGGAAATCAATTTCTGCATGATTAGAATGACTAGGTAGAAATCTACCTAGAACATCTCTTCTTCACCTATGCATGTAGGTTCATAAATATTTTTTGAACAATCAGGTTTGTCAAAAAAATAATTAAGTAAAAACTGAAGAGGTAATAACCATAACAAGTTCTTAGTTTGACACCATCCTCGGCAACGGTGCCAAAAAATTTCAACCCAACAATAAGAATAGTAACTCTAGTTGAAGTCTCAACCCGAATTTTGGACATTCACTTTGTGAAGTCACTATGTCCATAGCTAGTGTTCATTTGATTGTCAACCAAGGGACGCAATACTTGAAATGGGTTTGCACTATATATGCACTAAGTTCCTGCAATAGCTACCCTGCATTACTGTAGCAACTAAAATCTATGCGGAAAAGGTAAACACAAATTGAAACTATTGAAAGGATACAAGAAAACTTCTACATTAACATAAATTCATTCAAGCAATACTGGCTAAGTTCAATGCTGTCAAATAGAAATTACTTTATTTTGGTTTGACTGTAGGAACAGTCAATGGATCTGTTTCCAATGGTTGCAGGAATAGTCAATGCAAAAATGTCTGCTATAGCTAAAGAAGAAAACTAATTTTAACAAAGGCACAGGAACACTCACCAAGTGGGCCCCCTTGGATGAGTGCTTCCAGGCTTCCAAAACAATTCTAAGTGCTCATTTTAACATATCTTTATTCATTGTTCCTCAAAATCTATTACATGATTCAAAATCAAAAGAAACTCAAAACACTTGTAACTTTATTTCTAAAATCCTCTGCTCTGCTTCTTCTCTTATCTATCTAACCTACGAAAAGAGATAAAGACCTTTATTTAAAAGAAAAAAATTACTTCCTACAACACATATCACATCAATAAGAAGAGGTAGATAATTAATCAAGAAAGGAAACAACTAGAGTTAAGTCACTGATAATGTGGATCTATACCGAACCATAGTCATAACATATCATGGTGGTATTTACAACACTAATGTCCACTTGAGTAAGACATTAGTAAGCATTGCATGATTACTTTTCCTCTGTTGTTCCTTACGCTCATCAATATTTCTGTTGATTCGATCTTTTAGTCTCCTCCTTGAATATCTCTTTCTGCAATTGGTGTGACAAGAGAGCCTTCTTGGCAGCATCAATTTATTCTTGCAATTTAAAAGAAAGAACATACACATCTATTTTAATTAATCAGAACATCTATTAATTTCATAAATCATATTGCCTAAGACAATCCACATGGCAACATGAATGAATAACATGGCTGCAGGAATAAACTGACAAAGGCAAAACATGTTTTAATAGGTTCAAGCAAACATTTGAAATACATATAGTCAAAATTTGATACATCACTACTATCATGTAAATCAAAATATGTGAAAAACTTAAGAGTTCTAGGGATAAAATATGCTAATGTTTCAACTCGTGAGATATTATGGAACAACCTACAATCCCAACATATATTTAAATAAATATTAAAATGAAGACATTAAATAACCCCCTAATGGTTTTACATTGTGAATTGTTATTTCACCGAGAGGCGATCTAGAATGGTGTCCATCTTGTTGGTAAAACAAAAATTATTTTAAGAAAAAACTGGCGTTTGAATGCATATCTTTTGAAACCTCGTATGATAGTTGGTAGTGGTGGTTGTTAAGACCTGGGAAGGACAACTGAGAAGGGTGGGGGTGAATCAGTTGTCAATATATTATAAACCAAACTTAAATGTTGGTAAAAGAGATTAGCAGATATAGCAGTATCGATTTAACTTAATGCATGAAATATAAAGAGAAACAACATCCACAACACATGACACAAAGATTTTGACGTGAAAACCCAGTAAGGGAAAAACCACAGTGGGAAACCTTACCCACAATCAGATGATACTATTGCAGTTAGTAAGTGTATACAAATGGGGTCTGCACATGCAGAAAAGCCAACCACCTAGAGCTCATTGCTCAATCACAAAATAGGAGTCACACTGACTACACAATTGGATGGTTAAATCCAATGACAATTGTAGACATCTAAAAATGTCTCATTGATCATGTACTAATTATTCCACTAATTAGTTAAATAATTCTTTGATTATTTAATTAAGTTAATTAATCATAATCTTCTAATTTCATATTTCCTCACCATCTTACTAAATATTCTATTTCCTATTCTTTCATCGTTTTCTAAATATTAATTAAATATTTATTATTTAATTTATTCTAATTAATTCCCCAATTTAAATAATCTTCATTATTTAAATAAATTAATAATTATTTAATTTCTATCTCCAATTATCTAATCATTCAACCCTCTTCTAAATATTAATTAAATATTTATTATTTAATTAATTGTGATTTAATTCCTTTAATTTAAATAATATTTATTATTTAATTACATTACATTTCTACATAATTAAATAGTTTCTTTAAATTATTTAATTAACTAATTAATTCTTCCATTTCCAAATCCCCAAATTCTAATTTCATTTAATTTCATATTCTTCTAATTTCTCCCAAATTCAAATACATGTGCATGATTTCAAAAATCAAATTGAAAATCAAAGTCAAGTTGTAAATATATTCAATTCCTAAATCAAATTAATAAATTCAATTATTTGAATAATATGTCATGCAAAGATTAAATTGAAAATCTAAATCTAAATGCAAGCACATGCTAAATTAAATAATTCAATCAATTAATTAATTAAATTATTTATCTCTCCAATCTCTATTTCCATCTTTCAGTTAGCTTTTTCTAAACTTAGGTCTCTGTGTCATCCTCTTTATTTCCTCCAATCATTCTTTTTCTTCCTTCAGTTAACTCTTTCATCAATCAGCTGACTCCATCGATATATTCAATCTATTGAGTTTCACTCCTACAATCAACAGTTCAACTATCAATTTTCATTTGAGCTCACCTGAGTTCACACCTCATGATCATTATGTTCCACCTTTCAATCAATCTCCAATTTTCTATAAATTGAGCATCCATTCTCCATTTTCAATCCTCCTCAATCTTTACTCTGAATCATGAACTTTGAATCTTTGTGTCACTTGCAGGTTACCAATGCAATATCTGAGAGCCATCATACCACAAAGAGGAGAAGAGCAATGGAAGTTCTACGCAGTCACGGAATAGGGAGTTCTTGATTTGATTTGATTCATTTTGATTCCTATTTCTTAGTTGCGTTATTCTATTGTACTGTTTGTTAAATTCTAATTAGGATAGGGATTCATGATTTCCCTTATTTCTAATAGATTACTTTGTTAATAGAAGATGAATTTTGCATCCCACATTTTGGTGAACCCGACGTGAACAATAGCTAATTAACCTTGTTTGTTTTCTGTGTGATTTTTGCTGGTCGTACAGATTTTTTATTTTTTGTAGGTTTTGCACGCATTTGAAAGTGGATTTAATCATCATGCAATTGCATTTATAGAATCACGCAATCGCATAGACAGATTTACGCATTCATGTAGACACCAATAGGCATTCATAGTTTTTCATTTTCTACTTTGAGTCACGCATTCGCTAATATTTTTACACAATTGCCCTCATATTTTTATGCATTCACCCAGACATCATTACCCATTCACCTAGATATCCTTACACATTCACTCACACATCATTACGCATTCACCTACACATCATTATGCATTCACCCACATATCATTACGCATTCACCCACACTTCATCACGCATTAGTTTTTAGTTTTGTAGGTTTTTGGTAAAAGTTTATGCTTTTGATAGGGTTCATTAATTGTCTATTTATTTGTCACGCATTCACCCTGTCATTTTTATGCATTCTCTCTATTATTTTCATGCATTCGCTTTGTCAGAATTACGCATTTGATCTATAAGTATTACGCATTTGCACAGATATCATCACGCAATCGCCTCTATCAAGTTTTGAGTTTCTATTTTCTGTTGGTTTAATTTTACTACTACTCTTCTATTTACAGCCTATGGCAGATTTGCCGAGAGGATTAGATTAGTAATTTTGCATGCATAACTCACGCTTCAATTTTTAATGCTTAAAATCAACAACAGTTAAAAAGGACATGCATGCATGATCTCACACTTCATTTTTGGTGTTTAAAATGAACATGGGCTAAAATTGACATGCATGCATCTCACACTTGGTTTTCTGGTGCTTAAAAATCAAACAAATGGTTAAAATTGACATGTATGCCTTCATTCTTAGATTTGGTGTTTAAAATTGACATGCACATGTGGATTTAACACCTAAATTTGGGCTATAAAATGAACGTGAATCAAGCTGCATTAGATTAAATCATTTTCCATTTTCTTAAGGGAAAAGAACTTTTTATTGTGTCTGGGGTGGACCTACTATTGCACTAACTGACTTTCTACATGCCATCGGGCTCTTGGGAGAAAGAAGGAAGGTGACAACGACATCCAAATTTTCTTTTTGTCCTATGTAGTGAGGGGTATCTTTGATTGGGGATTTCATCACCCCATAGAGGTACTTCGAATTGGGATGCATTGCAGATATCATCTCTCCTAGTGTACTCTCGAGCGGGTTTTTTGAGCTGCTATATAAATATACTAGTCAGGTGGCTAGAGTGTTGAGTGAATTTGATGTATGTGGGGGCCTTCCCTGCACTAATAAGCTCAACTAAAGCCTTAAGTGGCTTTCTCTGAGAATCTGTCATTGGATTGGGACCCCTAGAAACTAATACTACGAACCAATTTAGTTGCCAAAAATCCTCCATTCAGTGGTTCCGAGAGTGCAAATCGTACCCCATAGATACCCTTACACTATGATACAGAAATCCCTCAGCTATAAGATCTTCAGATCTTCGGGGTAAGAGAGACTGGCATGCCCAAGAAGTGTGTGTCGTGGAGTCGAGCCATTGCTGCCAGACTCTCTATATATTCATTTTGTCTCGGTATTTTAGTGTAAGGGCCTCACTAAGTGGTGTCCAATATCCAGCCTAAGATTGTATTCCATGCTTTTTTATGTATCGTTGTGATAGACCAGTATTGAGTCAATCCCCTGGGCTATTTCAGGCCCCATCACACGTATCTCCGAATTTTTTGAGATTGTATGAAAATTGAGTTAGTCAGCTATACATACCTACCAGCCATTGTTCTCAGATTTGGAAAACTGTAAAACATTGTGCTACACACAAAGTTAGCAAAAACAAAGTCCATTTAGAAATTGATTCTCAAAAGTCCTTAAATACTTGTGACCATAAGTAGTCCCTTACATAGTCTTTGTATAATCCCACTTACGTCCTCATTATCGTCCTAAGTCTTTTACATTATCATCCCTATTAATTAGATAGTCCTACATTATCATCTCTGTGTTCATCTAGACCTCATATACGTCTGTCTTAGTTCATCATCATTTGCATAATCATCCTATAAAGCCATACCTCAACTCAAACAAGTTGGTCAAGTTCAATCAAACATTGTCACATTCAAAGAAATGGAGAAAATATCTTACATGTTATGATCCTAGGTCCAAGCCAAATAAGCAAACATCATGGATTGGAATTATACATTTCCTAAGGAAGGTGGATGATTCATCCCTTCCATTACTATTCCATCGCCATCCATAGAAACCTTAGCTCAAGAGATCAAGACTTTGCAACAACAAGTGACAGACATGGCTAGTCCTTACAACCATAGGGGCTGGTTAGAAAACATGATGAGAGAAGTGATGGCCACAAGGGGATCATTATCAGACCAACCTTCTTATTCTTGTGAGACCATTCAAACATGCCAACCTTCATTCTTCAACAAAATCATTCCTACCTCAGTTCAACCAACGTTAGAGTCATGTAAAACTTCTTTTTCTTTCAACCCACTATGTCAATCATACCAATCACATCAACCCAACATTCAAACCCCTTTCAACCAAAATCAAACCCCTTTCAACCAAAGTCCAAATCAAAATTCACACCAACCCAACATTCAAACCCCTTTCAACCAAAATCAAACCCCATTCAACCAAAGTCCAAATCAAAATTCACATCAACCCAACATTCAAACCCTTTACAACCAAAATCAAAACCCATTCAACCAAAGTCCAAATCAAAATTCACATCAACTCAACATTCAAAGTACCCCTTTCAACCAAAATCAAAACCCATTCAACCAAAGTCCAAATCAAAATTCATATCAATCCAACATTCAAACCTCGTTCAACCAAAATCAGACCCCTTTTAACCAAAGTCCAAATCAAAATTCATTCAACCAAAATCAAACCTCTTTCACCCAAAATCATACTCCTTTCAACCAAAATCAAATTCCTCTCAACCAAACCCCAAATCAACCATATCTATTGATCATTTCATCATCCCCTAGAGTCACACAAGATCAATCCATGCCATCTCTATTCAATAACATAATCTCCCAAGGGATATCCATAGCACAAATCCAATCTAATTCAAGTCATGATTCAGAGCATTTCATTCAAAATCCTTCTTCATCAGGCCAAATTATTGAAACACTCCAAGAATCTCCCATTAATTTCCAAACTCCTTCCCAGTGTCAAGAGGATGATACAAAATCAGAAGAAATGAACCCTAAAACAAATAAAGATCAAGAACAACCAGTTCCATCCTACCCAATTTTTGATCAAGATCCCACCAACTAAGAATATTATGATGATTCCCTTGCTCTTTTCTATTCCATTCATAATCAAACCCTTCCATCTCAAGATCACAGTGTCCTTTCAAGTCCCATCCAACATCCACCTCCTAAACAAGATCAAGACATCCCTTCTATCTTTCCTAATAATACCTTTCCAAGACAAGATAAAATCATACCTTTACCTTCATGTCCTAAACAAGATCACATTATTTCTCCAAATCTTGATCAAGGTCCTTCCATCCCTTCATCTCCATGTCATAATCTTCCATGTTCCTCAGAATATTCCCTCTCAAACAAACTTGTCATTTCTCCTAGTCTCTCTCATGATTCCAATACAGAAGTTGTTCATGAACCCCTTATCAATGAATTCACCAATCCAGATCATACTACACAGAGCAACTTGTCAACCATTGTGTGTGAGCTATCATCAAATGCCAAGGTCATGACAAAAGCAAGCATACCACCAAATAATAAGATCAACACCTAGTTGACTTCATCATACTCTTCAAGTGCTTCAATAAAAACAAACATAACACCTGCTCATGTCACAACTTTAGAACTAGAATCTATCTGTCTCATATACCCACACTTGAAAGACTAGGGGCAAGAGAACCTACCACAGTTGGATTTCTTTGAAAATGATAACACTATAGTTGAATTCATGGGTTCCAAAGCTAGATTTCCCTCTGATGATCTACTAAATTGAAAAACTAAAGAAATATACAGTGGAGATGTTGAACATGTACACCCAACTGAGTCCTTATATCTTATTGAGAAACACATCTTTATCCAACTCTTCAAACAAAGACCAATGAATTACCTACACAAATATTATACCTAAAGGCTGGGTTAGTTTAGGTTTTACATTTCGTATTGCACATCATATTATTCAAAACACTGCATTACATATAGTTTCAGTTTCAAGCATATTGTGTTCACAGATTTCATGGCATATCGTTTTCGCATTTTCATACAGTAGCATGAATAAAATAAGGCAACTGTTCAAGTTTATCATTCATTTACATTCAAGAGAAACTAGGGTCATCTCCTTTCTTAGATATTCGGACATGAAGTCTTTGAGGTCCTAAGGTCATTCATTTTCAACATTACCCTGTGATGACGCTTTAGTTATGGTTGGGTAGTGATTTCACTATTTGAGACTTGTTAACTCGTAATCTATCAATTGCTATATCTCACACATTAAAAAGATCTCTAATTCATTCTGGACACCTAGTTGATCATATGACTAGTTAAAAATCTAAAATTCTACTTCAACACTGATGTAATTGTCATACCCAAGTAGGTTTTATTACTTACAAGTCAAGGCAAGAAAATAAAAAAGAAAAAAAGAAGAGTTATGCCAAATATCCATCTAAAGGCAAAAAAGAGCAATGATATATAAATGAAATATCATGTATACAAAGGCGATAAAAAGCTTGACTGTGGGAACATACAAGTAACTCCATCAGGGCTATGAACGCCTACTAGCAATGTAGAAATATTTGAGAAATTGCAATCTATAACCTCGTCAGAGCTCTCAAGGCTTGCTGGCACCGAGGCTCTATTCAAGATGCTTTTCAAGTTAGAAAAACCATGTAGCTAGTCATATAGGATGCTAAGGATCAAAAGAAGATCAAAGTTTCAAGAACCAATGGGGAAGCTTTCCGCGTCTCCATTTGTAAATCCTAGTCACTAAGTGTGTTGAGATGAATGTTCCGAAGGACCTTAAAGATCTATGAAATGTTTTGCACCTCCATTTCAATTGGTGTATTACAAATGCAAAAACAAACACAATCAACCTTGTTTGAATAGGAAATGCATCTTCATCCTGCATATTGTATTCACATAGGTCATGCCAAAAATTTATGTGTCCCTACATACATTCTGCAGATCATCATGTCATACAGGTCTGTACATTGGGGGCATAACTAAAAAAATCCAAAAAATCATTTAAAGTCTTGAAAAAATCCAAAAAATCATATAAAGTCCTGAAAAAATCCAAAAAATCATATAAAGTCCTTCGAAAAAATCCAAAAAACAATGAAAAACTCAAAATTCAAAAACAATGAAAAACTCAAAATTCAAAAAACACTGAATAAACTCAAAAATAACAAAAACATTCAAATACAGTCCTGAAAAAATCAAACAAAAAAAACATTCAAATACGATCCTGAAAAAATCAAACAAAAACATTCAAATATCGATCTACATAATCCAAAAACATCAAAAAATCTCTTGGAAAAGAACTAAAAATCAATCAATAAAAAAAAAAAGCTTGCAATAACATGTCTTGTGAAAAACAAATACCCTAGAAGATATCCAACAAACACTTCACATGAAGTTAACAAAGGATACGACTATCTAGTCAAACATCTGCAATCAACTAATCAAACTATCTTATCAATTGTATCATATCCATATCGACGTGATCATTATCTTGTCTTAAACAGAAGAGGATACACTCTAAATCAGATAGGCCAGTCTTAAATGGGGTCCGCAGTTTTTTGAGATCAAACATTATCAACCATCACATCAAGCAACTGAGAACGAAGCCACAAGGTCAGTATAGCTGCTGAATTTTATTCGGGTTAATCTTTATCTTTTTATCATTTGGCGACAGATATTGTTCCTATGCTACTCCAGGATGTCCACAAGTGACTAGAGGAGCTATGATGGGCATTATCTTTTTCTTTAATTGTTGCTTGTCTACTACGTGTTTGTTTCTTCAATGAGATATTTTTACATCTTGGTTCCTTATACCCTGATGTGCTAAGCTTCATTGTTCAATAATAAGGCTCAGTGATGAATATATATTGATGCAATAAAACATGTGACACAGGTTTGTGATTCATTCAATTTCATTCTCATCTTCATCTCATTTGCTTATTGCTAGTTTGTTGATTCTTTTCTCATCATCTCTTTCTAAATTATTTTCTCTCATCTAACATTATTCTATTTCATTCTAAAGTTCACTCTCTCATATTCTATCTCAATATCATCTTCACATCACCTATCTCTATCTCCAATCAACTAACCATTCTTCTATCTTTCATCTCACATTCTTCTTTTTTTTGAGAGAGATCATTCATGTCTTTAATGCACAAACAATCTCTTGAGGGGCCATTACACCCTAATTATCACCAGGGCATACTGGGGCAGAATTTTTTTCTTTCTTTGAAACAATATCATTTCGACATTGTCTCAAAGAGGGGCAAATGTAGACAACTAAAAATGTCTCATTGATCATGTACTGATTATTCCTCTAATTAGTTAAATAATTCTTTAATTATTTAATTAAGTTAATTAATCATATTCTTCTAATTTCATATTTCCTCACCATCTTACTAATTATTCTATTTCCTATTATTTCATCATTTTCTAAATATTAATTAAATATTTATTATTTAATTAATTTTGATTAATTCCCCTATTTAAATAATTTTCATTATTTAAATAAATTAATAATTATTCAATTTATGTCTCCAGTTATTTCATCATTCAACCCTCTTCTAAATATTAATTAAATATTTATTATTTAATTAATTGTGATTTAATTCCTTTAATTTAAATAATCTTTTTTATTTAATTAAATTCCATTTCTTTAAATTATTTAATTAACTAATTAATTCTTCCATTTCCAAATCCCCAAATTCTAATTTCATTTAATTTCATATTCTTCTAATTTCTTCCAAATTCAAATACATGTGCATGATTTCAAAAATCAAATTGAAAATGAAAGTCAAGTTCTAAACATATTCAAATCCTAAATTAAAATAATAAATTCAATTATTTGAATAATATCTCACGCAAAGATGAAATCGAAAATGTAAATCTAAATGCAAGCACATGCTAAATTAATTAATTCAATGAATTAATTAATTAAATCATTTATCTCTCCAATCTCTATTTCCATCTTTCAATTATCTTTTTCTAAATTTAGCTCTTTGTGTTATCCTCTTTTTTTCCTCCAATCATTCTTTTTGTTCCCTAAGTTAACTCTTTCATCAATCAGTTGACTCCATTGATCTATTCAATCTATTGAGTTTCACTCCTACAATCAACAGTTCAACTATCAATTTTCATTTGAGCTCACCTGAGTTCACACCTCATGATCATTCTGTTCCACCTTTCAATCAATCTCCTCCAATTTTCTATAAATTGAGCATCCATTCTCCATTTTCAATCCTCCTCAATCTTTACTTTGAATCACAAACTTTGAATCTTTGTGTCAATTGTAGGTTACCAGCGCAATATCTGAGAGCCATCATACCACGAAGTGGAGAAGAGCAATGGAAGTTCTACACAGTCACGAAATAGGGAGTTCTTGATTTGATTTGATGCATTTTGATTCCTATTTCTTAGTTGTGTTATTCTATTGTACTATTTGTTAAATTCTTATTATGATAGGGATTCATGATTTCCCTTGTTTCTAATTGATTACTTTGTTAATAGAAGATGAATTTTGCATCCCACATCAATGTATTGCTTAAAATAGCACCAGCAATGCTGGATTCAGTACCAGTTTAAGCTCTGAACATGAGTGTCAAACACCTTCATAACCTTCCTTCAACGTTCAAATAATGTCTGCGTGATTCACACAAGGATCTGCTTATTTTGTCTCTTCAATATTCTAACACTGATTATGATGATCTTCAATAAGATCTTACAATCATTTATAAAAAACCTAAGATCAAATGTATAGGTTGGCTGACTAAAGATATTATATTTAAATCAATTATAAATAAGTCTTGATGCGATACAACATGTCGGCTCAATACATTTACCATATTATCCAATCAATAAACCATCTCCACAACATTTTATGCTGATCTGAAGTAGATAAAATATATGTGTGCATAACCTAGACCTATTTGCCGGTAAAGGAAAATCTATCAACCTGATTAGACCAATAAGAAAAACACCAAATCCAAACTTCCAATCCATGTCTTCGACATAACCAAATGATCTCCAGATAATAACAAGTCATCATTGTTGTTGGTGACTAATATAACTTACTGGTGAACACATATTGTTGATTGTGCATAAGCCACTAACCATACCAGTGAACATAATGTAGACCTCCAAGAAGACAAGTGTTGACATCAATGAAAAAACCAATGCAACACATGATGAAGTCATCCATGATACAAGTAGTGGTAGGGTAGAGGAAACATTTTGGTTATTGCAATTGTAACGCCTCCCTTAATGCACCCTTACATGCAATTTTAATGCCTCCCTTCCTGGACCAAAATGAAAAACACTATTAAATAAATATTAACATGTTCATGACTTGGCTATTCCAAGCATTACAAATTCTTAATGACGTGGTAGTACATTTGAATTCAAATGTCTTCCTGAAATGGCTAGATTGGCTGGTCACCTTCCCAGGATAGAAAATTGTCAGCTATTGGTAGAAATTTTCATGTTTATCCAAATAGAATCTATCAGAGGAAAATCAAAGGTGAGAATTTACTCAAGTAAATGGTGGAAATAAAAATAGAAAATCAAGGAGTATCCATGATAAATGCACCATGAAGGTAGGAACAAATAGTTTAGGAGGAAGATTCAAATTAGTTATATTGTAATAGTTGCATGTATTTGAGAAAAGAGATTTCAAATATTTGAGAAATTTGTCTAATCCCAAATTTTAGCTTGGCTTTAGAAGAGATAGAATTGTTTGCAGTTTGGGTACCATAACCAATTCTTCTGTGGCATTCAAGGTTGTTATCATTTATAATTCAGTCATTGAAAAGGGGAAAATCTACAAGTTAATTCTACATGTTAACTCCCTTCACTATGGTAGAAACCCTAGATAGGGAAGGAGCCTAACAGTGAAAAGAGTTAATTTCCTAGAAGCAGGGTGAGCTACAAAGGCAAGGGTAGAATGGGGATAGGAAGAGCATCCATTATCAATAACAAAATCCTACTGAAACCAAGAAGTATCTTCTTCCAATTCATGACCGATATCCATATTGTTTTCTTGCATAGGTAAATGATTAGTGTTCTTAAGGGAAAGGTCTACATATTAATAGATATATAAATCCACTAAATGTAAAGACTGAATTGTGATTTCTTTTTGACTAATTATAGATGGTTCTATTGGGAAAAAAAAGATACAGATTACCAAAACTCCAAGGATACAAACTCCACATATGCCATGAATACCACAATACAAAAAATCGAAGAGATGCAACAATTATAACCATAACAACTAACACAAGATTATTAAGCATCACATAATTTAAAATCTCAATGTTGTTTCCTTTGGGCCCTTTAAAGACATGCCTACTCTTCAAGAAATAAGGATTAAACAAATTTGGGGTCTTACTCAAGATATAACCAATATTAACTGGTATAAGAAGATAAACAAAATGAAACTCTTTGGAGCCCCCTTGATCAAGATTGGATAAAATGTAATTTTGACTAGTGCCCCAAGGGTAACCCTGGACAGCTAGTGCGGATGCTCTTCTCAAAGACCATAAAGGGAGACTTATTTAATGCATTGCTAAGTTATTAGGAATAAAATGTAACAAATTTGTTGAAGCCACTGCTGCCTAGGAGGGTATAAAGTTTGCTAAAGATTTGGGTTTTACTAGGCTTGTGGTGGAAGGAGATTCAAAGCTAATAGTTGACATATTGAAAGAATAAATTATAGGCCAATGGGAGATCACATCCCCAATGAGAAAAAGTCTAAAAATTCTTAAGTATTTTTCACAACTCAAAGTTCAGTATATATTCTAAGAAGGAAACTAGGTTGCTGACTATATTGCTAATGAGGGCCTTAAGATTCAATCCTAGAGCTATTGGAGAAAATATTTAATCCATCAAAATATAGATAAAATAATTTTGAATGAAGTGGAATTAGTATAATGGAATACAAGCTTTGTAGGTGCTAGATGAAGACCTAATTGCTCTTGGTCTATTAGAATTGATAAATGGATGTTGATTGGGTTCTTGTTGTGTTCATTGTTGTTAGTTATTTGTTACCTTTTTTTTTTTTGCTGCTAGTTAGTTTTTTTCGTTGTTTTCTTGCTAGTTTATTTGGGTTGTTTCTCCTCCGTTGATCTGGTTGGTCTCAGTGTTGGGTGCCCTTCACTGATCTTGTAGTGTTTGGTTTCTTTTCCTCTTTGTTGTGTCTTTTGATATAAGGGATTAGGGCCCTCTCCTTGCTTATCTTATTATTTATTATTAATTTTTATTAATATTTAGATTTTGGTATATTGACTTTGTGTTTAATTTATTCTATTTTTAAATTTAGATTTAACTTTAAAATTTAATTTAATTAAATTTGTTTTATAAATAGAATTTATTAGAATCAATTTAATTGATAATTATTATGTTATTAAAAATTTAAATAATAAATGAATTTTCTGGAAATTGATGTGATAAGAGCTAGAGATGGCATTGTGAAGGATATTGGGTCTACATCCCAAGGATTTTAGTGATTTCAGACAAACTAATAGGCCAAAATACTTCATGAATCATGACTTCAGAGCTTGGTTGAAATCTAAGTGGGCCTAGGAGGATCAGAACAAATCGTTAGGGTTTGGGTCCGATGTCAGAAATCTTGACTGATGGAGAAGAGATTTCACTAGACCCAGAGGGGACCACCCCCCAACCCTTGTAAACACAATACCATTACGGTCAATGCCAAGACGGATTGGAAAAGAGTTCGTGAAAAAGAGTGGAGACCTAAGAAGATTCTAAGATCTATGTCGTCTAAGAATTTAAAACCTAAACCTGATCACAACCACAAGTTGTCGTTCTTCCTAGAGTGTAAAAGTTGGAGTGATTCAGTGGCTTGTTTGAAAGATAGGGGTTTTTCCCTGAAATGTTTTGGGGATTGGTTGACTGTTTGTTGTGTTAAGAAGTGGTGTGAGGAAATGTGTACTTTTAGCATGGATATTAAGACTATGCGAAATGGTTATTTTCTTGTCATAACAGAAAACAACAAAGACAAGAATTGGGTTCTACAAAATGAGCCCTTTTTCTTGGGAGGCAGGGGGTTTTAGTAAGAGACTAGGAACCAAATTTTAACCCTATTAAACCTTATGTGGATGAGGTTCTGGTTTGGCTACGTCTCTATAACCTCCCCAGGAAATATTGGAATGAGGATGTCTTTCATATGATTGGAAACTAATTAGGTTTTTACCTCAAATCGAATGAAGCCATTTCAAAGAAAGATTTCAGCTCTTACGCAAGGATTTGTGTTAGCTAGAAACCCAAATTCCATCTTTCAGCATGGATTGAGATCAATACAAATGTGGGGAGCTAGGTGCAATAGATTGAAGTTAAGGAGCATTTGGAGAAATGTTCGGTCTGTAACAAGTATGGTCACTTGAAGGAGGTTTGTTTGATTTTCCCTAAAGGAAAGCTAATTGAGGACCCATTGGAAGCTAGAGTGCAAAATTTTACTGAGTTATAAAGGGAGGCTGGACAGTCACATTCTCAAGATGAAGGGGTTTTGCAACACTAGGGCCCGATTTGGTGAAAGATGGGCCTTCCGTAGAGGATTCAAAAGTCGATGACAAATCTAGAGGAACTTTTTCAACATCCCATTTTGATGATACACAACTTGTGGAGGAAGTGTTCAATAAGGTGGAAGCTGCCATGAATGTAATTCATGCAAGTATTGTGGGTTCCTAGATGGTTCATCCTTTTAAGGGTGAGAAATTTCATGCTCAAGAGAAGAGTGACAACCTGGATGCTAGTACAGAGTCGAGGTCAGGCGAAGGTGGTGATGATAACCTTTGGGAAAATGAGGAAGAAGATTGGGGTGCTTTTGGTGAAGATGATATTTTGGAGTGCCGAACTATTTTGCACTATGACTCTCAAACTGACAAAGCAGCTATTGGAGAAAATAAGTCTAGAGGTCGTAAACCTAGTAGAATTTTGATTGTGATGGCAAGGAATGCCAAAGTTTAGTCTAAACTATCAGTAGGGAAGGGAGGCCTCCTTCCTAAAGGAAAATGAAAATCCTTAGTTGGAATGTCAGGGGCTATAGTGCCCTTGATAGGTGTTGTCAAATCAAGTGAGTGCATGATCAGGTGAAGCCGCATATTGTCTGTTTGCAAGAAACTATACTTAGTAGCTTGGAAGATATTGTGGGTTGGATGGGAGGCTGGAGGTTTTGAGAAGGAATTTTTTCAAGTGTGGAGGGTTCGTCTGGTGAGTTGGGGATAATTTGGAACACTACTATCATCAAGTTTGAAGATATTATCAACTCGCATTTATGGCAGCTATGTAAGGTCCACTCTTTTGGTATTAATTGTGATTTCTTTTTGGTCAATGTTTATGGACTTACAAGAGGCAACTTACAGTTGTAAACTTGGAAACAAATCTTGACGATTTTAAGTAATTTTACCCAGGACCTGGTTGTGGTTGGGGGGAATTTTAATGCTATCCTAGACTTCGAAGATAAGAAAGGTGGTAAAGTTGGTTTTACCACATACCAACTAGGTTTACAAAACTATATTTCTGATAATGGGTTGTGGGAAGTCAAGACCAACAAAGAGACTTTCAGATGGTCAAATCGGAGGGTTGGTAGGGAGCGCATTGCTGAGAAGTTTGACAAATTTCTCTTGGGGGATAATTAGGCTTGTAAACTCCTTCTATTTGAAGTTGGGGCTCTACCCTTGGCAACTTTTGATCATTTTCCCATTGAGCTTCTCATATGTCTAGATTGTGCTCTGATCCGATGTCCTTTTAAGTTTGAAAAAATGTGCTTGTGTGATCCATCTTTGAAGGAGTTTATTTCTTTGACCTGACATGAAGCCCCTATGAGAACTAGTTCATGGGCTTTTATATTTTTTTAAAAACTGCAATACCTCAAAGGTAAACTAAAGGAATGGAATAAGGTTAAGTTTAGAAATATTTTTGTAAATAGAAGCATGGTTGATGTGGAACTCAAGGATTTGGAGTCATCTATTTTAAACTATGGCATGACTTTGGATGATTTCAATAAGGAGAAGTTTCTAAAATCAGGACTTAATGAACTCTTGGCAAGAGAAAAAGTTTACTGGAAGCAAAAAATAAGGGAAGGCTGGCTAAAGGAAAGAGATAGGAACATGAAGTTTTTTCATAATTTAGTTAGAATTAGGAGGTCTTGGAATAAGGTGAAAAATATCAGGATCATGGATAATGTTGTCTTGTAGGAATTAGAGCATATCAATAGAGAAGTTGTGGACTTCTTCACTGAGTTGCTATCTAAGAGCCAGAGCCTGGATTCTCTACATCAGGAAACTCTTTTGAGCAATATTTCAAATATTATTTTAGAAAATCATAATCACATTTTGTGTAAGCCTATTTCATTGGATGAAGTTAAAAAAGACATCTTCTCAATGTCTTGTAGTGGAATAAGTGAGAGTCAATCTAAAGGTGGAGAAAGAACTAAATTGCACCTTTCTTACTTTAATTCCCAAAGTGGGCCTTCATCTTTTGGGGATTTTAGGCCCATTTCCTTGTGTAATGTGATATATAAGGTTATTAACAAAGTTATCATGAACAAATTGAAACCTTTACTCGAATTTATAATCTCAGAGGAACAAAGTGGTTTGCGTACTAAGAAGATCAATTATGGAAGGAATTATTATAAATCATGAAGCTATTCACTCTATCAGAAAACCAAAGGTTGAGCAGATGCTTATTAAATTTGACATTAGGAAAACATATGATATGGTAGATCAGGAGTTCTTGTTCGTCTCCTTGAAAAGTGTGGATTTTCAACACACTGGATGAATTGGGTTAAAGCATGCATAGATGAGCTATGTTTCAAAGTGTTAGTCAATGGAAGATCGCAAGGTTTTTTACAAGATTCTCATGGTATAAGACAGGGGGATCCTCTTTCTCCCTTTCTCTTTATCATTTTGGTGGAATTCTTAAGAAGATACATCCAGAAACTAAAAAATGTAGATAGATGGAAGGGTGTCTGGGTAGCCAATGGGGTGGATGCTATCACACATCAACAGTTTACAGAGGACACACTTCTATTTGGGGACTCCTCTCTAAAAGAATCCTTACTCATAAAAAGAACCATCAATATTTTTTGTGAGGCATTCAAGCAACAGGTTAATTGGAAGAAATTAGATATTTTCTTTTTAAACATTGACATTAGAAAGTAAAGAGAAAGTGTTAGGATACTAGGTGTTAATCTTGGCTCTCTTCCTGGGATATTTTTGGGAACACCTTTGTTTGGGGGGCCCAATAGCACATAGTTGTGGCAGAGACTATTTGACAGTTGTGTGAATAAGTTAGAACGCTACAAATGCAAATGGCTTACCTCTACGGGTAGGTTGTTATTACTGAAATCAGTCTTATCAGTGATGCAAATTTACTCCATGATGTGTTTTAAAATTCCAGACATGATTTCTAGAAGTGTCAACCAGTTTATGAGGAAACATTTTTGGAGTGGTGTTGGTGCCCAAAACTGCAGATTGGAAAACCCAAAGACTTGCTAACTCCTTAGGAAATCCAATCAGCCTTGGCCAACGAATAGGGATGGTTGAAGACCGAATCCCTCTACACTTCAGGCTCCACAAGACCTAGGCAGGTGTACCCTTCCCTCTCAAGCACAAAAGAGTTATTTAAATGTGGATTTAAATCTCTAAACAAGTTTACACAACTAGAAAATTAGTGTTCTGCAACTATGCTATATCATGCGCTTGAGCTGAATACTTTAAAAACTGAAAACTGAATATGAATAAAAGTGTATGTTAAAGATATTGTATATTGAAAATGAAATTCTTTCAGGACTTGAATGAAATCTGGAAGGATTAGTTCAGATAGGATATGGAAGAATGTTTCTCTGTAAGGACCTTATGCATACAAATCAAAATCTTAGAAATAAATAACAAACCAGAAACCAGTGCCTCTATCCAGGAATATGCATGATACTTTGTGGACAAATAATTCAATTAAACTCTTGAGATATTTTTAAGGTAACTTGTGAACACAAGACCATCAATATAGAGGTTCCATTAAGTCCTATAAGAACATGAAGAAGCCAATCTTATATTCAATTATAACAGCTTGTGGTGGCACACTGTATTAAACCCTTTATCAGATTTATCAAGATGACAAAATGAAATTCATCAACACAAAAGTATACACAAATTCTGGAATTAAAATAGCGAATCTTATATATTAATTTCTAGAGAATGAATGCATACAATAGCTACACTTACAGATACTCCATTACACAGTGATTGCTCAAAATGATACTTCCATTCCTACAGACTTCTCCAATATAGACATCCATAGCCCTTATTGGTAGCTTGACAGATTGTGAATTTGTCCCCCCCTTTTTTTAATTGAAAAAGACTCCCTATAAATACCTGATCCAAAAGACATATGTGAAAGGACACACCCTTTCGCATACAGGAGGGAGTTACAGATAGTTGTTTTTCCAAAGGACACACCCTTTGGTTTACAGAGATAATTACATTTGAATACCTAAAATACACACTAAATAAAGCTTTAATAATATATCCTTTATCCTCCGCTTTGATAATACTTCCTGTAAATATTCAATATCTCCTGCACATAAAATAAACCAATCAAATCCCTTATTAATTAAAGATTAAATATATTCCACTTTAGATTAGGCAGTAATCATTTTACCCTATGTAAAATACTATTTACAGCAATTCACTTAAATCAAAGTATTAAACACTTGTAAATATTTATTCCAATAATAGTTTTTATTAAATAACATAAGGTAAAAGATTTTGTACAGTAAGTAAAAGAAAACACTTCCCTTCGGATAATGTTACAATACTTTCTCACCTTTTGGTAATCTTTAATTTGGGTCGGAAATATTATATCATATAAAGTAACCTTTGCGAAAACCAATCAGGCATTAAACGACTCACCCTAATGAATATGTTCAAATTATTTACCTAGGGTGAAAATAATATGTATATGGAAGGATCACCTAAATAAATAAATGCTTTTCATCATTTTACTTATGGTAAAAGTACATTTTCTCCAAAATAATAATAATCATTCTTTGATCTTGCATAAAATCAACCCTAATATATACATGTTCCATTTTATTCACTTAGGGTGAAAAATATAATTGATCAAATGATAATATCAAAATGCGAAAATTTATTAGGTCATCAAATTAAAGAATTAACCATGGTAAAAGAACTTATAAAATATAACTTTCTTTGTGATAAAATATATCCCTTTATAACCTCTCAAAAGGTAATTTCAAAAGATAATATTGAAAACTGTTATTATCCTATCAAATGCTGTAAACAAGATTTGTTTTGCCAAGGTGCTCCTGAAAATCATCAAATTATAATATCAAAACATTAAATTAACTTTCTTGAGTAAGGGATACTTCCTGTTAATATGCACCCAAGAAATATAATTTTTGCCTATAGTATCCTGCACAAAACATAAAAAAAATCAACTAGCTTGATAGGTCATATGTTCCTATTTCATAGGGATATATTTAATAAAATCATTGATAATATTATCCCCATGCAGATAAAAATATTTTCCTCCTAAAGAGACATACGATCTTTGCACACAATTAGGGTAAAATATTTCGAATAAAATATGATATTAACATAAAACTCCAAAAGTAAATGGAAACTTCTCGAGTAAACATTCAAATAAGGATATTAAAGATTTCAGAGTGTTTTTACTTTCGCTTGAATAATTTCCAAAGTAACAAAGAATTTTCCATAATAACATCTTGAAATTAATTTTACCTTTAAAATAATAAATCAAAAGCAAATGATTAAAACATACCTACCTCTGCTTGACAAAAATACATTACCTTGGCAAATATTCTAGAATAGATTTTCATCTTGAAGGCAAACTCAATTTGGTTGGAAATAATTTAGCACATGGGATACATACTTGCAACAAACCAATCAAACCATTTACTACATGATAAGATGGTTTACCCTAATATAACTTATTCAATTTATTAACATTAGGGCGAATAATATGCCTATGAAAAGATTAAAAATCCACTTAAATAAACAAATGATTTTTATTATCTCCACTTGTGATTTGAAACATTTCACAGCTTTGAAACATTTTTCAAAATAAGATCCATTTATATGAAATAACATTTTACCTTAATATATATTTTACCAATGTTTTAGGGTAAAAATAATTTATTTAAATCACATATTTAAAAATGTATTTCCACATTTCAAGATTACTTTAATAAATTAAAATCTTGTGGAAATATTTGCAAATTATTATCCATAGTAATTTACCCTAATAAACATTTTCAAGTAATACAATAGAGCAATTGGTAAAAGGGGAGGGTAGGTATGGGTAGTTAGGAAGGTTGGGTTGAGAGGTTGAGTGTTCAACTCCCTCTCCTTGCCCTTTTGTAAAAATATATTTTATTTTTAAATCATTTATATGCAAAATATAATCACATTGCAAAAAATATTCTTGGGTAAGATATACTCCCTATAGAATAATTTTTTGATTGTCCAACCCGGATACTTTTAGGTTCCATCAAGCAGGAAGGAGAACATAATAAAATTCCCCTAGTTGCATGGGACAAGGTGTGTCAACCTCATCTAGCGGGATGGGTTGGGTTGAGGAAGTGGTGCCTTCTAAATGAAGCAATGGGAGAAAAACTTATATGGAAGATGTATGTAAAGCCAAAACACAAATGGTTTCAGATCTTGAAATAGATATACCTAGACTCGTTAGATGATGAGAGGATTTTTAATGTCTGTGAATCCCCTAGAGGATCTACAGTTTGGAATTTTTTACCATCTTGTAGGAAACTGATCACACAACACATTACTTGGTAGTTAGGGAATGGGGAGAAAGCCAATTTTTTGGATAGACTCTTGGGATGACAAACCAGCTTTATACTTCAGGGAGAACATTGATGTTATTAAACAAGATTCTGAGGGTACTTGGGGCACAAAAGTTAAAGATTATTTATATGTATAGCGCTGCAATGGAATTGATGTTTGGCAATGGAATGACATGGATGAGTTGCCATTATCTACATAGAAAAATAGGTTCTTTAGAAACATTTTGGAAGAGTACTCTACAACTCTTAATATGAAGGAAGATGTAATTAAATAGTGTGGTTCAAAATCAGGTACCTACTTAGTTAAAATCAGCTACAATATTATTGAGAATAAAGATCTCCAACCGAATTCACCTTCTAGAATATGTTGGAGTTCTAAGTGCCTCTCAAAGGTAGGAGTATTTACCTAGTTGGTATTGAAGAGAAGGATTCTGACAGGAGATAGAATGTTGTGTTTGGGTTTCAATGGTCCTTTTTAGTGTGCCATGTGCAAATAACAAGAGGAATCATACTTTTAAATTTTGATTTAGCTCAGGTTGTTTGGAGGTTTGTTTTGGGTAAGTTAGGAAGGTTAGTCCCCCTCCTAGATAATATTACTGATCTTCTTAAGAGTTGGTTTTTAGAGAAGAAAAAATATGTTCTCACAAGTGTATGGATGGTCTTGCCTTCCATTGTTATATGGGAATTGTTGAAAGAAATAAAAAGGAAAATCTTTCAAGATAAATGGTTGGAAGGGCTTGATAGAGTGTGTGGGAGGGTGGAGTAGGCTATCTCTGAAGTAGTCTCTTAAATTATTGTTAATCATAATTATGTGAAATACCCATATAGTTTGGTTGATAGCCATATCCTCCCCAGGTGGACTCTCATTAAACTTAGACCCATTCATGGGTTTCCCACGATTGATCCTTTGCGTGCTTCCCTTGATGGGGAGATGGTGAAATGGTCAAAACCAGAGAAGGGGTGGGAGAATAAATTTCGATGGGGCCTCAAAAGTTAATCCAGGGACTTGACATGCAGGATGTGTGGCCTATGATGATTAAGGGAAGATCCTCTTCATAGGTACAAGAAGGCTTCAAGATGGAACCAATAACGAGGTGGAGGCTCAAGCGGCTTTACATGTAGCTGATATGGCAGTAAACATAAAGGTAACGAAGGTACATTTGGAGAGTGACTCCCAGATTGTAGTCAATGCTTTGATCAAAGGCAATACACCATGTTGGAATTTTAATAAATACATACACATTATTAGTGGAAAGCTTAAATATTTCCAAGACTTTTGTATCTCTGATGTGAAAAGAGGAGGAAATGTCATTGCTAACGGCCAATGAACCGTGTGAGCTCATGATAGGGGAAGTGAGGTGGCGTGATTGCAAAGAAGACATAGTGAGATGGAGTTAAGGTTTCCTGTCAAGTTGGTATGCCTATAATTTCAAATTTCATGTCAGTCATTTGGAATTTCATATGAGTAAGGTCACGTGTTAATGCATATTTATGGTGGAATTCTTTTTGAATTGGTGGTGGTGGAGTGTGTTACTTTTAATTATAAGTTTGATATTCTCAAGTATTTAATGAGAATAGCATGTAAGTTGGTGAAGGTAACTGGTTTTGACAAACCTCATTGGAATTTTCTCTGCAAATTTCACTCTACAGTCCTCCAAGCTAATGCCATCTTTCCAGGGTCTCGTCCCACTGAAAAAGATCGAGAAGATGTTTCTTGCAAAAGACCAATTATTTTTCAAGGCAATCAAGTTGGTCTTGGGTGAGGAGGGGGAAGTTATCTGCCACAGATACATATGTAGAGCGGGCATTTATTGTCTCATCATGGCTTGGGGACTGGTGTTGGCCTACTCATGCAAGGATG
Organism: Cryptomeria japonica; assembly: GCF_030272615.1. Lineage (NCBI taxonomy): Eukaryota > Viridiplantae > Streptophyta > Pinopsida > Cupressales > Cupressaceae > Cryptomeria > Cryptomeria japonica. Next base: position 97,012,563 of record NC_081411.1, read on the forward strand.
TGAGAAAAGTTCTGAAGAAGATCATTCCACAGGAGTATCTGTTAAATATGGAGTCCTTGCTAGAATGGGTCATGTCAAGTTGCGGCTTCAATCTCTCTAACGGAATCCCAAACAAAAATGTGGATTTGTGGGCAAGGCACTCTCGAATCAAAATCCTTCACCATCGCAATGAAGCTCATGTTTGTTTTAGGGATGACATGAGGCGAGGGTGGGAAGGGTTGATGGTCTATGTCTAGATAATGGAAATCGAAGATGGAATTCATCAGGAGGGTGAGGAGGTGAGGATGGTGGATGAGATGAGATGCAGGAGGGCGATTACAAGAAAGCTATTGAAGGAATTGGAAAGGCAAGGTGTAGTGGGTGGTGCGGCTGGTCGGTTTGGTGACATGACAAAATGATCGAATTTGTGTGGGCTAGTGGCTGAAGGTGCAAAAAGGACAACTGAAGATTCACATGCCTTGACTGGAGCACTATGAAGAAAGAGAAATGAGGAATTCTCCCGACCAAGGTACTTTTGGTAAGCTCTGTTTGTTTAGATAGCAGTTTATTTGAAAAACTTTAATTTCCATTTTCTATTATAAACGATTTAAACAATTTGGCCAAATATTTTATTGGCATCATGTAATTATGAACTTCTTCTCTTGATGATGTGGGGGTGGGATAGGGTTTGAGCGGTATACTGTTTCAGAAAACTATGGTTTTAGATGGGGGGTTTGGATGGTTTTTGTGGGTGGTTTGGGGAAGCGGTTTGTCTTTTGGAAATTTTGATGTAGATGTACCTTTTAGTCTTAACTAATTAAATATAACTATTACCGATCAAATAAAATAAAATAAAATAATAAATATAATATATTTTTTGGTTAATAACAAATGATTATTTGTGTTCAATAAATATACATTTAGTTTAATAAAAAAAACTATCTAATACTAAAAGATTGGGGTGCTTGCTTTTATTAGGTGAATATTCCAAAGCTTCTAAGAACCTTGAGTAAGCTTGAAATGATCTAAAGGGTTGCATTTCATACTTGAGTCTAATATATTAGACCCACTTACAAAGTGGGATAGTGAAAATAATGCTTAAAATTTGAATAACAACGTTCAATATGACCATGGAGATGCAGGACTCTAATTACCAAGTAATGGGAGGGCCTTAGGAGGCCAAAAATTATTATTGAATGCATCTCCTTCAATAAGTTTATTGACTCTTTCAATTCTCCTTCCTTCCTAAATTTTATATACCTCGTGAATGCAAGAGCTTCAAACAAATTTCTTAGAGATAGTTAGATAATTTAATAGGCTTTTCCCTTGTGTATACTATTATTTTGTTCTTGTAAATTGGTTCAATACAGTTTAAGTACTCCTTTTTACCCTTTACTAATAACTTAAAAAGAAATATGATAGTATTCATATGCAAATGCCTTCCTCTTATATGGTTGAATTCGTTTCACGAAACATTTATTGTTAAGAGTTATCACATATTCCTAGTTCTACTAAATTGTTAACAGCTTGCATAGATGTAATATACATCTTTGCATAAATATACATCTCTAAAAAGTCAAATTAAGTCAACATCTTCAGCTGAATTGGAAAGCCTAAGTCAATAAAAAGACACAAAATCCAATAGTAAGATTGTCATACCATATTGATTTGTCAATTTTCCTAAATGGTCCTCCCACTAAAACTTTGTACTAACCCAAAACATCACACCATCAAGCGAAACATGACACAATGCGTCTCTTGTTGGTGTTGCTCTAAATGAATTTTTTCGTTATATGATGAAAACTCTAAATGGATGCAAACAAGTATTTAAATTTGGTAGGTGGTAGTTAATTTGATTCTCTAAAATGTGAAAATGGAAATTAACAAAAATAACTACGAACACTTTCACGAGAATACCACAAAACTACATAAACGTGGGGACGTCTACAGCAGATTTCCACTGTACAGACACGTCTGTTCATTCCAGTTCAGGAAGTTATCAATATGATTTCTTTGAAAATTGTAAATGGAAAGTAACAAAATCAAATCAATTGTTTTAATTGAAAATTGTAAATGGAAGTTATCAATATGATTTCTTTGAAAATTGTAAATGGAAAGTAACAAAATCAAATCAATTGTTTTAATTGAAAATTGTAAATGGAAGTTATCAATATGATTTCTTTGAGAAATTGAATTGCATATATAATCTATAAAAGAGGCAGAGATAGATAACTGTAATTCAATTCTTTACTGTATTCGTTCTGAATTACAAAATATGATCTAAAACGTTCATTTATATACATACAATTAATTACAGAAAGGAACACACAATTAATTACAGACATAATCCTGTCGAAAAACTAAGGTCAGTTATGCCTATTGCAGTTACTGATGAATTAAAAAGGTGAGAATATCTTACAATATCTGGATCTGTTGCATAATCGTCCATCTCTGAAGAGAAGATCGTTTGCATTCTGGATAAAGACCTGATGAGAATCGGAGTGAAGGAAGCCTGGAGTTGTTCATCAATAGCAAAGTACACAACTCCCACCAATATTATGCAAGCCAGACATGCACTCACCGTCATCGCGACCCTCTGATTAAGCCCTTTCATGCTGGCCTGTGCAGAGATTTACTCAATTCCCCTTATTTGTATCCTGGAAAGCGGTTCTCTGTGTTAAATTAATATTTTTGAGGCACATAAGAACGCCACGTCGCAGCAATATAGACAGTAGTTTGCAGAGAAACATTAACCTGGTTTCCACTCTCCACTCTCCACCATAGGAGTCAAGAGAAGAGTCAAGAGGAGAGGATAAGGAAACTACAAATGGTAGGTCCATCAAGGCCGCTGCCTCGAAAGACTAAGAAATCACGGATTACAAGGATTTGCAGTTTCCCTTTATCGCTTTGCTTTGTTTTACTATAAATTTCCACCACAAGAAAGACACAAAAAGTTTTAGTTTTTGTGTTGTATAGGGGAAAGGATTGAGTAGATATCTATGGACAAGCTATAATGAGGGATATTACATTAAAAGATTTATGGTGGACATCATGTGACATGATATCCGTGGATATACCATAACTCTTGATATCACAGTGAGTTGATATCTTTCTCTCACACAATAGATGAAGCTATTGGATGCACAATGAGGTGATATATCTCTCTCTTCTAGATGAATCTATTGTGATCATAATAAGGTGTTGTAGGATAGAAGATTATCCTCCCTTTCTAAGAGGGAGTGTTGAAATAGATAGATCGATCGGATAAACCAAATGTCTAATTGACCTTACGGTCTTAGACATTTGTCTTGTATTTATCCATATAAATCTACTTATTATTTTGATCACATATAGACTGATCGGTTGAATATTATGATTAATATTATAATCAACATTATAAATATTTAGTAGCAATCTTCTATTACTAATTATTCATAATATTAATTATATTATTTGATTTTGCAAATTATCGATTTATTGTATGTTATCACATCAGTTTGGTTGACTGATTATTTGTTATGTTAGACCGGACGAGATTATCGTGGGTATTGCCTTTGTAATACGTGCCGACTTGCTCCACATAGGAGTCACGAATCCTTGAGGAATCATGTTGTTTCCACAAGGAATCTTGACTCCTTTCTGGATCACTAATTGTATATAACTAATTATATGATGTCAATGAAGTGGGGCAATGCAGTGATAGATAGCACGTCGACAACAACAAAAGGTGACAGCTATGGAACTGAAAGGTAAAATTAATATGATAACAAGAGCATTCAAAATTGTTGAAATAACATACAGTAAACATTTTCTTGCACGTACAACAATTGACCTTTGTGAATAAAAACTATATTACACAAAATTAAAATTACCTATATGTCTGATCCACTTTGACACAAACTTGACGGTCAACATGCTTGACATTGTGTTCTTTTTCTAAAATTTATCAAAAAAGGAGATTAACATTATCAATATATTTCATTTAACTTTGCATTGAAATATGTGCAAACTTTATGGACAAGATGCTTGATATTGTGTTTTTTTTTCTAAAATTTATTAAAAACACATCGTTGGTAGTTGAAAAGTAAAGGGTAAGTGCACCAAGATTGTGAACATTCTTGCCATACTTTAACCTCCAAAAGATTCTAGTCGGTAATTGTTCTTGACCATCAATAGGTGTTGATTTAGACTTTTGAGATTTAGGACAAGAGTTGTTAGAAGAAGAAGGATTGCCCTCAACGATTTTAACAGGTCCATTATCAACTAATTTTTGTATACTTTCATTAAAACCCAGATAATCATTAGCATCATGATCATGAGTTTGATGAAATGAACAAAAAGGAGTGTTTGAAGAAGAGGCCATTTTAGCCTCTCGACACATCCCTTGTCTTGCAAGATGATATTTAAAGTCTTGACTCCTAAGGAGGTGATCCATAGGAGAATCATTATAATGTCTTAGGCCTTTTGTGTTGTTCAAATTTTTTGAGTCCTTGTCCTCTAAAATCTTGTTTTGATATTATGTTATAGCCACTCCTATAGGAATTTTTAATTGAGAAGTGGGAGGAACATTGTAATGAATCTATTTGAAAATTGTAGTGTAAGAATGTTTAGAGGGAAGAAAAGGATTAGTAGATGAAGTAGAAGTATCTTGTAAAGCATATCTTTCCTTTTTATCATCATGCATGTCCTCTTTAATCGATTGGGAAGGAAGATCCTTATCATCTAAGGCCTCATCTTTTCTTAATGTTATGTGTGGAGATAAGTCATGAATTAAATGCATAACATCATCTTCTCTACAAATGTTTTGATGACTAAGATAGGCTCTAGGAGAATAAGGAGGATCTAGAGAGATGAAAAGACCAATATCTTGATTTTCCTCCCCTTGCACTAGGGTATGTGTATGAGAAGAAGATGGTGTCATGTTTTCTCTGATGGATAAAAATAATAGTAAGAAGGGAGGGTTGAATCAGTATTCCTTTGAACTTATTTAAACTTCTAATTAAATAATGACATAACATAATCTAAGTGTAGTAAATAAAAGAGACATAACACTTAACACCCAAAAGTTGTATGTGGAAAACCTAATATGGGAAAAACTACATAGAGAAGATTCTCTTAGGAATATAGTAATATGCAACTAGTTATGCAATACAAAGGGTGTTGGCTCACTACTAGTTTGGCTAACTATTGGTTTGGATTCACTATCCTAAACAAAAGATGTCTTATAGCTGGAACATGAGTTACACAATATTCAACTGTTGTAGTTGCATCTATCAAATGCATAGATTATAATTCCTTTGCAAAACATAAGTAGTTCTTCCTTATTCACTATACAAGATTTACTCAGGATGCACATTCACAATATTCTTTACATGTAGTACACAAAGTAGTTGTCTTTCAACAACCACACACATTTCACATGATATAAGTCGCAATATATATTCATATCAACAACACTCTTAACATGACAAGTTGACTCATTCAGAAGTGGTGAGAAAGGACTTATCCTATACATAACACCAACCAAAAATGTCTTTGTGTAGAGTCGGCTTCTAACAAGTAGGATATCCAAATAGAACCGGATCTAAAGCATCTTGAGATGTGTGGAATCATCATGTCCAGATGGGACTAGACTCAAAAATAGTATTTCCAGTTAGGCAGAGTAATGGACCAAAAATTGTGTGTATGGAAGGAAAGAAAACATGCATGTGAAAAAGTAATCTAACCAGTCTGAACTACATACATACATTATAGACCAAATAGATACAAATGAAATCTATGACATCAATGAAAACAATGGAAAATAGGTCAACAATCTCCCCCTTTGTTATTGATGGCAATAAAAGTTATATAGTAATTTTTTTGCTGAGAATAATAACATAAAAGAAAGTTTTAAATACTGATGAATGTTACTGATACTACTACACACTAACTACTCCCCCTTTGACAACAATGACAAAGGGTAAAAAGAAAAACTAAAATGAGAATAAAAAACTCCCCCTAAGGGAGATAATCAATGCTTGTTAGAGGAATCTTTGATGCTCTTAGCACGGGTAGTCTAGGCATCCTTATGGATATCCCAGTGAGAAAGAGCATCTATTAGAAGTTTAACATGTGCTAACAGGGATGCATGTAGTTGTTCTACTTCAATGATGGAGCCAGGATTACAATAAGTGAATTGGGAGGCAAGAGAAAGAGCAAGATTGAAGAGTGAGATACTTTAATTTCTAAAATATCTCAATTTTCTTAAGGGAAGAATAATATTATCCCTTTGCCAATGTATCTCATAGTACTTGCTATGAAGATCTTCAATATTTGATCTTTCAGATATAGATAAGTCTTTTGACAGTTTGAAGTTCTGTTGAGCGTGATGGATTTTATCTTCAATGATGTTCATTTCATCCTTAATACTTTTGGTGGCATCTGGCCATTGAAGATTAAAAGAAAACAATATGTCACTGTTATCTAGGTAAGATTGGTCCTACAAGATTAGCTAAGAGAGGTAGAGGTGTAGATTCACATTTGGCCTTGAACTCTTGCACAAGCTTTTGGTTATCACCGACATTTTACTTTTCATATTTTCCTCTTATCTTCTCCACATGACTACTCAAAGAGTTGATCAATGTTTTGCATTTTTCTATAGAAAAGGTGTCTAGATCTAATTGACATTTAGGGACAACAAAATGAAGGGCTAACAAGAGGTCTTGAATGATCTTATCTTTCTTTTGGAAATTCTGTCTTGCAGAAGTTATGAATGCTTCTCCAATTTCAATCTTCTAAATGAGATCTACATTGGATAAATCAACTGATTGCATAGAATATGTTATAGGGGGAATAAATGGTGCAGAGAATATATTTTTCCATAAATGTTTTGGAGAATTGAATTTGGTTCTGATTATGGAGATGTGTACACTAGACTCCTTTCCCTGATGGCTTTATAGTTTCGACAGGACTTTCTCATCTACATCTGAAGTTCAAATTTTGTTAGAAGTCTCCAATTCTTTACCTTTGTTTGACGTAGAGATTATCGGAGGTGAGTTACCTTTTGTAGAAGTTCTGGAGACACCTTAGGACTAGGGTGTTGTAGAGGCACCAAGGAACTCATCGAGGACCAGGGTGCTTCATCCTAGCTTAGCCAGTACCAGGGCACCCAGTGCCCTGATCCTTACAATTTTCCTTAAACTTCTAGGTACAAGCTCTGATCCTCTTATCTTGCTCAAATCTTATTTTACAACTCTGTTTGATTTTTATAACACTCTATTTTCATCATTACATTTAAATTTCTCATTGTTTGTTATAGATTTTATACTTGCAATTCAAAACCTAATTCAAACACAACTTCAACTCAAACAAAAGGTGAAATAGGAGCTCAATCACCATTCAACCCTCTTATTAATAGAATTGAGGTTGGATCTATTCAGGGTCCATTGTCCTTTTAATGTATTCATTAATTTAGGTAATTGGTGGTCTTACCCTACTTGGTGAAACCCTAGTTCCAAATTACACCATTACATTGTGGCGAAACCAATATATTTCATTCTTAATTCTAATTTTTCATGTTCAAATCTGATTTGTATGCATGTTAGCTTTCAAATTTGCACTCATAGATTGAATTTCTAATTGAATTACATAAATTTAGAGGTTGAATTCACAAAAAACGTAATTTTTAATTCTAAAATTAACTTGTGGGTTGCAAAATGTTCCAAGTGTGTTTTTCAGATTTAGATACATTCATTTCATAACTAAAATAAAATTATAGAAAAAATAAAATAAACATGAAAAGTACAATAAAAAAATTGTGTTTTATGCATTTGTGTCTTTGCATGCTTTACCTCATTTTATTGCAATAGTTAGCATTTCTTTTCAAAATGTCAAATTAATCTTGGCAAGACTATCATGCCTTTGACAATACATTTTGTTATGATGACTATCCTTTTGAGAAAGTATATAGTAGAGAAGAACTTGAGGAGACCCTTAATGGCTTCCTTTATCCCAAGTCTTCTAAACCATCGTTTTGCCAAAGGTTAATCAACAAAATGCGTAAGCCATTTAGTTATGATGACCTTGAGATGATGGATTAATCTCTTTATGAATTCATCCTTCTCTCTAAATCATCCTCTAAATCTCCAACAATTCACAAGGATATTGTCATGCTTGACAATTCTCTTTTTGAACCTTTACCTTCTCTGAATCCTATTTATGAAGAAGCTTTTGTCATAAAATAAATTGATGTGGTTGACAATCCTCTTTATCACAATTTAACTTTTAGAAATAAGGCCCTCATGAACCATGATAATTATTATTCTAAATATTCTCTTATTCATGAGGATAATTTGGTGTAAGGAAATATTATTAACACTTCTTTTTAAACTCTTCCCCTTAAGGATGAAATTTTGAAAATTTATGATGATCTTTCTCCTAAAAAATGCCTCTCCAGTTAGAGTATCTTAGAGAAAGAGGATGGTATCATAAACACCTTCAACTTAATGTTACATTACCTTCCATACATGATACCTTTGCTAGAGAAGAAGTGTTGATGGACATTGATTTACCCTCTCCTAAATTTGGTCCTACCAATGAGGTCACATTGGTGCAAGAAGAGGTTATGAATAGTTCTTTAAAAAATCTCCCTCCTAAGGATGAATCTTAGAAGAATGATGGTTATCCTAAAATGTACCTCCCCCATAAGGATCATTTGGTGCAAGGGGATGATATTGTAGCTACCTTTCCTTGTGATATCAGTCCCTCTTTTCATTTCACTGGATTTACAACTAGAGATGAAGCATCAATAAATCATGTTTGTCCTTCTGCTAAAGTTTGTCTTACAAATAAAGATACTTTGGTGCAAGAGGATTAAATCATTAAAAATTTCCTTAATTCTTTCCATTTTAAAGATGTATCCTTGAAGAAAATTGAACTTAATCAAGTCAACACCATTCATGTTTCTAGTTATGAGAACCCTAAACCCAATTAACCTCCCAATATCCTAAATGTTGCGAGGAACATGAAGAGACTAGAGAAGATATCCATCTATAAATGGAGATTACAAAAGTCCATGATCTCCTATAGTCTCCATTACAACCATCGATGGAATCAATCATCCCCGAGGTAGTGAAGAGTCCTATGAAAACACAAGAGGAAGTAGTGGGAGGGCTTCAAGATTCTAAACCCACTAAGAGGAAAAATGTTGAGAAAACTAAGGGTGAAATATGGCTCCTAAAGTTAGATGGATCAAGGTCTAAGCAAGGAAGTGGAGCTGGAGTTGATCTAACCAATCCCAAAGGTAAGGATTTCTTAGCCTCATACCAATTGTAGTTTTCTTGTACCAATAATATGACTAAGTATGAAACCCTTATCAGATGACTCCTCTTAGCTCTAAAGAAAGGAGAAAAGTGTTTGAAGGTGCAGGGAGATTCATAATTGGTAGTCAAATAGGTGAGAATCTAGTATGCATGTCATGATAAGAGACTAGCAACATACAAATTTCTTGTCTAGGTTTTGATTGAGGATTTTGATGCCTTTGACATTCAAATCATACCCTAGAAGAGGAATTCTATACCAAATACATTTGTTGTGGCTACAAGTATGTTAGAACCAATAAGTGAGTCCTCATTGAAGAGAATCTCTATAGAGCTAGTCTTGATGCCATTGTACCTAACAACATTGTTCATTTCCAAGTCTTTGAAGATGATAAAAATATCTTGGCTTTTCTTTCTAATCTGGGCACCTTTGAAGACCAAATTATTTATGAAGATGATAGAGAAAAATGTGTTGGTGAGGAAGACAGTTAGCATATTATGAACCTCTCCATAAATGTCATTCCTAAGGGGATGGTTACCCTCGAATGCCTCTTTGATTCTAACCCCAGAAGAAAGGAGAGGTTGACTACTAATTTCAAGGATGGAAAATATGAGCTATACAATATTGGCTATAATGGATAAGAAAATATGGTTTTCATTGGGAAAACTCACACTTAAGCTGAGAGAGAAAATTATAAAGATTTTGAAGGAGTACATAGATGTCATAGCCTGAGGATATGAAGATTTGAATAATTTTGACACTTCTATAATAAGTCATACAATTCCTTTCAAACCCAACACAAAGCCTTTCAGACATAAATAATGTCTGATGAATCCTCTCATAGAATATCTCATCTTCAAGGAAGTTCAGAAGCTACTCATGACTAAATTTACCTTCCCTATTGACCATTCCACATGGGTAGAAAACCTGGTACTAGTATGAAAGAAAAATAGAGAAACCGGGATATGTGTATATTTTTGTAACCTTAACAAGGCATCTGAGAAAGATAATTACTCGTTGTCATCCTTAGATGAATTATTGCAAATTGTGAATTGGTCACAGATGATGTCTTTCCTTGATGGTTATTCTAGATATAACCAAGCATTGGTAAACTATGAATACTATATGAAGACAACATTCACCACCAAGTGGAGTACTTTTGCATACTAGTAGATTCTGTTTGGGTTAGTAAATGCTAATTCAACCTTTTGAAGAGAAATAGACATATATTTTAAGGATTTGATTGGGAAATGTATAATCATATAGATGGATGACCTCATTGTGTTCTCCAAGAGGCGTGAAGACCATCCCAATCATTTTCACAAAATATTAGAAAGGTGCAAAAAAATATGGGATATCCCTCAACCCTAAGAAATGTGTGTTTGGGGTGTTGGAAGGGAAATTTTTAGGCCTTGTCATATCAGAAAAGGGGATATCAGTTAATCCTGATAGGGTTGAAGTATTGTTAAAACTCTAGATTCTAACAAGTAAGAAAGAAATGAGATCTTTCTTAAGAAAGATTAATTTCGTTAGAAATTTCATTATTGGATTTGCCAAAATAGTGAAGCCATTAAATGAGATGATGAAGAAAGATGCCAATATCAATTAGAGTGTTGAAGCTAAAAAATGCTTCACCAACATTAAGAAGTCTATTGCTAATGCCCCAGTACTAACTAGTCCAGATTACACAATGCCATTCTACATTTACTCTTGATGAGGGTAAAATTACAGTTGATGGACATACTCCTTCTAGTAACTACAATGAAGAATTGTTTGATAATGATAAAGGAAAAGCGTCTAAATTTGGCATTGGTGTTAATTATACTAATTCTCAATACAATTATTGCGCAAACCATCTCAATGAATTTGATAATCATGTGAACACGTTTATAATCAATGGTAAAGAACCAAAATGTCATGTTATTACCCATAGAGGCACAATTACCCTTTGAGTTCCTGGTTCTAGTTCTAAACCTACAACTCCCACTTCACAATACAACGTCCTAGAGTTTTTATGAAAAAACCCACACAAATTTCTAGACTTGAGCTTCTCTACTTATCCCCTCATCATAAAGCAATTATTGACCAAGCACTTGAAAATACCATTGTGTATACCAACCTACATGTAGATTAGTTCCATCATATGGAAGGTCATAGCGCCGCCCCTCATACCATCATTTTCATTAAAATTGTGTTGGGTGAATATTTTGTTACCATCGTACCAATGGTAAAATATATGATTCACACATAGCTATGTTGAGAAATTAATCTCTCCTCTCATCAAGGGGAGGTTCCCTTTGAAATTTATTCTCTAATTAATAAGAAATCAAAATTTGTGGGTTGGTGATGGGCATATAACTCCCTTTTTTCAGAGTCTATGTATTTTCCCTCTACCTTGTTACAATTTATTTATCTCTTTAGATACTTAAAGAAAAGAATAATGAATCTAACAAACTACACTAAAACTTACTATCAAGTAGCGCAAAGTCTCCCTTGAATGTAACACTAACTCAAACTGATCATTACGAATAATTAGAAACTTAACTTGCAGCTCAAAGTCTTCAAGTACAAATTCCTAATCCTTTAAACTACAAGTAATTGTAGTAATACAAATCCTACCACTAATCACTCAATTACCAAAAGATTTCCCAAATATGTTAGGAGCACACAGTCTACTTGCACAATTCAAGAGCTCTTTTACCCACATAACAATATCTTCAATATCAAAGAAGTAAAGAACATATAGAAGTAATGGACATAAGAAAATTAACTCATATAAAAAAATTTCTTGACACAACACAATGTTTGAGATCAAAAAAAATAGTTTTCTTTATTTGCTTGATAGAATCTTTACAAGGAAAGCTCAAAGTCTTAGTTGAGGTAAAAATTCTGCAGAGTTTTGCTTAGCATGAAAAAGATAAATATGTACAAATGAGGTCCTCCTTAAATAGGAAAAGAATGGATAAAAATGTGGGCACAATTGACTAATTCAACTACATAGTCCCACTTTACTATAACTACAACATAAGGAAAATGTGCAGCTATAAGAAAACTAACAACATCTAATGATGCAACTACATGAAAATAAAAAGCTAAAAGGGGACACTTTATTCATCTTTCTCCTCCTCATTTGATTTTTGGAAATCTTTGAACTTAGCCAAGATGGCTTTCATCGCTGCTTTGTTTGGCATTGGGATAGAACTTGTGATCACCCAAATGCAGGAAACTGCATCTTTAATCTTTACTTGTTTATTTTTCTTGTTCTTCAGGATGGATGCAAGGACTTCAAAACTGACTTGGATCTCCAATAGTTTATCAAATGTATCAAGTGATAAATCTTGTCCCGTGCAATGATCTATTAAGGTAAGGAATTCCTGCATGATAGCTTCACCAGTAATGAGATTCTGATTGCCATCATATAAATAACAAGGAAGATTGACAAATTTGGCAAAAATGAGATCAATCTCATCATCACCTTCTTTCTTCTCTTAGTCCAGCTTCGCAATCATCAACCTTATTGTCTCTTGCTTATGAGACAATAATGAAAAAATATGGATATACTTTTCCCTTATAAGAATTACCTTATTTTCAACAAGGGCATCTATTCTGAAGTCCTCCATTTTGCTCCAAAAAGTAGTACTTTTCTCAACTTCCTCAATCTCCTTAGCTATGAAATCCACTCATCCATCACTCGGGCTTTAGTTCCTACCTGTTCAATATTCTTTAGAGCTTCGGTGTCCATTGAGGATCCTATGGGCTCAATTTCTTGAGAAGATTGTGTGACCTTCAGAAGAACATTGGTTAGTTGTTCACACTTCTACTTCAATTCATTCTTCTCATCCCTCTCCTAATCAAATCTTCTTAACAAAGAGTCGAAAGTTGTCTGAGAATCCAATTTAACACTCTCATGTGTTTCCACCCCGAGCTCTATGGTTTGCATGGTTTAATCCACAGGTCGTATGTTGTCTTTGTCTTTATCTGATGACAAAACCATGACCTTAGTATACTTTCTCTTAGAAGCCAGGTCTACTAACACTCGAGATACGATCTTTGGCTTCTTTGTTCCCTTAGGCTTCAAAGGAACCAATTGCTCAAAATCAAACTCATCTGGAGAAATTACCTATATTTTCCTCTTAGGGGTCACTACTTCCATCCAAGGTGGTAATTCTGGATTGGCCGATGCAGTAGTAGCTCCTTGCTGATTTTCAGTTAAAGTTTCGGGAGTAGGCTGACTAGAGCTCGGACTTATTGATGTTGCAATATTTGTTGTTGTTGACACCTCTTTAGTTACAGATAGGAGACTTGAAGGCGTCATGGATGCACCTTCGATACTTACTTGTAGACACTTAAAAATAATTATATTAATTATTTTTAATTTCTTCCCATAATTAACTAACTATGTCAATTTGAATTCTCCTGAATATTAATTAATTAAAATTAATATTGTCACTATAGTATGTGACTGATTTATTTAATAAATCAATCCCTCTCTTTATTCTTCTAAAAAGTTAAATCCTCACGAATCTTCCTCTTAGCTAATTAATTTCAATTAATTAGTTAACCCACATGACTCCTCTAAATCATCTTCCTAATCTATCATTAACCTATTAAAGTCTTCTAGAAACTCCCTAAACCCACTTAACATTATTCTTCTAATTTTTAATTCCCCCACTCATTCTCTCTCTAGTCAAATCCTCCTACAAATCCTATCCTACCTAATTCTTCCTCTAATCCCCTCCTACTAAGTTGCTAGTGGCTAATCATCAGGATTAGCCACAAAGTCAACCCCTTATCCCTTCCATCCAACCACTAGCTTTTAATGCTCTTTTCCTAGGTGAATGTGAGATTTTAAAAATCTCACACTCCTCTAAGCATCTCCTCTCCCAAGGAATTTTTAATTCCTTCTTTTTCCTCTAATCCCCATGATTATCCCTTTTCAGGGAATTTTAAATTCCTCCTCTCCATTCTTCAAGGAATGTCACATTGCTCAAGGCACATTGGGAAGACTTCCCAATACACCTTGCTCTTCTCAAGGTACCTTAGGAAGTCTTCCCAATGCACCTTGAGGACTATGGAGACAAGAAATGCCTTTAAGGCATATCTCTTGGTCTCCACACCCTCTCTTGGACCTTGTGTGAGCTCTCAAGCAATCCTAGCTCTTCATCTTGGATCCATCCCAACTGTCCATTCTTCCTCCCCTCTTCCTATAAATTGAGGACTCCATCCCTTCATTGATCATCTCCAAGCTTAGTAATCTAATGCTGCCCTTTTGAACCTAGGAAAATCATCTTAGCAACCTTATCATGTCAAAATCACATCTTATCCACACTTAACCATTTCATCCCTATTATCCTTCAAAATCCATTCCATATTGTGCACAACATTGGAGAGCCATCCACATCAAGCAAGAAAGAGGAGCACATCAAGTGGAGCATCATCCAAGGGTGCCTTCACTTCATCAAGCTTCATCCAAAGGAGAACGTATAAGGTTTGTCAGGTATATGCATTTCATTCTTGTTTTGAGTATTTCAAATTATGTCTTTCAATTTCATATAATTGTACATTTGATTTGCATATTTCTTATCTAATCCACCTCACTAGTCTTTTATCCTCTTCATTTTTGCATGCTCGGTGGGATCCACATCCCTAAAAACTAATCATTTTTATGAGTTTTTGTGATTTGTGAGATGCAGGTTCCGGAACAGCACAAGTGACTCGAGTTCAGCATGACAGAAAACCTACTTTGGCATGAGCGTAGGCGCATCAGCGCGAGTGATAGCACATCAGGGCGACCAACCTGACACATTTAAAACTTTTCCCACTTGCTGTTTTGAAATTTAAAATTTTACTATTTGTTTCTTTGTTTACCATGATTGCAAGCGTTTTAGCACTAGCGCAGGCATTTTAGCATGGGTGTTTGTAATCAGCACAAGCATTTTTATGTTATTCCCGCCTGGCTATTTAAATTAAAATTTTGAAAAATTTAGCCGCTAACTCCTACCAATCTTTGCTTTTCAGGTTCAGCGCGAGCGCAGGCATTTTAGTGCGAGCGTAGGCATTTTTGCGTGAGCGTTTCCAGCCGATGGGATAGACATGTATAAAATCCTTTCCTATTTTGTGTGTTCTGTCATTTTTCACTTACGGGTTTATTTAGTTTAGTGCATACGCAGGCGTTTCGGCATGGTTGTCTACACTTCAACACATGCGTGGTCTATGTAGTGCAGTTAGGACTAATTTCCATCTTTTTAGTTTTGCAATTTAATTCGACTATCCAAGACTCAAAAAATTAGAAAAACTACTAATCCCGCTGTTTTGCAGGTTGCCTAGTAGATTCAACTAGATATTATGCATTTATTTAAGTTAGGCACCTAGATACTAATTAAAATGGAATGAACCCTTGTCTTGCGTGTTTTAATAAAAGTGTAAAGGTAGGAGAGTATGATCTCGTCTAACTAGACGATCAGAAATCTAAACCCTCCAGCCTTTTCTTGTTTGATTGTGTGTTTTCCTCTAGTGGGCCTGCCCTCTTAACTTTCTCTTTGAGAAGGTAAGAGGGGAACGACCCAAGTGAATACACCCAGACCTAGGGTTCCCAACTTACTATAATAAATAGGCCATTGACTACGAAAGGGTCAAGTTGGGGCTATATGAAAGTTCACTCTCACATTGGGTTCTAAGTAGGAACCTTGAGATCTCAATCATGCTTGCGTGACTACTTAGTTCTTGGTGCTTCATTGGGCTATAGGCCTCAATTGTGCTTGTGCAAATGTTAAGGGTAGCTCCTGATGGGAAGACTTACTAAACACCTTGTTCATAGTGGCCAAAAGCCTTCTAGTCATTGGTGCAGGAGGTCGGACCTCCGAAGTCACCCATATTTTTACGGCCCTTAGTAGAGACACAAAGTTCACCATGAGGAAATTTCATGGGAATTGATGCTTGGCTACCCTAAGAAGTGAGTGTCGTGGAGGGGAGCTAGTGGGTTCAGGCATCTAAGTGTCTACTCTGGGTAAGCGTAGCTGGGAAACCAATTGGGATCCAATGACTATTGTCCTTGTCAACCTTAAGAATGTTGTATATGAGCATGATTTTCTTTGAGTTAATTTGAATTTGATCATTGTGTTTTCTTTGGTTGATACATACTTTCCAAGAGTATACTAAAAACATGTCATTATCCTCAAACATTTTGTCCAAAGACAAACAATTATCCAAGTCATCACCCACATAAAATCCAAAATTGCGTTTAAACTCTGTCCATCTCATGTCCCATAAGCTCAAGTGAGAAACTAAGAGTCCATGCTCTCCATTAAGGTTTAGATTCATTCTTTGAAACACCAATTACCATAAAAATCCAGGTGGTCATACAACTTGCCATTAGAATCAATCCTCTTTTGAGTCACATTCATGCCAAGAACAACCTAGTCATCAAAATTCTTCTAAGACAATCACTATCACACCTCCTCAACCAATCATCCTCAAACTTCTTAAGGACTTATCACATCAAATCAACCTCTCACCATTATCAAATCAATCATCAAAAATCCAAATCCAATCATCCTATAATCCAATTTAACCTCACTTCAAGGTTGCATACCTTGTGAAGTTCCATTTAGACCTCATCATTGATCAATTGGCCCTTATGTTTGAAGAAGAATCCTCTCCAAGTATCATTTTCCTAAATCCTTTTGAGTCAATCAAGAATCCTAACTCACGTCTCTACTTTGCCTAGGTTCATTAGTCAACCCTTAATATAGGAGAGGCTTTTTAATCATCACTACTAGGTCTAAATTCTACTCAGCTTGGTCATTACCTTGCTTGTGGTTTAATCCACCACCTAAGATCCTCATCTAAGGACTAAGGTGTCAAATCCTAATCAAATCCAGGCTCTAATCCAAGAACTCCACCAATCAACAAAATCATTTGTCATCCAAGACAAAATCCAAAATTTCATAAACATCCTGCTAAGACCTTTCATCAAAAGGTTTCCTCCAGGTTTTTTCTAACTTTCGTCGTGTATGGTCACAACTCGGTCCCAAAAGAAAAAGATGGCTGAACAACAACATGGCATGTTAGACATTAGTGTCCTATATGAAGATCCCATGCAAGATCCTACTCAAAGTGGAAAACCTAGCAATCCAGATCAAAGCCAAAATCCTAACATGGTTAGCAAAGATGTACTCTCCCTGAAAGTGCAAACCTTCCTTGCGGACTCTTATAACCAAGAGATGATTGAAAAGTTCATCCAACACAATCCTACTGCACTTCTAAATATTCTCCTTGAAAATGGAGCTCAACTTCAACCCGAATTGGATAAATCCACGTTCGGTCAACAACCACAAGGAGACCTTACTCCCTCACAAAGTGTTGCACCTATTATCCAAACTATATCAACTGCAACCCCACAAATCATCCTAGCTCAATCAATGCCACCCACAGTGCCTCCCATAGTGGTCTCCATCCCACCTCCTTCCTCTTTACCATCTATACCATTATCAAATCCGATCTCATCTATTCTCCAACATGCTTCTATGCCACTTCCTTCTGTTCAACCACATATTTCTATTCCACAAACTTCCCTTCCTAGCAACAATGTCACAAATTTTATCTGGGCCATACTCAATCCTGTCACAACCATTTGTGGACCACAACTAACTATCACTAAAACCCCCACGACATTGGTCATCACATCTCACGTACCCTGCTCATCATCATATCAATACATTAGTGGTGGTGCACCTTCCTTGACTCATCTGATTCTTGGGGTAAATATAAGTCATCATTATCAAAATCCATAATAAGATCTCATCAAGGAAATTCAAGACATGAAAAATATCATCAGGGACATGAAAGAAGGGACTAATAAAAGGAAACCTTTCTTGTTTGAGAAATTTTGTCCTTGTCCTTATGACCCATCTATATCAGTTGCACCATACCTTCCAAGATTTGAGATCCCTAAGTTCACCAATTATGAGGGCAAAGGAGACCCCCGCGATCATGTCTGGGAATTCCACATCCTATGTTAAGAAGTCTCCTATAGTGACCTTTATCTTCGCAGACTCTTTCCCAAGAGTCTCATGGGAGACACCCTGGCATGGTTCTCATCTCTACCGTGAGGTTCTATTATCTCCTTTCTGGACTTGGCAGAGAAACTTGTGGCCCACTATGCTTACAACATGGCTAATGATGTTTCTATGATGGACCTATGTAATACAAACAAAGGCCTAGAGAAACTTTCACCAATTTCCTACAAACATGGCAACATCTTATCAAGAAATTTCAGTGGGACATGCGAGAAGAACATCAAATTGAGCTATTTCAAAAGAACTTGGTGCCTAAACTTTCAAAACCCTTGACATCCCAATGTATCAAATCCTTCCAAAAATTGATCGATAAGGGCCTCACTCTTCAACGTGTCTTGTTGGAGAAAGGGACCTTGAAACATTACCAAAAATTGACACAAAGTTCTCCCTCTTATCATAACGACAAGCCAAAATTCTGGTCTAAAAACAAAAATGTGGTCAATGATGGTGTAACTGATGCAAAACGGGTCCAAACAGTGGCTGCTCCCCAAAAACCTACCACCAATAATTAGCAATACAACAATCAAAACCATCAAATTCAATCCCAAAATCCTCACAACAATGTCTCAGTCCAGGGATGACCACCCCGATCAAATAATGGAGCTCCAAGAGATTTCACTCCTCTTGCTGAGCCTATTGAAATGGTGTTTCAAAAACTTGTTCAAGAAGGTGCGGTGGTGTTTCCAATCACTCACACATTTGATCCTAATCAACCTAAACCAAGATGGTACAATGAAAATGAGTATTGTGGGTATCATCATATCAAGGGACATGACACACAGAAGTGTATGAAGCTCAAAATATACATACAAGATCTCATTGATAGGGGTGGGATTGAAGTAGCAAATGCAAAACCTGGAAATAACAATGACAAACTTAAAATGTACCAGGAACCATTCCCGAAGCATGATAAAGGAAAAGGCTCATCATCTAACACAGTGGGTTACGACTACACCAATCACATAACCGGCTTTGACTCTTTAGTGGGTCGCATCGAGCCCATAGACAACCATGTTAACGTCATAACTATCCAAGGACTTAACCCTCCCCCTCCCCAAAGTAGACCAAATCCAACTAAAATAGTCATTCAAGGTGCCATACCTTCTACTACCCAAAATGATTGTAGTGTAACCACATGCCTAGGCAAAGTCACTATCCAAGGAGTTCCTCCCCCTCCAAACCTGCCACCCATGTCTTCCACCCACTGATATGACCTCTTGGATAAATTTGGGAAGATCCCGTCACAGATTTCCATCCTAGAACTTCTCAAGGCTTCCCCTATGCATAAAGAAATTTTGGAACAAGCCCTCCTTGATTCTTGCATCCCTGATAACATCAATGCTACTTAGTTCCAAGCTCTCATTGGAAACCTCGCTACCCAGCAACACCTTGTGTTTACCACCAAAGATGCTCCTGCAGATGAAGATCACAACAAACCCTTGCACATTGAAGCCCTTATCCGAAAACACAAGGCCAAACATATTTTGATAGATGGTGAATCTAGACTTAATCTGTGCACATACAAGTTGATAAAACAATTAGGACTTTCTGAGGACTTGGTAGACGCATCAAGAAGGATCACCATAAAAGAATATGATGATGCATAAAGAGTTTCGAAGGGCATGATCACCTTATCTCTTCAAGTGGGCCCCATTACAATTGAAACCCCTTGCCAAGTATTAGATCTTGATCTCCCTTATAACATTCTCCTCGGGCAGCCATGGATTCACTCCTTGCAGGTTGTGCCCTCCACCTATCACCAATGCATCAAATTCCCTTATAATGGGAGAGAAATCATTATTAAACGTTATCCCCAACCTTTTCAATATTGTAAACTACTAGAGGGGAAACATCTATATCATTGCCCATTAAATAAACCATCGTCAACTCCTCCACCTGACACATCAAATGTTGCCTCCACTTCATCACAACTAGAAACTCAAATCAAGATCTTGGACAATGGCTATGGAGAGTACAAATTGGAGGACGTCTTCTTAATAGGCAACCTCCCCCTATCTCCTAAGTCATTTGGCAAACCTAAAGAACTCAAAAAATACCCAAAGCCAATCATGAAATGCCAAAATACCACCTTCCAACAATGGGGCCCACTTGATGAGGAGAACCTCAAAGCAGATGTCTCTTCATGGCTATACCGAGAAGAAGATGAAGATCCAGCAAAAATATCCAAAAAGATGTACCCAAAAGCATCAGTCATAGTAGAAAAATGGGTTAGAAAGGACATGGCCTGGGACCAGAAGAGAAAGGAAGAAAAGCACCCATCAGTCCTATCTCCTACAAATACAAGAAAGGCTTGGGGTACACCCTAGTGCCCAAGATTACTATCGTTGGTGCCCCTTCAAGTCCTTCTTTGGATGTCGAAAGAACTGATGAAGAGGAGTTCCATGAAATGCCTTATGAATACAAAAATGATATGTTCTTTGATGCTCACGTCAATACCATTACCCCTGTAACCCCTTCTACTTCACATGAGTTACATCTTATCCATCCTGAACTCATAGACTGGGACCAATGAGACAAACCAATTTTAGACATCTGCACTGATGACAATGCTCTCATTACCCTCCTGACAGTACGAAATCTAGAAGATTGTCACAGAGTAGAGGGTATTCAACTTCATAAAAAAGGATATTTTGGTAGTTAGATCAATGCCCTTAGCCATAAAAAGGATAATCAAAGCAAAAAACATGATTCCTTAGGTGAAAACCTCTCAGAGGCATCTATGGATGAGGAAACAATAAAAACAAAGGGCATATCCAAAAGTGAAAACCTAGAAAAGGCACTTGACGATGAGGGACTTGACCTCCCTACCATTGGTTACCTTTCGTAGGACAAATCAAATTTGCTGATAGAAGAAACAAATAGCATCAACATGGGCACCGAAACCATCCCACAAAATGTGCTCAATGCTAAATCCTTCACAGAAAAAGAGAAACAAGACTTTATTGACTTCCTTACAGAGGTAAAAATGAATTTTGCATGGTCCTATGCCGATATGTGAGGGTTGGACCCGGCCTTGGTGGTTCACAATCTTGCTGTCTGCCCAGATGCAAAACCTGTAAAACAAAATTTGTGCAAAATGCACCTACATATCGCTCTCCTGGTCAAGGCGGAACTCCAAAAGATGTTAGATGCGAAATTCATCAAACCCATATACTATGTTGAATTATTTTCCAACATTGTACCTATCGGTAAACCCGCCTGGGGCATCCGCATTTGCACGAATTTCTAAGATCTAAATAGAGCTTATCCTAAAGATGATTTCCCGCTCCCCAACATAGACAAGATTGTGGACCTTACAACAGGACATGAAATGCTATCGCTTATGGATGGGTTTTTCGGATACAACCAAATCAGAGTAGCAGATGAAGATCAGCATAAAACTGCATTCACAACACCATGGGGTACTTTCTGTTACCGGGTCATGCCTTTGGCCTTTAAAATGCTGGAGCTGCATATCAACGTGCCATGACAATAATTTTTCATGATCTCTTATACAAGATTATGCAGGACTGTATAGATGATTTGCTAGGCAAATCCAAAACAAGACAAGAAAACATTCCTATTTTGAAGCAAATCTTTGAAAGATTAGAAAAATACAAATTGCTTCTAAATCCCAAAATGTATGTGTTTGGAGTCACATCAGTAAAATTATTAGGATTCATTGTTTCCTGTAGAGGCATCGAGGTTGATCCAACAAAAGTAAAAGCTATCATGGAAATGCCTCTTCCAAAAACTCTCAGGCAACTACGCAGTCTCCAGGGGAAATTACAATCCGTTAGGCACTTT
The DNA here is from genome assembly GCF_030272615.1 of Cryptomeria japonica. Classification (NCBI taxonomy): domain Eukaryota; kingdom Viridiplantae; phylum Streptophyta; class Pinopsida; order Cupressales; family Cupressaceae; genus Cryptomeria; species Cryptomeria japonica. The sequence continues at coordinate 97,034,726 of NC_081411.1, forward strand.
ATTTCACAACTAATAGATAAGTGTCATCCATTTGCACACCTCCTATGTAAAGACACAAAATTCAAATGGGACTGCTTATGTCAAAAAGCCTTTGAGAAACTAAAAGAGTATCTAGCATCACCTCCAGTGTTGATGCTACCCACTCCTGAAAAGCCCCTTATTTTGTATATATGCTCTAGGACAGTGGCATTGGGGGAATTATTGGCACAGACAGAGGATCAAGGAAAGGAACATGCCATTTACTACATCAGTTGAACATTGGTAGGGTATGAACTCAATTATACCCCCATTGAAAGAGCATGCTTAGCATTGGTGTTCAGCACACAAAAACTCTAACACTATATGCTAAACAACAAAACAAAGATAATTGCTAAAATAGATCCACTTAAATATATCCTGTCAAAAGTGGCTCTGACTGGCAGAACCGCTAAATGGGTCATGCTCTTAAGTGAGTTCGACATTGAATACGTGGACAGAAAAGCAATCAAGGGACAAGTCATTGCAGATCAGTTGGCTGAAGCTCCACTTCCAGGGGACCATCCTCTTTTCACCTAATTAGAAGATGAGTTCATTATGACTATTACCACATCCTCTAAATGGCAATTGTACTTTGATGGCTCCTGCACCCAAACTGGATCGGGGGTAGGAATATTATTGGTCACACCTCAATGAGATGGCATCCCCAAATCATATGAGATAGCCTTTGCATGTACCAACAACATAGAAGAATACGAGGCCCTTATCATAGGTTTGCGCTTGGCTATCCACTAGAAAATAAAGGAGTTACAAGTTTATGGTGATTCCCAGCTTGTCATAAAAAAAGTAATTGATGAGTACCAGACAAAAGATGATAAACTCCTTCCCTACCGTACCATGGTTGAAGATCTTAAACAATTTCACAGTAATCAAGTTTGATCAAATCCCTTGAACTAACAATAGGGTTGCAGATGCAATGGCCACAATTGGCTCCCTCCTTCAAATGCTAGCACATAGTCAGAAGTGTGAGTTTTTGGTTGAGCAATTGTTTATACTAGCATATGACCTACCAGAGTCTGAAATAGTTTGTGTTCTCATTGGTCCCGAGTCCCCTTGGTACCAAGAAACCTTCGCTTTCATCAAAGACAACACCATTCCCCCACATATCACTAAAACTCAACAACAAACTTTCATTCGCTGATGTGCTCATTACACCATCCACAGAGACACCCTATTCAGAAGGCATTTCGATGGTTCCCTCCTAAGGTGCTTCGATAAACAAGAGGCAGAATGGGCATTACGCAATGTACATGAGGGCATCTTTGGGGCACACTCAAGTAGGCTCACATTGGCTAAAAAACTTCTGAGAACAAGATATTCCTAGCCTAAGATGGAAGTAGATGCATTTGACTATGTGAAGAAATGCATCCCTTGCCAGCAACATGGCGACAAGATTCATGCACCGTCACAAGAATTGCAGCCATTTAATACACCATGGCCCTTCTCACAATGGGGGCTCAATCTCATTGGGAAAATTCACCCTTCGTCTTCCAATGGACATAAGTTCATCATCACTGCCACTGAATACTTCACCAAATGGGTAGAGGTTACCCCTCTTACTTTTATTACCGGTAAGAAAATATCCAAATTCATCCTGAACTACCTAATCTGCCGGTACGGCATCCCGAAAGTTATCATCACAAATAACGGCAAAAAATTTAAGAACCAGGATGTCAAAGAGCTCTACCAAAAATTTAGCATCCAACATCGCTTCTCCACTCCATATTATCCATAAGGCAATGGCCAAGCTAAGGCTTCTAACAAAACACTAATCAAAATCCTTAAAAAGACAGTCAATGAAGCTGGTCATGATTGGCACCTCCAACTCCACCCTACCTTGTGGGCCTACCGCACCTCCATCCACACCCCCATAGGCGCCACCCCTTATTCCCTGTTCTTTGGCTTTGAAGACATTCTTCCCCTTGAGATCGAGATCTCCTCTCTCAATGTATCACTGTAAAACATCCTACCAGGGGAAGAATACATAATAGCCTGATTACAAGAGCGAGAATTGTTAGATGAAAGGTGTGTCAAGGTCTTAAACCATCTCTGGGTATATCATAACTGCCTGCCCATGAATTATCACAAAAAAGTCAGAACCTAGGAATTCCAAGTAGGTGATCTGGTCCTTATGGAGAATCAAAAGAACATACAAGAAAGAGAAAAGAAAAGCAAGCTCGAACCTAATTGGCTTGGACCGTATGTAATCACAGTAAAATATGGATCAGGAGCTTATCAATTGGCCACTCCTAAAGGCAATCCTTTGGATGATCCAATGAACATCATGCACCTCAAAAGATTTTATGCCTAGTCCTTAGAAAGTCTTAAGTTGTCAAAAAAAAAAAAAGAAGAACAAGAACAAGATCCTGAAAAAAGAGTCACTTTGGTGAAAACCTAGCAAATAGGCACCATGTGACACAAAAAAATTATAAAAAGAAAAACAATTCATCCACTAGTGAAAACCACTTTGTGGCGCTATGGACAAGTACCTTGGTGAAAACCTCCATGTAGGCGCCAAGGTAAATAACTGGATTCACTGTCTATCAGGTCGACACTGCAAATCACCTGTCATCCAGTCCACCCATTCGCAACATTCCTTCTCTTCCACCTCCTAGTAAAACAAGCATATGATGATGATTCTTTACGTGAGTTGTGAAGGAAGGATATCCTATTAAACTGAGCTTTCATGCCTCTCTGCAAGCTTCAAGAAGTCTTCAAAAGCAATCCCAAGTCCACAAGTCACCTTCCAAAAAAACCATTAAATCACTTGCCTAAAGCCACAAATCCACTTTGCCCTAGGGATGAATCCTTCCCTCGCCTGGCTACCTAATCCACCATCCTAAGTCCTACTCTTGGTAAGAGGTATCATTTGGTCATAGAAGAATTGACTTGTTAGATTTTGTTGGATCTTTTCATTTAGACTTTCATCTCTTGCCCTACGACTGCCACTATTTATGACTACCTAGGCTTTTCCATATCTAGGTATGTTACAATAGGCGCATACTGGGGCATAGTTTCATAGCAGTGCATGTTTTGGATCTCTCTTATATAAACCGACGATCTAGTATTAGTGTTTGTCAACACCTACCTTTCCATGTTCAAGGATTATTGGTGTGTTTGAGGGTCTCCTTGCACGTACCCACAACTATGTATCAATGTTTCTTAACACTTGCATAGCTGTGTGTAAGGAATTATCATTTATCTGAGAGTCAGTTCAAACCCTGGTGTTCTCATAGCATCCTGATTATTATAATCAATGGTGCAAGTCACCCAGGGCAATACCAAACTAGGTTGGCTCTCCACTTTAGTTGTGCACAAAATCTCATCATCACTCCATAAAATCCTAAACTCAAATAATCCCATGGAGTTCTCAATTTCCCCCATTACCCATCTATCCCATATTCTTCTATCTAAGATCATTATATTATTTTTGTCATATTCCCTCTTTATGTTATTTATTCACATCATATAGATTGCATTGTTTAGATAGTCATTTTTCTACAAAACATTTAGCATATAAGATTGTATTTAGGTAGCATCACATAAATATTCATCCATTTAACATTTAGATTGCATCATAAATCATTTCACATCTACAAAACTATTTCACATATACATTTATACATAAAAACATAAAAATCACTCATCCTCCATCCAAAAATCATGTTAGCAGCACATCATAAACACACATCTATAAGCATCCACTCCGCATCACAAAATATGTCAGCATAACACATCCATGATTGCATCCACATATGATATCATAAGAAGAACAAAAATAATCCATCACAATAAATGCTACACATCATCTATCACCAATCAGATCATGTATATATATAAAGAGGAATGTGTCTGTCATGATACAATGATCGCCTCGAAGGGTCAAAATTTAATACACAAGAAGTACAAGGAGCTAGCTCTCCCCTCTTGTCTCACCACCCCCCTCTGTTGTACCTCCCCCCTTGAACCTCTTGCGCCCCCCGCTGGTGGCTGAAAACCCACTGATTCCCCTATCTGCTAACTCTAACTCGGTTGCTGAGTATGGGTCCTGTGAGACCACACACTCTCAGTATACAAGGTTTCTCGCTATCATGTAGGCACCACTCCATGATATAAACCCTTGTAATACTGTACCTCTCAGGCTTACCTCTCTGCTCTCTCTCGCTGATGCATACTATCAGAAAATGTATGCGCTAATCCTACAGGCACCAATCCCTGTCGGGCTGCATCCCTCTCCCCCTGCAACCGTGTCACCTTCACCTCTTCCCTCTGCACTTTGGCCCGTAATCCCTCTAACTTGACATCCTATCGATGAAGAGAATCCTGGAGCCCTCCAATAGCCATACCTGTCCGGGCCTCCTCTAATATCCTCTCTGACTCCTCCCCCTCCGCCCTCAAGGCATCCACCTCTATCCTAGCAGTATGCAGACTCTCTGTCAGATCAGATATCTCTTGTGTCAGCTGCCCCACCTCTGCCTCCATAGTCTCCCTTCAAGCCCTCTCTACCTGCAGCTCATCCTCAACAAAGTGAAGCCTCGCTCGATAGCTATCCCACTCCTACTGTAATTGGTCAAAATCAGCTTGTGTTGGTCATTTCCTCTCCCTTACATGTGTCTTAGGGATATCCATGGGCATAGCCTCTCCCTCCCCAACTACAACCTCCTCTCGCTTGCCAACTGCAGCCTCCATAGGCTCCCTTGGGGCATCCCCTCCATCCCCCTCCTCCTCCTCTGGAGCCCTCTGCCGTCCGCCTGCACCACACCCTGTTTGAACTGCAACTCTCTCTCCTGGGCCATCATCCTCCCCACCCACCACCTGATCAACCCTCGACTCCAACTCCTCATCATCCAAAACCCCAGGTATAGTAAGTCACACTGACAAGTGCCCCTCCCACTAGCTCCTGTATCCACCTGTCATACTTGGGTTTTCCCCTGCTCCCATCCGCTCATCCCAGACTATGTAAAAAGTTGTCTAGAAGCTCGTCCGCCCATCCAAGGGATTCACTGTAGGCCCCCAATATCTCACCTCTCGTGTGATCCAGGGACACACTGGAATATCACCCACTATATCTTGCACCTCCCCAATCTATCAAGCCACCCTGAATGGAGCATAGTACTCTATGATATAGATTGACCTACCAAAAATCCACATCTCAACTCCTGCCTAATGCAACTGCCAGTCATCCCTCAACCGCTCACACCCCAAAAATGGCCTCCACATGAACTATGCCAACTCATCTAGGATTCACCTCCAAAACCACATGAATGTTATCTATGTGTAATGCAATAGTCCCCTGTATTGGTCCACATATGGTTGTCCTGGCCACCTGTCCTGAACCCCCAGTGGTCTAGTCACTGCAATATGCTCCCATGCCTAGATGTGTAATAGTGTCATCCCTGCGGATAAAATGGCATACTCTCTGTAGGTCACTAGGTGCATATCATGATAAAGCTAGGCTAGCATCATGGAGCCCCATGCATGCTGAATGCCATCATGCACCATGAAGTAAACACATCGGCTCCACCCTAGAGGAAATCCGTGTCCACCCAAATCTAGTAGGATCCACCCACTCAAGAAGTCGCAAATCACCAAAACCAACTGAGGAATCTTCTAAATACCCATTGGTTGGCCCAAGTCCATCCTGCTCCTATCTAGCATCGATGGTGTCTCATACTCGCACACCTCCCTTAGATAAAAATCGACCGCATCCAACTGATACTCAAGGATCATGCCACGAATGGGGATCTTCAAGATCCTCCAAACATCTAATAGGGTCACTATCGCCTCTCCAGTTGGTAAATGAAAGGTGTTATACTGACTATCCCACCTCTCCACTAGTGCAGTCCACATAGCAGTGTGCGCCCATATCCTAGGCCACCTACCTACATAATATAATACCAATGCATCTAGAACCTCCAGCTCATCGCAGCCTAACTCGTGGTACAGACTCATTGTCGTTGGCCAATGCTCCCTCAACGTCAATGGTTCCCTCTCCACCTACATCCATTACACCAAAACATTACTTTCACATCTCAAAACACCGTCCTGACCTCTGAAACCAACCATCCTCTTTCTCCCATGCCAAAAATTAGAAGCAAAAAAAAATGCATCCCCCCTTCCTAGGCGCATGCGCTGATTTACCCAGTGCTCACACCAAAACCGTGACGCACGCAACATTTTGCAGTCACTCGCACCAAGAGAGCTCCCCTATTCCGTTCTTTCCCCCTTTCAACCCTGTTAACCCGAGTGCCTGTGCTTTACCGTGACCACCCATAGAATCCAATGGACGCTTGCACTGAAGCGTGAGCACCTGCATCAAAGTGCAAGTGCCTGCACTAAAGTGCAAGCACCCATGCCGATTCCCCCATTCCACTCCCAAAATCTCCTATCCTAACCAGCTCTTGGTGAGCACCCGCTCGCACTACCCTAGGGGCGCATGCGCTGAAACATCAATCAGCATGAGCACCTCGCCTAATCCCCATCCCTATTTCTATCCCTAAAACCTACCTAAAATCAAAAATTTCAAAAGATAGATAGACCTACTCACCAGTGGTCCATAGCTCATCGGTCGGTCGAACCGTCGGATCCTCTCCATGCGATGATCATGAAATGGAATGCGATCCATCTTTCCTTCTCTCCTTCTCCGCTCTAAGTGGCTCCAAGGCTTGTGTGTAACAATGACCCCTTATTCGGCCCGTTATGGTTTATATGGGCCCCCATGAGGGCCCATTTTCCTCTACAGGCTCGCATCTCCTATTCTTCTTTCCAAATTCTTCACAACAGCCTCCTATTTTCCTTCTTCATTTATTTTTTCCACCCTTATTCTTCTTCCTCTATTTTCAAGAATTTTTCGTCTTTTCCCAAAAAAATTCTCGAGGGGCCATACACTACCCACCCTCCACGCTGGGGCATCTTATTCTTCTTCTTCTATCTTCTACCCATTGCCAAATTCGCCGCTGCGTAAAAGAGGGGCAAAATGTAGACACTTAAAAATAATTATTTTAATTATTTTTAATTTCCTGACATAATTAATTAATTATGTCAATTCGAATTCTCCTCAATGTTAATTAATTAAAATTAAGATTGTCACTATAGTATGTGACTGATTTATTTAATAAATCAATCCCTCTCTTTATTCTTCTAAAAAGTTAAATCCTCACAAATCTTCCTCTTAGCTAATTAATTTCAATTAATTAGTTAACCCACATGACTCCTCTAAATCATCTTCCTAATCTATCATTAACCTAATAAAGTCTTCTAGAAACTCCCTAAACCCACTTAACATTATTCTTCTAATTTTTAATTCCCCCACTCATTCTCTCTCATAGTCAAATCCTCCTACAAATCCTATCCTACCTAATTCTTCCTCTAATCCTCTCCTACTAAGTTTCTAGTGGCTAATCATTATGATTAGCCACAAAGTCAACCCCTTGTCCCTTCCATCCAACCACTAGCTTTTAAAGCTCTTTTCCTAGGTGAATGTGCGATTTTCAAAATCTCACACTCCTCTAAGCATCTCCTCTCCCAAGGAATTTTGAATTCCTTCTTATTCCTCTAATCCCCATGATTATCCCTTTTTGGGGAATTTTAAATTCCTCCTCTCCATTCTCCAATAAATGTCACATCCCTTGCTCCCCTCAAATCACATTGGGAAGACTTTGCAATGCACCTTTCTCTTCTCAAGGTACCCTGGGAAGTCTTCCCAATGCACCTTGAGGACTGTGGAGACAAGAAATGCCTTTAAGGCATATCTCTTGGTCTCCACACCATCTCTTGGACCTTGTGTGAGCTCACAAGCAATCCTAGCCCTTCATCTTGGATCCATCCCAACCATCCATTCTTCCTCCCCTCTTCCTATAAATATAGGATTCCATCCCTTCATTAATCATCTCCAAGCTTAGTAATCTTATGCTACCCTTTTTAACCTAGGAAAATCATCTTAGCAACCTTATCATGTCAAAATCACATCTCATCCACACTTAACCATTTCATCCCTAATATCCTTCAAAATCCATTCCATATTGTGCATGACATTGGAGATCCATCCACATCAAGCAAGCAAGAGGAGCACATCAAGTGGATCATCATCCAAGCGTCTCTTCACTTCATCAAGCTTCATCTGAAGGAGAAGGTATAATATTTGTGAGGTATATGCAGTTCATTCTGGTTTTGAGTATTTCAAATTATGTCTTTCAATTTCATATAATTGCACATTTAATTTGCATATTTCTTATCTAATCCACCTCACTAGTCTTTTATCCTCTTCATTACCAATGGTGGAATTTCTGTTATGACTGTAGTAACTAGTAAGTCCACTGAAGATTGTTATGCAAATACCTCTTCCAAGGCTTCATTAAAATCCGTCATCATAGATTTAGTGGTAGATGAAGGAATATCATCCAAATTGGAGAAATTGGTTAATGTGAAAAATTGTTGAGTAGCCTTTGACTGTGTCATGACCATACCTATATCCCCATCTTGAAACTCCTCATCTTCTCAAAGTCAGAATCAATAGAGTGGATGATCACCTCTGATTGAGTTATAACCTGTGAAGTGGTCGGGGCATCAAATCCATCTGGATGTGATGTTTCTTCAACCTGTGCTTCCTCTTGTTGAGGAATTTCACCCTCTTCAATCCCCTTCTTTTTTTTAACTTCACTGGTAGGCAGTTGTTCTGGCTCTTTTGGCACTACTCCCTCTACTGCTGATGTTGATTCATCCTTCTTGGACCCTTTAATCATGAATTTAATTTTGGTCCCTTTCCCCTTAGATTGTACCACGGGAGCTGAAGATAGTGCTTGTGGATCTGCCCTAGTCTTTGTTTTTGTCTGAGATGTAGTCGTCTTGCCGACTGGGCCATCACTATTATCATCATCCCCTAAACAAGCAGGAAGTTGTTTCATCCTAAGATTCTTCTTTATCAGCCAAGCATTGGTGTTTACCAGAATGGGATCGATCCTTTGAGTGATGGATTTGCTTTCCTTCTTTGACCATTGTATTAAAGGGAGCAGAGATCAGCAATATTCTTCTCATAATAGACAAGGTCTATTATGTCATCCATGTCTTCCATGGTCATTGGGATCTTCGCTAAATCCAAATTTTTAATTTGTTCCAGGGTAAGATGACTAAAGTCCATCTTTCTTATATCTTCCTCATTCTGACAGTCCGCCTATACGTCTTCAAACCTATAAACATGGGTATAACTCCTATTGAGTTTGTTCTGCATGCCACAAAAGACAAAATTGTTTTGTGCCTTGAATCTTCTCATAGTATTCCATTATATTTCTTCCTCCATGTTTTTGGCTTTGGGGTTGGTTAGGACTGAGTACCAGCCGATTGATTCTGGGAACTTCAACATAGTCTTATGTGCTTGTCATTGGTTTTCATGCAAATAAATTAGTTGTCTACACAACTCCATGAGAATGATCTTGTCAGATGGAAACCTTGGTAGAATAAAAGGCTCACGTGAGAAACACCCAATATGGATGTAAGTGAATGTAGGAAATTGAAGGAAAACACATCCGAAGTGAGATACCATGTTATACACAACCTTTGATAATCTTTGCTTTTGCAGGCTCTTATCAAACATGCACTTCCATACAGTAAAGAAGGCATCATTAACTCTTCTGAAGAGGCTACCTTAATTCTTGATGGTAAGTTGATCATAGTATTCCTAGACAGACACCAATCTCCTATCACCCTTGGTAGATAAACTTGGATATTGCCTCATAGAAGTAGCTGCATAAACCAGGTATGCGGTCATGTAAAATTTCAGTGTTACTTTGACCTCCTTCAATTGAGCACAGAGCACATTGCTGATCTATTCACCCCAGTCAATTCTTGTAGCCCCTTTCCTAATTATATTCATGTGGTAACACATCCAGGTTTGAAAGTAATGAGAGTCTTTTAGCCCCTTCACTCTCGACAACATAGTGACCATGTCATTGTACTCCTCATTAAAGTCACTCCTGTGAAATAACTTGGGCCATTGTGTGGTAGTAGAATGTCTGGCAGTAGAGAGGTACACAGTATTGACCACGTTCTTGCATTTAACCTCATTTTTCTCATAGTACTCTTGAGCACTTTCTTGAGAAATGTTAGCTACCTCTTCAACTAGAGAGCCTTTGAAGACACTATAAAAAAATGCACTATATAGAGTCATGATGACATTTTGATCAGCGTCCTTTATCTATCTTGTATTCAGATCAAAGTGATCCACTACTGCAAGTACAAATTGTGGACCATGAGCTGCAACTAGGAAGGATGCATATTTATGCAAATCAGATTTGATCAGATTGGTTAGGCAAGCAAGAGCTTTCTCAACTTAGTCAATAAATTATAGCATACTCACATGTCTAATCTCAGTACCTTTGATCTCCTTGATATTTGAGTCCACCAAACTCTCTGGGTAAATATTCAAGTACTTATCATACTTGCACTTCATCTTTTTTTTTGACGTTTTTCCTAGAGAAGATTCCAACTGACTCAACGAAGGCTCGGATTTATCTGGACGGGGCTTTGAAATTCCCAATGACTACATTCAATCACTGAGGATTAGATCTTTTCATAGTTATCATCATCATCAAAATCATTTTTTCTCAATCTGATCAAAAAATCAGAATCAGAGAAAGCTTAAGAGTAAAACTGACAAAAATAGCAGGTTGGGGAAAAAAGTCTGACATGCTCTTCAGGAAATAAAATTCGCACATTGGACTTTAAAGTCCAATGTGCAATTTTGGGTAAGTCATTAGCACATTAGACTTTAAAGTCTGATGTGCAAACCAGGAAAGATCATTAGCACATTGGACTTTAAAGTCCGATGTGCAAGTGTAAAACCTTTCAAAAAAACTAGCACATCAAACTTGTGCTAATCGGGGGAAAAACAACTGATTGACATGTCACGTTTTGAAACCCGACATGTAAATCAAATCTTCTCCTCTTCACATATCGGACTTTAAAGTCTGATATGCAAAGGTTACCCTTCTGCATATCGGATTTTAAAATATGATATGCAAAGGGAGCTTCAATGATCAACCTATATACCGGATTTTAAAGTCCGATATGCAAGCTAAGGGGAAAAAAGAAAGGAAAGGCAATCAGAATTTAAAAGTCTGATTGTCGTCCGAAGACACTAACCAGCAAAAATGTAAAACAAAAACAAGGAAAAGGAAAACGTAAAGCAAGAAGAAAAACCCAAAACGAAAACCTGAAAAGAAAATACAAATCTTACCTTTTCCGCCACAATGAATGAAAAAATCTGATGGTGATGCAACAAATCTTCAAAGCAGCGAGTGAAAATGGAGGAGGATGCACGGAGAAGGAAAAAACATAAACAATAATGAAGAAATGAACCCCAAATTAATAAATAAACCCCTCAAAATAGCAATAAATACGGAATTAATTACTAAAAATGCAGTGCATGTCAGAATTTAAAGTCCAACATGCAAGCTAAAAACCCTTGCAAGTGGGACTTTAAAGTCTGACATGCACTTTCTGACCAGACAACCTACAGGTCAGACTTAAAAGTCCAAACTAGAGGGGAAAGATTACCTGCAGGTCGGACTTTAAATTCCAACTTGCAGGCTGTAAATCAAACATGTGCACATCGGACTTTAAAGTTCGATGTGCACAAAACCTTGCAAAGAAAAACCTTGTAGGTTGGACTTTAAAGTCCGACCTATAGGTAAAATTGCAAACCTCAAAAAACTTAGAAAACAATAAAAATGAAAAGAAAAAAGATAAACGAGCTAACCGACGGAGTCGATCAAGCTCTCCCGGAGGTTGTAATATACGAAACGGGCTAGTTTCGTAGGGTTGCCTCATGATTTTGGCTATTCTGAAATTGAGGACAAAAAATTGATGATCACTCTATGCAAGAATAACATAACACATCCTTAAATATTGATATATTTATCCATAAGGTTAAGGTCAAGTGAGTGTTAATAGATAGAGTCATAGGTCCCAACATTTGTACCATGAAAGCAATCAAAGAATTGCGCTTCTCTAAAAATATAGTAGATTAAAGAAATAATTACTATCAAAGCCTATGATGAGGAGGAACATTCATCCAAAGGTTTAGTTACATTGCCAATCAAGGTGGGCCATGTGGTAAAGGATATGGTTTTCCAAGTTCTTGATCTCCCCTTGACATATAATATTTTCTTGGTAGGCCATGGATTCATGAAATGCAAGTTGTTCCTCCAATGTATCACCAATGCATAAAATTTCTAGATGATGACATAACTATATCGGGGGATCAAAATCCTTTCATGTATTGTAATAATTCAAATCCTTCAACTTAATCTACAATTCTTAGCAATCGCGAATCACCTTCTTCTCAAGCATATGTTGATCTTGAGGTTCTAAAAGCATCCACTTCTAATTCCTAAGAGACTGAGTTTAAAATCAAAGTATAAGCTCATGGGGTGGGAGAATATCCTATGACTCAAGCTCTTTGCATTGGAAAGTTACCTATATCTCCTCAAACATATGGAAAACTACAAATCATTGAAACCACATCAGATAATATCACTACCATGGTTTGCAAACCTACAATATTCAAAAAATGTGGAACCTTGTATTATGAAATGGAAGAAGAGGATCTTCTTGGTTGGTTCTACAAAGACAAGGACACATGAAATGAATAAAATTAAAAAATTGAAGTCAAGATACCAGTTGAATAGTATGGAAAATTACTTAAGATAATGAAACGCTATGGCTATGCTGGTCATAGTCCTCTTGGCTTAAAAAAGAAAGATATACTTAAACCTATTAGACCTATTGGTGGATGTAAGGTTTCTGGTTTGGGTTATGATGCACAGAATGATAAGACCTAGAGTACTAAGGGAAAATTGAGTAAGGAAGGGGAGTCCTCTAATGCAACATAGACTAGTGAGGAAAGTACCATCAATGATTGTGACAATTTAATTGATATATATGACTATGATTCTATTTATACCCTCAAATCCATTAATAATCTTGAGACTAATCATGATTCTTTACCCCTTATTCACCCACAACTTATTGATTGGGATCACAATTGGATATTTTTTAAAATGATTAGGCAATCATAAACTTTCTTGGAGCATGGAGTGAAATACCTCTCAGGGATCATAGAGTTGGTTTTTCCATAGAACTTAAGAGTGCGACTTACTTTGGTAAGGGTGACAAGCCTTTTAGTCGTAAAATTAAAGAAAATATAAATAGGTATTCTAGTGAAACCTATTATGCAATGCCATTATACCCTAAAAATGTAAAAATAAAATATGTATCCAATGGTGAAAACCTCGCTGAGGCACCCGAGGATGGAAGGCTTGACACACTTCCCCAAGCATCATATCATGAAAATTCATCTATGTTGGTTGAGAAAAAAGTAGCGATAAACCTTGGCACAGAACATAAACCAAGGATCATACATTTAGCATAATCATTGACCCTAGAAGAAAGAGAAAAACAAGTATAGTTTTACAAAGAAAGGCAAGTTAACTTTACTTGGTCATAGGAAAATATGTCGGTTCTTGATCCTGACTTGGTAATGCATCACTCCTCTTTTCCACTGGGAGAAAAACCTATCAAGCAAAATTTAAGAAAAACTGCACCCCCACATGGTGCTATTAGCGAAGGTAGGGTTACAAAATCTACTAGATGTTGGATTCATAAGGCCTATCGATTATGCAGAGTGGATCTTAAATTTGGTGTCATTTTCAAAACCTAATGAGATGTCTGTGTTTGCACAAATATCAGAGACTTAAATAAATATTTTATTAAGCATGACTTCCCACTTCCAAACATTGATATAATAGTGGACTTAATAGCTACTCATGAGACGTTATCCCTCATGTATGGTTTCTCAGCCTATAATCAATTTAGAATTGCTCTTGAGGATCAGATTCAAATAGCATTCACTTTTCCTTACGGAAATGTTTTTTGGAATGTCATTCTGTTTGAGTTGAAGAATGGCAAAGCTACCTATCAGCTTGCAATGACCTATCAGGTGGTTGAATAATACTAAAGATACCTATTAGCTTACTATCTTTCATGACATGATGCCTTCGAAACTCTGACACCAGAGAGGGACACTTAGAAATCATGGATAAACTTTTAACAACATTGGAGAAATACAAAGTTTGTCTGAATCCAAAAAAAAGTTTCTTTGGGGTAACCTTTGGGAAGCTCCTTGGATACATTGTTTCATCTAAAGGAATTGAAGGTGTAAAGTCAAAGCTATACTTGAAATGCAACCACCAAGGAATATTTGTCAGTTAAGATCCTTGCAAGGAAGGTTACAATCTATTCACCATTTCAAAGCATAACTGGCAAATGAATGTCAACCCTTTCAACGCTTGCTACATAAGAAAGTTCCATTTAGGTGGGATGACAACTGTGAACAAGATTTTTGAAGAATAAATTAATACTCAATATGACCACCTGTGTTAGTCCCGCCATAGGATGGTAAGCCTCTAATCTTTTACATCTCAACAACTACCACAACATTGAGGGCACTTTTAACACAGTGTGACTCTGGAGGAAAAGAACATGCTATATATTATATCAGTCATACTTTGGTAGGATATGAGCACATTTATACTCCTATGGAAGGAGCATGTCTTGCCATAGTTTTTTCTTCATAGAAGTTGTGACATTACATGCTTGTACATCAAACAAGGCTCATTTCAAAAATTGATCCTCTTAAGTAGCTTTTCAATAAAGTAGCACTTACCAAACAACTAGCTAAATGGGTCATGATTAATAGTGAATTTGATATTCTGTATGGAGAAAGAAAAGCAATAAAGGGACAAGCTATAGCATATCAACTTGTTGATGCTCCCATTCCAGATAATCATCCACTTATTATAAAGTTATCTGATGAGTCAATATTCAATGTGGAATCTACACATATGTGGACTTTATATTTTGATGGTTCCTTCACACAAGGTGGTGTTGGTGTTGGAATTCTCTTTGTCACACCACAAGGGTATTGTATACCAAAGGCTTATAAGAAATTGTTTCCATGTACAAATAATACTATGGAATATGAAACATTACTCTTAGGACTCTGTATGGTTGTCCAATGTAAAATCCTAGAATTATGTGTTCTTGGCGACTCCTAGTTAGTGATCAGATAGTTTAATGATGACTACAAGTCAAAAGATGAAAAATTGATGTCATAAAAAAGAATGATGGATGAATTTAAAGATTATTTTACAAAAATAACCTTTGAACAAATTCCTAGGAATAACAATAGAGCAGCTGATGCAATGGATACCATAGCTTCACTTATAATAATGCAAAGTAATACCACATATTGTGATTTCTTGGTTGAACCGCTCTAAGAACCTATATATAACTTTGCCAATTAAAATAATATCATTCATCCTAATTCCCAGTGGTACGAAGACATTTACACCTACTTACATGACAATACGTTAGCTCTTGACCCATCCAATAAACCATGAAAAGCCTTTATATGTCGAGCCTCCTGTTATACCATTTCAGTTGATACCCTTTATCATTGGGGTCTTGATGGTACTTTACTTTGATGTCTTGAGTGTGACAAGTCCAACAATTCCTTATGATAGGAGCACCAAGGTATCTATCGGGGAACATTCTAGTGGTCCTACCCAAACCAAGAAACTCTTACGCACTAGTTACTACTAGCCTACTATGAAAAATGATGCTTATCAGTTTATCAAGAAATGAAAGCAATGCTAGGTACATAGAGACTTAATACATGCACCTACAGAATAATTACAAACCATTGTTACATCATGGCTCTTTTATTAGTAGAGACTCGACCTCTGGGGCAAAATCCATCCACCTTCATTCAATGGTCATAAATTCATCATCACTACTACAAAAAAAATTTACGAAATGGATTGAAGTTGTTCCTTTAACCAATACCACTAGTAAACAAATTGCTACCTTAATTTTGAATTACATCATATGTCGGTATGGTACTTCTTTGTCTATCATCATAGATAATAGTCATCCCTTCAAAAATTGGGATGCCTATGAAATTTATGACAAATTCAACATTCAACACCATTTTTCCATGCCCTATTATCCTCAAGGTAATGGCTAGGCTGAGGACTCTAATAAAACTATTGTAAAAATTCTTAAAAGGATTGTCAATGAAGCTAGTCTTGATTGGCATATCTAGTTGCACCTTGCCTCCTAGGATTACCGCACGAGTGTTCACACTCCAACATGTGCCACTCCATACACCCTTGTCTTTGGTACTAAACCCATGTTGCCAATCAAGGTTGAGATACCTTCCTCGTGGCTTTCTTTGTGAAGTCTTATCAATGATGAAGACTATAGAGTCTCCCACTTGCATTCATGAGTTAGAATCATTGGATGAAAGATCAAAAAATGCATATAATCACCTCAGAGCATACTAGCAACGTATGTGTCAAAGTTACAACTACATAGTTTGATCATGCACATTTGAGATTGGTGATCTTGTCTATAAAGAGAATCCAAAGAATCAGCAAGATAGAGATAAAAAGGGAAAGTTTGTAACTAATTCGGTAGGTCCATATATCATCATTGCCCTGTATGGATCAAGAGCTTATCAGTTGGCAAATCTAGAGGGTGAATCACTGGATGATCTAATCAATAGCATTCACATTCAAAAGTTTATACTTGAGCATTTCAAGGAGTTACTTTTAAATTTTTTGAAAAAAGAACAGAAAAAATGAGAAAAGTCCTAAAAAAAGAAAAGAATAGAAAAAAAATGAAAAAAAATCTTGGAAAAAAGATGAAAGAAAAGATAATAAAAAAAAAGTCCTGAAAAATGCAAGAAAAAATGATGAAAAATACCAATTTAGCAATAAATCTTTTTTCCATGTGTGAAAACCATTTTGGTGGCCCCTTGGCCAAGTACCATGTTAAAAAATGAGCAATCAACACCATGTGTAGGGATTTTTCTCCTTCTTCCTTTACCACTTTACTTGATCATTCATGTCCATACCCTTCCTATCTCACAATTTCATAATAACCTTTCCATTGCCATCCTAGATTGTGAGTTGTTTTATATTTTCCATGCACACATGCTTTTACCTTGCACACTAAACCGGGTTGTTGGGCCATATCCTTCATTTCGTAGTGGATTGGGATACTTTGTATCTCATTGTTAGATGAACTATGAAATTATTCCATCTTTGCTCCGTAATAAAGCATTTAGTTTGTAGTGGGGTGTACATGTTTAGATAGACAATGAAACTTTTGGGTTTTAGTGAAGTCTTGACATGCTCAGATTATAATCAAGTAGTTAAAACAATATTAGTATCAATCTATTCAAATCCAATTGTGACAAGGATCATTCTTGCATGAAACCTATTGTCTGCTTGTTTAATTTGGTTTTCGATTTTTTTTATTTTTATCTTTGGTGACATATCTTTTAGCTTTTCCAGGATGTCTTTGACTAGAAAGGTGAGGATGGGACAAGTTCAATTGTTTTCTACTTGTATAATGTTCCTTAGTAATATCATGACTTATCTTAGGACATGATCATCTAAGATCATCGAGGACATATGGGCTTCATATGAATTTGAGCATTCCTTAACTGTCCAATGTGTCTTCTTGCATGCAACGTGTAGAATTTATATCGGTTTCATCCATATCTAGATGAGTTCATCATTTTTCCATAATAAGCTCAATCATGATATAACCACTTTAAAAGCGCAAGAATAGTCATCGCTTCCTCTCCATCTTTTATCATCTACATTTCTTTTATCATCTTTCATCATATTCTTTCTTTCATTGTCGTCATTCTTTTCATCACTTCTTCAGCTTTCCCCTTAATTCTTCATTTCTTTCATTCCTTCTTTATTTATTTCATCACTTCCTTTATTCTATTATTTCATTTTCTTTCATTTCTATTGTCATTTCATCTCCTTTTCATTCTTTTTTATGATTCATTTCTTTCTTTCAATTTCCGTTCATCATCTCTTCATAATCCTTCTTGTTTAAGAGAGATCACTCAAATCACTTTATCCAACTGCTACATGTCTCTTCATGTTTGTTAGTCACTTTATCACCACTCAATCTCATTGCCCCCTAATCCATCAATCAATTATTGAATCCACTTATCTTGTGCTAGCATGAATCCCTATTAGCTTAGTCAGCTAAATAAACTTAATCAACTTATCACCTTGGCTATACTACTCATTTCCATCAATTTTTTAGGTACGCTTACCATTTGTGCATTTTCATCAAATGTGCATCTTCACTTAATTACTCACACAATATCAATTATTCAATTATTTTCTCATGTTCTGTCAAGATATTAATCTCCATCAAAATTTATGTGATCAATCTCTCGAGGGGGCATATCATATCAATCACAATTGTTACTAGAATATCTTTGGACAATATATTAGTTGATCAATTTTATTTGAAACAATGTGACAAGTTGCATTTATTCAAAGAAGGGTAAAATGTAGACACATTAAATTTTCAATTTTTCCTCATAACCATCTTATTACTAAATTTGGTATTATTTTCTAGATCTTTTTTAATTTAAATTATGCCTAGTAAACTTTTTAACATCATCGGTGATGCTGGCACAACATGCACTCTGGGTCCACCTACTAATTTTTGACTTGGAGCTATGAACCAGTGAGGCCACAAACGGGGGACCTCATCCCCACACTCCACTTGTTCAAATCCACGAGCACAATGACCCAGCGAAGGCACAAGGCCTTGCAAACACAATGGCCCAGCAAGGATTTGAACCTTGGTAGCTACTTCACCAACGAAGTGATTTTACCATGACACTACATGTCCGAAGATATTTTCTAAATCGTTTAACCCCTGGCTCAGCTGGGGATCGCGAAAAATAATGTGAGGATCAGTAGAAGTCGAACTCCCCCTAGAAGAAAAAAAAAAGGTAAACCTGAAAAATGGAGGCAATAAATGCACCCGTCATATTTGCAAACCATAATTATGTCTCGGTGCATCTATAAGATATCTATAGGAGAGGAGTGTGAGCCGATTCAGTACTCCCCCTAGAAGGAAAAAAGAAGGTCAACCTGAAAATGGAGGCAATAAATGCACCTGTCAGATTTGCTAACCATAATTATGACTCGGTGTATCTATAAGACATCTATAGGAGAGGAGTGTGAGCCGATTTAGTATTGTGGTAGAAATGAAAATATTCACCTCCTTTCTTTAGGTGTGGGGGCCTATGCAGGGAAATGTACGATGGTTGACTAGCGTGGAGCTAGAATATTGATTGAAATGCGTTGTCGTTGAAATCACTTCTTTGGTTGATGGCTACTTCCATCGTAAATTGTCTCTTAGAGGGAGTAAGGTTGATGAGTGCACTTTGCTTGGTGACTACTTCCATGGTACATTATCTCTTAGAGTGAGTTCGGTTGATGAATGGTGAAAGGGGTTGTTCATGAGAGATTGTTGTCGGATAGGAAGGATGGGAACAGACTGGTCATTTCCGGCCTCTTAGCGGTGGTTTCACCAATATCCCTCCAAACACGCTTGAAGCTCGAGGTAGGTAGAAAGGGGCTCTAAGAATTAGGCTGTTTCAGCAGGTTCTCAATTGCCAAAACACCAATCGTGGCTTAAGCCGTGAACTAGGCGGGTGTGTTTTGTTGCTGTTGTTGCCTAAGAGAAAAGTGTTTTGTTGCCGCTGCTATCCACTGTTTCTCTCCTAAATTATCTGTTTCGCCAACTGCTTCTCCCTTAAAATAGTAGGGTGGGAACAACTACTCCCTTAAAATAGTAGGGTGGGAAAAACTGTAGTGCTGAATAGTAATTGTTGGGTGGCCCTACTATTCAGCTCGGGATAGTGGGTATGTTACGTATAGAATCATTGAATCACCCAATTTCTTTTCTACAATTCTATGACAATTAATGAGAACTTCGACTCAACGGCTTTGACGCAAAAGCTCGCCCTAAAATTCTATGGCAATTCTATGGCCCATTTCATGACCCTACTATTCTATGGGAAATTCCAATTAATGAAAACTGCTGAAGGAAAAGTCCTACAATTATATGGCCCGTTTACCAAGAATTAATTAAATTCTTTGGACAATTCCAATTAATGAAAACTGTCGGAGGCAAAGCCCTACAATTTTATGGCCCATTTACCAGGAATTAATTAAACCTGGTTAAAGCTGGAAATAAACCGAAAGTAATGAAAGCGACAATTAAGATCCATCACATTTTCACACTTCTCTCGATTCTATGCTTACACAAGCCTTAACAACAGTGATTTCCACTTTTTTTGCCCTTTCACATATTTTGGATTATTAATAGCATCTAATCACCCTTATCGATCCCCAAAAATCCACCTTATCTGTCAAAATACTTAATCCTTACTTTACAAAACTCACGGAATTCCCTCCGGTAAGACTCTCATTCGGCTTTACAGTGGACGACTAACGGACTTATAAGCACAAGGTAAGAGTCCCCTTCGGCTTTACAGGGGAAGGTAGTTGGGTGGGTGAGAAGGTAGTTGGGTGGGCAGAAGATAAAACAGTTTGGATAGGAACGAATGTTTGAACATAGGACCAGGACCAGGAGAGGAGCACCAAGCCACAAACATTTGAAAACCGGAGATCTCCAGAGCTAGATGGCCACCTCATCGACAGAATAACCAAATCATTGACCCGGGTTCCAAGGTAATATTTGGAAGGAAGGAAGCATTGATTTAGAAGCGGATCCACTAGACTCATAGCTGCATTCATCCATTTCCTCGGGACAGAGAGAAGAAGTAAAGTGAACAGATGGAAATGAAGACCTCTCCTCCAGTCGCCATTGATTCGATAGTTTGCTTTAGTTGCCTTCTTCGTGGATATCTTTTCGGGGTGTACTCGTGATATTATTATATCACTCTATTATCTATCTATTTATCTCTATTATTTCATTGAATCTTAATATTCACCTAATATCCACCATATCCCACCCATTCAATTTATTCCTTACACTTCCCATCCACCACACTCAATTGGAGAATGTGGGTCAAATATTTAGCCATAATTACCTTCTTTGATTCCATATTGCTCCCACGTGTTGAGCATCAAATCTGAATTAAGTAAAAATGTCTTGATTTGTGCAATTAAATCATAGAAGCCATCTATTTTTAGAAGAAATCATCATTTTCATTGATATTATAAATAACCCAAATGTTATCGAGCAAGTGTAATGGCATTCTGTAAAAATATCCAAATTCAGATAGTATCGATGAGACCTAGTGATGTCTCATCGATATAGAAGGGCTATCGAAGAAAAGGGAACATCGATGAACTCTAGAAAAGACTCACCGAAAGGAATGATTCCATCGACAGAGGATATTGAAGAGAGCAGAGACAATTTTCATCAATGGGAATTGGTTTTCAAGGAAAAAATACCATCAGTGCAATATGAAGGAGACTTACTGAAAGAAACATTCTTATCGGAAGAAAGATATCGATCAAACAAAAGGAAGCTACATCGATTTAAAAGGTATCTATAAGGATATGAGTTTTGAGGAAGCTAAAAGGGATGTTACCGATATGTGTGGTTTTTTCGATGCATTTTTATGGATGAAGATTACTAATAAGCTCATCGATGAATGATGATGGTGGAAGCAAGTCGTCAAAGGAAAGAGGGCTTTGATGAGACGATAGACCCATTCATCGAAGGGGTGTAGTGACGTCAATGGGAAAAGTGTTTCGATGAAAAGATAAAGGAAGTCACCGAAGCCCAAGGTTTCTTCGAAATGAAACCCAAGGGTTGTCGATAGAGACAAAAAGATCGATGGACTAAAAAATAAATGATCGAAAGACACATTCTCATCGAAATGATTATTGATTGTCGCGAAAATCAGAAACAAATCCCAGGGGGGGTCACATCACCATTAAATTCAAACATGTGCCCAAGTAGGCGTTGTCAAAACTGCCATTATTAACTGATTAAATTCGCCATAAGTAATTAATCAACACTAAAGGACACAACATTAAGGAATTCATAGGGGATGAACTAGAAGCAGAAATTGGGTGAATTCACAGATAAAGATCGACGATTCCAAGTAAGTTATCTACACACATAACCCCTTTGTAAATTTAAATGGAATCATCATATAAGGCTAGTAAAACTAGAAAGGGAAAGGAACCTCTTGCTACAAAAGAAAAACCCAACAGACAGAAAAGGAAAGGGTGTTCTTTGGCCCAACACCTGATTGACGAGTGGGCATCATCTAGTTTATGGTCCAAAAAGATTAGAGCTGATGAGGAAGGCTTGGAGGACCGGTTTGAGGATCTTGGAGACATATAGACCGAGTTGAGAGGGTATGAATTATTCATATATCGATATAATAGAAGAGCTGGCCCTCAGCCTATAAACAATTTATGGCAATTGAACTTAGGTAGGCTAGTTGTGGCTAATGTCTTTGTAAATGTGGAGCTCATGAAGGCATTGGAAAACAACTATGACCCTAAAACCATAACCATATATAACTATATGGGTAATCCAATTCTCACAATTACAAAAGAGATTATTGACACTGTGTTTGAATTGGACTGGGCGTTCGAAGAATTGATTGACCTCAAGAAATTGACAAATGAATAATTTAACCTAGAGCACATTTACAAAACATGGAGACTCCCCATACATAGGCCTAGAAATACAGGGTCCTTAGTGCCATTAGGTCAGGATGACAAGGCCGCCTATGATGTCAACTCTTTCCATCCATACTTCAAATATACTTATTACTAGGTTGCTCAAGTTCTAGGGATAAAAGACCATCCTTTAATGGATATTGCAGCCATGGTCATTTGTGTCAATTTATAGTCTAAGGACCCCCACTTCTTTGATTTTGCTGCTTATTTAGTTGAAGTTTTGAATAATGGGTTAGAAAAGTTAAAAGGGGATGTCATTAATGTGCATGTGAAGCATTATTCCTTGCTTATGCATATGTTATTATATGTTGGCCAAGATGAAGGATTGTGGCCAGAAGAGTTATGTGTAAGGGCATATGACAATGCTGGAATGAGAAAACTAGTGCAGCTATGGGTTTCTTCATGGGACCAGAGGTATGCAAATAATCAATATTGGAACTTTGAGGATTTCTTTGTCAAGCCATTATATAAACTGTTGGGTTGCTCGTATGATCATGCCCTTGCACCAGAGATTAAAAGGTTCTTGAGACCAAAATATTTGCTGAAGATTCCTCAATTGAACACAATTGGGGAGATTGGTATTGTTTTTTAGACTGCACACAAGTAAGGGTATACGGGTTTGAAGGGAGATCATATCTATTACCACTTACAGTCCCTAACAGAGTGGCTTGTCTAGAGATTGTGACACAACTGTCAATAATGAGTATAGAACATCTGACAAGCCATGGGAAACAAACAATTATACCTGGGTTGTTAGTTTTTTCAGATTTCATTGTGAAATGTTCCAAGAGCTATATCTTACTACAGACAAAGGTAGATTATTATGGCATGGCTATGGGGGATCCAAGGCCAAATTTTAATCCTGAGGGATACATAAGGACAACTCGATCATCACAGAAGCTAAAGGTTCGAGAGCATAAATCTTACTTGCCGAATGATCTCATTAAGAACATTGACAGAGAAGAGGCCACAGTAAAAAGGGTAAAGTTTGAGAAAGTAATGCAGTCTTATAAATAGAATCTTTTCAGAAGGAAAATGGATGAGAATGTATTACAAAGGATGGAAGACCCCTTGGAGTTAGCCAACAATCTCATGGAGCCTAAATTGGAAATACTTGAAGGAGTTCCACCTCATATCTTTGGGGAGTATATTGATACTATTACAAGTACAGAGCCTTTAGCTCATATGTCTTCTGCTTCCACATCTGGCATTATTACATTCACTCCTTGAGAGGATTACCCTCCTTATTATGGAGAGGATACACAAATAGATTTGGCAATAGGATAATTGAATGTCCTACAAGTTGCTGATATCAGATTCCTAGAGCATGAAGATTTCATTGCCGATAGTGATTTTATTGCCTCCAAAGAGTTTACTGCATTTCTCTATCAACATAAAGGATCTCAAATAAGAAACAATATGAAAGATAAAAATAAACATAGGCAAGTTCAAAAGCTACAAGAGGAGATGGATCTTGTGATGAAAGAAATAACACCTGAAAAAGGGAGACAATTGCTTAAGGAGGTTGGTGTTTTCTTGTATTCTGGATGGGACATGAAATCTGCCCCGGTGTTTGATGGATTGCTTAAGAAATAGGATCCAAATAAGAAAATGATGCCAGATGAGATTGATAAACTCTTTAGGGGATCAAGATATGATACAGATCAAAAGGCTCTTCTATAGTGGGCTATCTATCCCAAAGATAAAAGACCTATATTGGTTGATATAGAAAAAGCTTTCGGACATTTGATGGTACAACAATTTGGAAAGACTGACCCTAGGATAACTGCCAAACTAAATTTGGATGTCGCTAAACTGAACCAAGATCAAATAGAGTATAATCTCAAAGAAAACTCTACGTACAAAAGCCTGTATGAAAAAGCTGATGAAGAAAAACAAAGGCTGCAAGCTAGATTACTTCAGATTGGTACAGGTACTAGTCAAACAAGGATGACATATGGTGTTGATATAGATGCTATGGACGCTTTGACATATGTGATACAGAAAATGATGGACAAGTTTATTCATGACATCATTGAACATAGATTCAAGAGTGTGTTGCAGGTTGTAGAGAACTACTGGAAGACATACACTGGAACAACCAAAGCTTTGAAAGAGAATGAAAGGCTTAGGTCATGGTTGTAGGACATAATGAATGATAGCAGTTTGATGAATCAAGGTAAGAGAGCCGAAGTTGAGGCTTATTTGAAATCACATAATGAGTTTGCAAATCAATTGAGAAAAGAGCTTCAGAGGAAGGACGATGGGAATACCCCTAGGGTGCCCTCTTTTTATAGTGATGGTGAGTTGGTTTTGTTGGAGCAGTGGAAACAAGATTTCATTGATGAGAAGAATCGAGCAGTGGTAGAGGTAGATCGAGACAAAGACTTTTCACCTTATGTGAATCACATTCTATCCAATTATTTCCTCACAGAAAATGATATGGGAAAGCTAAACAATGATATCATAATGTATAAAGATAACAAATACAATGAACACATAGGGGTGCTGAATTTGTTTATCATCCAGTTTGTTAACAAGAGTGATTAGTTAATAGTTATGTAATAAAAAGTCACAATGCTTGGTGAAAATGTATACTCTCATATAAATGAGGGAACTTTTGTAATATGGGGGAATCTTTAGAAAAAGGAGTAGATTATAGCCTCAGGCTTACTGTTGTACAATTTTTTGACAAATATATATAATATAATCAGTCATTTTTCCTTTGTGTATGTGTTGTGGATTACTACATCTTTTTGTAGGAAGTTGTTTGTGATATTATCTAAAAGGACATAAGGCTACTTGTGTTCTTCCAGTAAAACTCTATGTTTCATATTGTAGATTTGGATAAAAGATTTACTAGTGAATTGTATTTGTTCCTTGTATTTCTTCCTTGGATGGTGATAGTTTTGATACTTAATGTAAGTATAGATCCAATAGCCAACAAGATGAGAGGGGGGGGTGAATCATACAAACTTAATCTTCCATAAAAACATCAAATTCAACCTTAGTAACATATACTTCAATAATATAACCGAAACTGCTAAACATGCAAACTCAAAAGCATATAAACATCATAAACCTCATAACACCAGATTTAACGTGGAAACCCAAATAGGGAAAAACCACTATGGGATTTCAGACCCACTAAGAAATATACTCTTCTAGAGTATGCTCGGTTAAAAACAAATCTTATTAAAGATTACAAACACATTGCTAGATGTGACCCGGTTAAGGGATTTCCCTCAAATCTGTTAGGATCTTCACCTTGTTGGAAGTGACCTTGTTAAAGGATTTCAAACACTCAATCAGAATGTCACCTTACAAGAGGGTTTTAAAAATAAGACTGTTAAGTCCACTCGGTTAAGAGATTTTCTGTCACTTTCACAAAATAACAGTAATAAAAATCTATTTGCAACTTCACATCTAAAATGCTAAAGTAGATTCTTATTTGCTCAATACAATCTAGACATAGAACTAATCTTGTCCATCCGCTGGGATTCTATACTCTGTTATTCACACAGGTCTTCAAGCTTCTGTGCTCGGTATTCACTATGTAGCATCCCTGTGCTTACATTTGCCCACATACATTGTTTATCAATAGTTCCCTATTCATAAACAATTCGCCAACCACTTAATCTCCTTAATCACATTTCCCATGATCAATCATAGCCATCAGATCTTCAAACTTTGACCAGGTTCAATGTATCCTTCGATCTAAGAGCGTTTTACCCCACCTAAGAACTTGCATACATTTCTTGGAACTTGTGCTGGGGTATTGTGGTTTAATATAAGTTGTAGATCTTCATGCCGATTTTCCTTTGCCATAGATTCATTAACAAACTTCATGCACGACATACCAATCATTTAATCAGTTCCAGCTCATCAGCTTCCTTCATTAAATAACGCATGTAACCATTTAATGTATTCTGTTACAACTCAGTTACAACTCGGTAACAACTCGGTAAATACTAAACTTCACTCGGTAGACATTCTGCCTTCATTAATCGATAGCGATAACCTTAGGGTTTACCGACTAGATTCCTTAGGGTTTACCAACTAGGTTCTTTGCTCGGTAACATAGTATAGTATTAACCTTACAATTTACAACATATGTATGATGTTAAAACAATCTAAACATCATGATCTCATCATTGTCTAACTTGGTAATAGTTGTCCATTGAATACCTTATTCATCCCCTTATTCATCATATTCTTTCTGTGTCTTTTACCGACATCTTTATACTCATCAAATCATACTTCTCAAGATATGGAAACATCATACTGAATTAGAAAATCAATTTCTTGACATCAATGGCAAAATAATAATATCAAGATAGTAAACATCCTTAATCAGTTATATCCATAATCATCAACAGCCTTCTCAATATCCTTATTGAAATGCCAACAATCTCCCATTGTCTGTAATAATGCCAAATGCCAACAATCTCCCCCTTTGGCATTGATGGCAAAACCAATTGATTTGACCTTAAAAAGATTCTGATTGCTGCGATTCTGAAATGCTGAAATGCTCTCTTGCTGTCATCAGAATTCTCCCCCATACATTAGACTTCTCCTCTTTTCTCTAGTCTTCTCCCCCTTTTTTCAATCTTCAGTTTCAGTCTTTTCAATCAGTCTTCTCCCCCTTTGACAACAATGCCAAAAAGTAAAGAACTAAAACATAATTTCTTCCTGTATGAAGTGAATTCCTGTTGTTGTGTGTCAACTTAGTCTCTGTAAGAGCATTTTGTCTTCAATTCCTGTTCCCTATATTGTATCCTGCATTATTTCCTGCACACCTTTAGAAAACATCCTAAAGTGTGTAAACCAGCATCAACTCTAAAAAGATATTCGATAGAGTTATCGAATTGATGCTTTCACCAAACTCGGTCAGTGAGTAGAGGATAGGGGTAGGACCCCTAACTTACTTCTTAGATATTCAAAAGTGTCCCTTAGTAGTGTCTTGGTGAAGATATCTTCTATTTGTTCCTTTGTGCTAACATACTCCAACACCACTTTCTTCTCTTGAGCTTCTTCCCTAAGATAATGATATTTGATAGAGATGTGTTTTGTCTTAGAGTACATAACAGGATTCTTTGAAATGTTAATGGCACTAGTATTGTCATAGAATATAGTTACTGGCTTGGTAACTTTCTCATTTATTCCTTCCAACAGTTGTTTGATCCATGCTATGTTGGTACAATTCAATGCTGCAGCAACGTATTCAGCTTCTACTGCTGACTGTGAAACACATCCTTGTTTCTTGCTAAGCCAACTCACTAGTCTTTCTCCTAAAAAGAAAGCTCCTCCACTTGTGCTTTTCTTGTCATCAATGTTGCCTGCGCAATCAGCATCAGTATAAACTTTTAAATCAAAATCATTTCCTTTCTGATATACTAACCCATAATCCTTTGTGCCTTTCAAGTATCTAAAAATTCTTTTGATTGTTATCATGTGTGTTTCCTTAGGATCTGTAGAGAATCTTGCAACTATACCTACTGCATGTGCTATGTCTGGTCTGCTATGAACAACATATTGTAGCTTTCCAATCATGGATCGGTAAAGCGTTTCATCAACAGATGCAGATTCATCATTCTTTGATTGTTTACAGTTTGTAGTCATAGGAGTACTTACTAGTTTTGAATCCTCCATTCCAAATTTCTTCAAGATTTCCTTTATGTACTTGGATTGAGTAATGAAAATCTCATTTTTCATTTGCAGTATTTGTAAACCTATGAAATACTTTATCTCACCGATTAATGACATCTCAAATTCTTTGCTCATTTCATTTCCAAAGTTCTTGCATAAAGAGTCATTTCCACAGAATATAATATCATCAACAAATATTGCTGAGATCAGTATTCCATTTTCATCATTCTTCATGTATATATTGTTGTTCTCACTTGTCCTTATAAAACCAATCTTAATAAAATAAGAGTGCAATCTTTCATACCATGCTCTAGGTGCTTGTTTTAGACCATATAATGCTTTGTTCAATTTACATTCCTGATCTTTATTATTGTCTTCAACAAATCCTTCAGGTTGTTCAATAAAAACTTCTTCTTCTAATATTCCATTCAGAAATGCAGATTTGACATCCATTTGATATACCTTGAAGTTTTTGAAATCAACATATGCCAACAATGTTCTTACTTCTTCAAGTCTAGCCACAGGTGCAAAAGTTTCACCATAATCAATTCCTTCTTCTTGAGCATAACCTTTGCAAACTAGCCTTGTTTTATTTTGAATGACCTCTCATTTTTAATTTAGCTTGTTTCTAAAAATCCACTTTGTACCGATTACATTTTTGTCCTTTGGTCTTGGGATTAGTGTCCACATTTCATTCTTCTTGGTTTGATCAATCTCTTATGTCATAGCATTTATCCAATCTTCACTGTTAAATGCCTCTTTCACTATTCACGGTTCAAATTCAGATATCAGACATGTGTTCTATCTCAGTTTGTTCCTTGTCATCACTAGATCATCCTTATCTCCTATAATCTGACTTGGTGCATGATGTCTTCTAACATACTTGGCTAATACAGGCTCGTTAGGATCTGTATAATCTTCTTCATCACTCGGTAACTGGATATTCTCTTCATTTTCTTCACCAATTTTCTCGGTAGGACTTGTCGGTTGAACATAGACAAACTCATCATAATCTTCTGGTTCTTTGGAATTTCCTTCATCATTTCTTTCTGCAAATTCATCAATTTTCACATTTGCACTTTCTACTATTTTGTTAGATGATTTGATCAGACATTTAAATGCTTTGCTTCTAGAAGAATAACCTAGAAATGTTCCTTCTTCACTTTTCTAATCAAACTTGCCATTTATATCATCTTTGTGTACATAGCATTTACCTCCAAATATTTTAAAATAACTTACATTAGGTTTCTTGTCATACCAGATTTCATTAGGTGTCTTCAAAGTACCTTTCTTTAGTTGTACTCGGTTAAAGGTGTAAACTATTGTGCTTATTGCTTCTCTCCAAAATGTTTGTGGCACTTTCTTTTCAATCATCAATCTTCTAGCACAATCCACAATAGATCTATTTCTTCTCTCAGCTATTCCATTTTGCTGTGGAGTTCTTGGTGCAGAGACTTGTCTTTTAATACCATGATCATTGCAGAATAAGTTGAACTCATCAGATGTGAACTCTCCTCCTCTATCTGATCTAAGACATTTCAATTGTCTTCTTGTTTCATTTTCAACTCTTGCCTTGTACCATTTAAACATTTGAAAAGCTTCTGATTTTTCTTTTAAAAACATTACTGACATCATCCTTGAGTAATCATCCACAAATAATATGAAATATTTATCACCATAATAACTTTGAACTTTCATAGGCCCACAAAGATCAGTGTGCACAAGATCTAAAATTCCCTTAGAAGTGTAAGACTTACTTGTAAAGCTTGATCTTGTCATCTTACACATCTGGCATCCTCGGCACATAGCCTTCTTAAGTTTTTCAAGACTCGGCAGACCTCTTACTCGGTGCTTCTTACTTATTTTGATCAGATTATCAAAATTTACGTGACAAAACCTTTTATGCAATAACCAGGTATCACCTATCTTTGCATACAGACACTTGTTCCGAGTTGAGTCAAGGTGAAATGTATTACATTTTGTTTGTGTCCCTGTATTACATCTTGACATTAATGACAAAATAATAATATCAAGACAGTAAACATCCTTAATCAATTATATCCATAATCATCAACAACCTTCTCAATATCCTTATTGAAATGCCAACAATTTCGCATTGTAATTGGAATGCCAACATATCCTAATGAGAAAGAGCATCTATTATAAGTTCAACCTGTGCTAACAGGGATGCATGTAGTTGTTCTACTTCAATGATACAATCGGGGTTAGAATAAGTGAACTGGGAGGCACAAGAGAGAGCATGATTGAAGAGAAAGATACTTTCATTTCTAAAATATCTCAATTTTCTTAAGGGAAGAATAATATTGTCCCTTTTCTGATATAGATCATAGTATGCGCTATTAAGATCTTCAATCTTTGATCTTTTAGAGCCGAATAAGTCTTTTGAAAGTTTGAAGTTTTTTTGAGATTACTGGATTTTATCTTCAATGATGTTCATTTCATCCTTAATACTTTTGGTGGCATCTAGCCACTGAAGACTGAAAGAAAACAATATGTCATTGTTATCTAGGTAAGATTGATCCTATGAGATTAGCTAAGAGAGGTAGAGATGTGCGGATTCACATTTGGCCGCGAATTCTTGCAGAAGCTTTTGTTTATCATCGGCGTTTTCCTTTTCATATTTTTCTCTTATCTTGTCCACATGACTACTCATAGAAGATAGTAAAATTGAGGTTGGATCTATTGAGGGTTAATCATCCTTTTAATGTATTGTTTGATTTGGATAATTGGTGGTCTTATCCCACCTAGTGAAATGCTAGTTTGAAATTACACTATTGTAAAGCGGAAAATCGCGATCGAACCCTAGTTGTTCTCCCCTCTTCCAACTCCGAGGAGAGAGAAGGGAGGTTCGCTAGGATTCGATGGTTTTCACTTAGGGGAGAGACTTTACATTCAAAAGAGGGGTTGAAACCCACTAGATCCAATCCCACGCAATGCAAGATTGGATGCTAAATGAATTTCAAGGGTCAAGACAGCAAGGCTACCCTCTTTTGTAAAGAATATTGATAAAGGAATTGAGCTAGGAATGCATAGAAAGTGACAAAGATTTGCTTATAAACTGAGTTCGGATTATAGGATGAAGCTGCGGACCTGGAATTAGCAGTAAAATGTCGATACGGCGCTGTCCTGCAAATTTGAGCAAAAGTTGTTGGGATGATGGCGCCCGGCGCCATGGTCCTCCAAAAAATCCGCGAAACAAAGGGGGATCTGTTCGTCTCTTGTTCAAGGATTCCAGATCTTCAATTTCAGCCGCGTACCTACAACCTACACACAGAAAAGCGAAGACGATTGGGGGGTTAGGGATTAGGGGTTTGCCTTTAGGTCAAACCCCGGTTTTGGAATTAACCAAGAAATGAGCAAGAGCTGTAAATGTAAATGACTGTAAAACAAGTACTAATACCTTGTTCTAAGGATGTTTGTATCCTTATGTGCGAAGGTTTAGATGTTGTATGTTGTGTGTTGTATGTTGTAGCATGTAGTATGTGATCTCCTCTTCAATGGTTGAATCCTTGTCTTGAATGCAACACTTAGCCTTGAATGAAGACTTAGAAGGAATGCTTGAATATAATTTCCACACCTTTTTCCACATATCCTCCTCATCATGCCAAATGAGAGAGAAAAATGTAGTTTATATACTTGTCATTTAGGGCTGATAGACTGATTTTCCCGACCTTAGGCCGACCAGGAAAGTTAATTTCCAAATTGCAAACAAAAAGACCCGAGCCCCTTAGGAGACCAGGCCCAAAATAGGACCCAGGGACCAGGGTGCTGGGCGCCATGGTCCTGGAGACCAGGGCGCTGGGCGCCCTGGTCCTGAGGGACCAGGGCGCTGGGCGCTTTGGTCCCACCTCCCGGGACAGCAGGGTGCAAGGAGGTTCAGGCCAGGGTGCTTGAAAAATGCAGTTTTTGGTGTCGTGAGCAAGTTTCAGGGTCTCCATTCAGGTTGCGTGTTGCGTCGCCATCGTGAAGACCGAAATGCAGTCGAAATTGCAAGTGTCGCAATTTTAGGACGCTACATTTAGCCCCCACTTTAGCGGGAGTATGTATGCTCATACTTCTGGTAAAGTACAAGGAAACAATATTGAAAGACTTTCACCACGTCAAGGAGGCAAGATACACCAAGCCCCCAGTGGACTAAGGATCTTACGACTTCGATTGACAAAGTAAAAGGGAAGATCACGAGGGAGAACCATGACTGTCCATAGTAAGGTTCCCTCACTGTGAGTCATGCAAGAAAGATATCAAAAATTTTCAAGGCAAGTTTAAATTTACCAAGAAATTTTCAAGTACCTTGAAAAGATATGATCGGGATGTATGCCCCCCTACGTTAAAGCGATCGCACACGCCTCACCAGGGGTGATTGTTTTAACGTAGTGATACATATAAGAATGAGAAAGGAAAGGAGCACGTTATCACAAGGATTTAGCCCCCAAGTGTGAGATAAACCCAAGGATAATAGACACAAAACACAAAGCACGAGGTGACTTTGCTTTCCTCGGGGTCAGTATGCTGTATGATAAGTCATGTATATATATCATATGTATGTATGCATAATTGTTCTTCATTCCCCAATCAAGGAAGGTCACCTAGAAGAAGGGAACACATTTGTCTTTTGAGTCAACATGAGAGAGACTGTGAGATCTCAAATAGAAGAATGAGAATAACATATAGAAGAAGTAACACAAGAAAGGAGGAGAGAATCTGCTATGCTAATGAAACTAGTCTAGCATGTCATCTACCCCCCGATCTTGCTGATCAATGTTTCGGGAAGGCAGGGAACACGCTAGAGGAGGAACATCCAACACAGCAGATGGAGCTATCACAAGATCCAAACAAGGGCTATGTTCATGTCCCGAGCCACATTGTTCTTGTCTAGGAGCTAGGATAAGTGCTTTAGAAAATTCATTAGATAAATGGTTATCAACATCAACAAGTTCATATTCACTATCAGAATGAACAGGAGAAGTAGCATTTTCATCATGAATAACATTTTCATCTATATCATCATCAAGATTTATAAAAATAGGATCTTTAACTCGCACAGGATCAAGACCATCATGCATCTTATGTTTAGGAGATTTAGGCTCAATGTCCGGCTGAGGAGAAAATGGAATAATGCTTGTTGAAGGTGTTTTTGGAGATTGCAAAGTTTGAGCTCTAAGACGACGCTTTCGCCGGCGTTCCCGTGCAGAACAATTTCGTCTAGTCTTAGTAGGAAGTGAAGAAGATTGAGGAGGAGGAATGTTCTCATCCCTATCACTTGGGTGTTTAGGTTGTGGTCTCTTAGGCTGGATAATAGGAGAAGAAGAAGGTCTCTTCTCTCTATAAAAGGAAGGAGGAGGAACTGCTCCATATAAAGGAGGAATATTTGGTTTAGGGAGAAGACCAAGTCCATCATGACGAGGAGGTATAGGTCCACTCTTAGGAAGTTTATTAGGCATAGACATAGTCACATCCATAGGGATGGGTTGGGAATCTTCTTGAGGAAAGACATTAGTTTTATCTTTCAAAGGAAGAACTTCCTTCTCAAGAATGATAGGAATGTCAAGTTTAGGTGTTCTAGGTTCACTTAGAGATAAGATCATATCTGTTTTCCACTTTTGATAAGATTTGAAAATATGATCACTTCGCGGAGGAAGAGATTGGAATTGTTTAGGCCAAAAGTAATCAATAGGAACACTAGAAGTTCTTTCAGCTGGTTTAAAGAGACTATGATTGACAGTAACAACTTCACCATTATGGGGAAATTTCAAACACTTATGAATAGGAGAAGCAATAGCTTTCATGGAAGATAGCCAAGGATAACCAAGCTTCACACAAAAATTTTCGGAAGATGGAATAATAGCAAAGTTCACATCAAGAGATTTGTTATGGACCTCAATAGGCAATGTAATAGAACCAATTGCAGGAGAAGAAAATGCATCAAATAGTTTCACAATCACATCTGTTTTGTCATAGATCACTTGATTCAATTGCAAAGTAAAAAGGAATTCTTCAGTAATAACATTAACCATGCACGAAGGGTCAATAAGCACTCCACGGAAAGGTGTATTCTTGACTTTTGCAACTATGTATAAAGGACCATCAGGTGCCCTAATGGTTTCATTGGAATCAAATGTGATGGAAGGTTCTTTAGGGATTTCTTGCTGCTCTACAAAGTTAATCACATTCGGAGCCATAGACACAAGACCATCAGATGAAAAAGAGGAATCATTAGTCTCAATCGCATTAGAGGCATGAGAAGGCAATGGATCAGTGAAAATCTAAAGATTTTGGTTAGGAGGAGCTACAGATGTGTTGCCTTTATCATTCACTCCAGAAACAGAAATAGTATTATTATCAATCAAATCTTGAATTTTACCCTTTAAAGAAAAACATTTTTCAGTATCATGCCCAGGCTGACGATGAAATTGACAAAAAGATTTGTTATCAAAATAAGGTGAAGTAATCTTTGCAGGATCAATTTGTCTTATAGGAGGTAGAGTAAGCACATTTTGTTCCAATAACTTATTCATAATACTATGCAATGATTCATTCAAAGGAGTATACTTTCTTTCTTTCTTGAAAAATTTAGAAATAGGAGGCACACCTGATGCTGCATTCACATTGTTGTTGATGATGTTTTCATTGAATTTGATGGAATCTCTGTTCGGTTTAAACTTCCCAAATGGTTGTTGACTACTATCACCCTTATCACTCGGAGCCATAGGATGTGATTGTTCCATTTGACTCACAGTCAGTTGATAATTGTGAAGAGTTGCACACAACTGTTGGAAAGAAGTAAACTCAGAAAATAGAAGTTTGTCTCGAATATCTTTTTGTAAATTAGAAATAAAGATTCTTTGAATATCATTGTCAGGCACTGGAAAAGAAATTTGAGCATACAAATGCTTATATCTACCAATGAAATCAGTCACTTTTTCTTTAACACCTTGTTTACAATGCATTAAATCAATCAAAGTAACTTTAGGACTTATATTGTTTTGAAATTGTTGAATGAAAGCATTTGCAAGTTGTTCGAAAGAAGAAATAGAATAGGAAGGCAACGAGCAATACCATTGTAGGGCTTTGTCTCTTAATGTTCTAGTAAACAGTTTTGCAAGCAACCTTTGGTCATAAGCAAAATCAGTACAAATTGTTTGAAAAGTCTTAACATGTGTTAGAGGATCTCCTTTACCATTATAAAGTTCCAAATGCGGGATTTCAACATGTTTAGGGGGAATAGCTCGAACAATGTCAAGAGAAAGTGGGCTCGCAACATCAAATGTGGGCACACTAAACTTAGATTGATTCATAGAGGCAATTTGTTGCTGTAAAGAAGAGACAGTTTGTGCTAGATTGTTATGGTCGCTTCAGTCGAAGAATTCATATTGGATGTGTTAGATTGAGATGGAGGTGTTATGTTATTGAAAGAAGGTAAAGAGTAAGGTGGTGGGACCCTATGATAGTTAGTCATAGGAGATGATTGGACAGGAGGAACACTACAAGGAGGAATGGAATGATTAAATGAATTGCCCCCTTGCGTCATGTTCATTTGTGGAGATATAATAGGGACATTCATTGAAGGAATGAATGAAGAAGTCGGATTAAATGAAGGAAGAGGGTTAATTGAAGAAGAAGGGTTGCCCCCATGACTGGTGATCATAGGAGGAATGTCTTATGTAGAAGTAGCCATTATGTTTGATGTAAAGGTAGGTATACTAGCAATAGAAGAATGATTGACTTGTGTAGGAGGTTGTGTATAACCCAAATTTTCAGCACAACTCTTCATAGGCATCACATTCGAATCCACGATGTGTGCAATACCACGCAAAATATCAATTCCATTCTTATCACTTTGAAGCATACGTTTTAGACCCTCAATTAAAGGAAGAGCTTGACTATCAGGGTATTCTTGAGACATCCATTATCGAAAATCGTCAAATTGGTTATCCAATTTCAAAAGTTGTTCTTCAGAAACCTCAGGGAGAGCTTCTTCATCATTAGGAGGATTAGAGGAATTACCCATGTCCTCGTTAAAAAGGCTATTCAAATTACGTTCCATCTCCTCAGTAGTTAAACCTCGGAAAGACTTAATTCTACGGCTTCGTCTAACGGGAATAGTGTAAGTAGGGCTTATTGTTGTAAAACTCATGCACTAGAAAGAGAGAGAAGATTTTGAATTTAGAGGTAGCAATTTTCAGTAAAATCCGCCAATCTTCTGGATTTAAGCTGTTAAATGCAATCACAACAGTCTCCCGAAATTTCGGAAAAAATGTCCGGGACCGTGGCGCTTGGAGTGCAACACGGTCCTTGCAACTTTTTTCAAAATTTGCAGGGATGAAAGGTATGATGATTTTAGAGATAATCTGAAAAAATTGAGTGATTTTACGATCTGTAGATAGGCCAAATTAAAGTTGCAATCTCGAAATTGAACCCTACCAAGATTGTCGAAAAATGCAAAATTTTGAATTTTGAAAAAGAGAGGGAAACTGAAATTTTGAATGATATGATTTTAGAGGGAATGCCAAGAGCAATGCAAACTTTGAAATTTAAAAATTGACTCAATTTCATGCAAAATTCAATTTTGAAAGCGGAAATCAAAGTTGTTGTAATTAAGCACTTAATTTCAAAAGTCACAAAATGCAAGAATTTGAATAAAGCACTGAAATTTTTAATGAATGTTAACACACTTTTCAGATTTAGGACAGTAAGAACACAATTTTGACACAAAATTTCAGTTTCAATGATTTTTGAATGTTTAGAAGCCTTAATCCAAGCAATCACAAGACCAACTTTGACTGTAATTTTGAAGGTGTTATAGTTGATAAAATCAGCCAAAATTCTGGATTTTAGCAGGAAAATACAGTAAGATCTTGCTCCCAAAATTTCGGAAAAAATGTCAGGGACGATGGTGCTCGGCGCCACGGTCCTCACAACTTTTTTCCAAATTTTCAGGGATGAAAGATGTTGTGATTTTATTGTGGAATCCAAAGTTACAGCTGATTTGGAGATGTTTTGATCAGTGAAATTGTCGGACAAAGGTTGAATCAAGAGGGTTTCAAAAATTAGGGTTTTGACACTTAACCACTTAATTTTTAAAATTAAAGCACAGATATGAATTGATAATTTGTAATAGAAAAGCAGATCTGAAGAAGGCATTAACAATTAAACATTTCGCAAGTTCAATGTTCAAAAAGAAAATTTAGGGTTTTTATGCAATCACCTCTAAAATTTTGCAAAAGATCAAACATGGAAATGTAATCAATTTTTCAGATCTAAGCATGAAAAATCAGAAAGGATGTTCACGTTGGGTTCACCAAAATGTAAAACGGAAAATCGCGATCGAACCCTAGTTGTTCTCCCCTCTTCCAACTTCGAGGAGAGAGAAGGGAGGTTCGCTAGGATTCGATGGTTTTCACTTAGGGGAGAGACTTTACATTCAAAAGAGGGGTTGAAACCCACTAGATCCAATCCCACGCAATGCAAGATTGGATGCTAAATGAATTTCAAGGGTCAAGACAGCAAGGCTACCCTCTTTTGTAAAGAATATTGATAAAGGAATTGAGCTAGGAATGCATAGAAAGTGACAAAGATTTTCTTATAAACTGAGTTCGGATTATAGGATGAAGCTGCGGACCTGGAATTAGCAGTAAAATGTCGATACGGCGTTGTCCTGCAAATTTGAGCAAAAGTTGTCGAGACGATGGCGCCCGGCGCCACGGTCCTCCAAAAAATCTGCGAAACGAAGGGGGATCTGTTTGTCTCTTGTTCAAGGATTCCAGATCTTCAATTTCAGCCGCGTACCTGCAACCTACACACAGAAAAGCGAAGACGATTGGGGGGTTAGGGATTAGGGGTTTGCCTTTAGGTCAAACCCCGGTTTTGGAATTAACCAAGAAATGAGCAAGAGCTGTAAATGTAAATGATTGTAAAACAAGTACTAATACCTTGTTCTAAGGATGTTTGTATCCTTATGTGCGAAGGTTTAGATGTTGTATGTTGTGTGTTGTATGTTGTAGCATGTAGTATGTGATCTCCTCTTCAATGGTTGAATCCTTGTCTTGAATGCAACACTTAGCCTTGAATGGGGACTTAGAAGGAATGCTTGAATATAATTTCCACGCCTTTTTCCACATATCCTCCTCATCATGCCAAATGAGAGAGAAAAATGTAGTTTATATACTTGTCATTTAGGGCTGATAGACTGATTTTCTCGACCTTAGGCCGACCAGGAAAGTTAATTTCCAAATTGCAAACAAAAAGACCTGAGCCCCTTAGGAGACCGGGCCCAAAATAGGACCCAGGGACCAGGGCACTGGGATCCATGGTCCTGGGGACCAGGGCACTGGGATCCATGGTCCTGGGGACCAGGGCGCTGGGCGCCCTGGTCCTGAGGGACCAGGGCACTGGGCGCTCTGGTCCCACCTCCCGGGACAGCAGGGTGCAAGGAGGTTCAGGCCAGGGTGCTTGAAAAATGCAGTTTTTGGTGTCGTGAGCAAGTTTCAGGGTCTCCATTCAGGTTGCGTGTTGCGTCGCCATCGTGAAGACCGAAATGCTGTCGAAATTGCAAGTGTCGCAATTTTAGGACGCTACAACTATTACATTTTGGTGAACCCAATATCTTTCATGCTTAATTGTAATTTTTCATCTTCAAATATGATTTGTATGATTCTTAGCTTTCAAATTTGCACTCATAGATTGAATTTATAATTGAATTACATACATTTAGAGGTTGAATTAATAAAAAACCAAATTTATAATTCTAAAATTAACTTGTGGGCTGCAAAATTTTCCAAGTGTGTTTTCAAATTTAGATACATTCATTTCATAGATAACATGAAATTATAGAAAAAATAAATATAAACATAAAAATACATAAAAAGAAATTTTTTTTATGCATTTGTGTCTTTTTATGCTTTACCTCATTTCATTGCAATAGTCATAATTTCTTTTCAAAATGTCAAATTAATCTTGGCAAGACTATCGTGCCTTTGATAATCCATTTTCTTATAATTACCATCTTTTCGAGGAAATATATAGCACAAAAGAACTTGAGGAGGCTTTTGATGGTTTCATTTATCCTAAGTCTTGTAAACCATCCTTTTTCCGAAGGCTAATTAATATAAGGCATAAGCCATTTATTTGTGATGACCTTGAGATGATGGATGAAACTCTTTATGAGTAAATACTTCTCTCTAAATCTCCAATAATTCACAAGGATATTGTCACGCTTGACAATCCTCTTTATGAACCTTTTCGTTCTATGAATCCTATTTAAGAAGAAGCTTTTGTCATAAAATAAGTTGATGTGGTTGACAATCCTCTTTATCAAGAATTACCTTTTAGAAATGAGGCCCTCATTTCTAATGATAATTCTTCTTCTAAATCTTCTCTTATTCATAAGGATAATTTGGTGCAAGAAAATATTATTAACACTTCAAGTTTACAACTCTTCCTTTTAAGGATGAAATTTTGAATATTTATGTTGATCTTTCTCCTAGACAATGCCTCTCCCATTAGAGTATCTTAGAGCAAGAGGATGACATCATAAACACCTTGGACTTAATGTTTCTCTATCTTCCATACATGATACCTTTCCTAGAGAAGAAGTGTTGATGGACATTGATTTATCCTCTCCTAAATTTGGTCCTACCAATGAGGGCACATTGGTGCAAGAAGAGGTTATGAACTCTTCTTTCAAAAATCTCCCTCCTAAGGATCAATCTTTGAATAATGATGCTTATCCTCAACTGTACCTCCCTTATGAGGATCATTTGGTGCAAGAGGATGATATTGTAGCCACACATAGAGATACTTTGGCACAAGATTATTAAGTCATTAACAATTTCCTTAATTCTCTCCCTTTTAAATATATATATCCTTGAAGAAAAATAAACCTAATCAAGTCAACACCATTCATGTTTCTAGTTATTAGAAGCCTAAACCCAATGAACCTCCCAATATCCTAAATTTGGCATGGAATAGGAAGAGACTATAGAAGATATCCCTCTACAAATGGAGATTACAAAAGTGCATGATCTCATATAGTCTCTAGTACAACCATTGATCGAATCAATCATCCCCCCCATAGTAAAGAGTCCTATGAAAACACGAGAGGAAGAAATTGGAGGGCTTGAAGATTCTAAAGCCATTATATCTAAGAGGAAAATTGTCGAGAAAAATAAGGGTGAAATATGGCTCCTAAAGTTAGATGGACCAAGGTCTAAGTAAGGAAGTGGAGCTAGAGTTGAGTTAACCAATCCCAAAGGTAAGGATTTCTTAGCCTCATACCAATTGTAGTTTTCGTATACCAATAATATGACTAAGTAGGAAGCCCTCAAGAAAGGAGCAAAGTGTTTGAAGGTGTAGGGAGATTCATAATTGGTCATCAAATAGGTGAGAATCTAGTATGCATGTCATGATAAGAGACTAGTAGCATACAAATTTTTTGTCTAGGTTCTGATTGAGGATTTTGACGCCTTTGACATTCAACTCATACCCTAGAAGAGGAATGGTATACCAAATACACTGGTTGTGGCTGCAAGTATGTTAGAACCAGTAAGTGAGTCCTCATTGTACAAATTCTCTGTAGAGCTAGTC
Source organism: Cryptomeria japonica (assembly GCF_030272615.1). NCBI lineage: Eukaryota > Viridiplantae > Streptophyta > Pinopsida > Cupressales > Cupressaceae > Cryptomeria > Cryptomeria japonica. The sequence goes on from NC_081411.1 coordinate 97,075,633, forward strand.
TTGATGCCATTTGTACCTAACAACATTACTCATTTCCAAGTCTTTGAAGATGATAAACACATCTTGGCTTTTCTTGCTAACTTGGGTACCTTTCAAGACCAAATTATTGATGAAGATGATAGAGAAAACTTTGTTGGTGAGGAGAACACTTAGCGTATTATGATCCTCTCCATAAATTTCATTCCTAAGGGGATGGTTACCCTTGAATGTCTCTTTGATTTTGACCCCAGGGTAAAGGAGAAGTTGACTACCGATTCCAAGGCTGAGAAATGTGAGCTATACAATATTGGCTAGAATGGCTAAGAAAAGATGATTTTAATTGGAAAAAAATGCACTTAAGTTGAGAGAGAAAACTATAAATATTTTGAAGGAGTACATAGATGTCATAGCCTAAGGATATGAAGATTTGAACAATTTTGACTTCTATAATCACTCATACAATTCCTTTGAAACCCAGCACAAAGCCTTTCAGACAGAAACAATGTCTGATGAATCCTCTCATAGAACCTCTCATATTCAAGGAAGTTCACAAGCTATTCACGACTAAAATTACCTTCCCTATTCACCATTCTACATGGGTAGAAAATGTGGTACTAGTACAAAAGAAAAATAGAGAGACAAGGATATGTGTATATTTTCCTAACATTAACAAGGCATCTGAGAAAGATAATTACTAGTTGTGATCCTTAGATGAATTATTGTAATTTGTAAATGGGTCATGGATGATGTCTTTCCTTGATGGTTATTCTGGATATCAAAAAGTGTTGGTAAACTATGAAGACTATATGAAGATAGTATTCACCAATAAGTGGGGTACTTTTGCATACCAAAAGTTTCTGTTTGGGTTAGTAAATGCTGGTCCAACCTTTCAAAGAGAAATGGACATAGATTTTAAGGAATTAATTGGAAAATATATTATCATATGCATGGATAACCTCACTTTGTTCTCAAGGAGGCATGAAGACCATCCCAATCATTTGCACAAAATATTGGAATATTGTAAAAAATATAGGATATCCCTCAACCCTCAGAAATGTATGTTTGGGGTGTCGGAAGGTAAATTGTTAGGCCTTGTCATATCAAAAAAGAGGATAGCAATTAATCCTGATAGAGTTGAAGTATTGTTAAAACTCTATATGATAACAAGTAAGAAAGAAATGAGATATTTCTTAAGAAAAATTAATTTTGTTATAAATTTCATTACTGGATTTTCTGAAATAGTGAAGCCATTCAATGAGATGATGAAGAAGGATGCAAAAATCAAGTAGAGTGTAGAAGCTAAAGAATAATTCACCCAAATTAAGAAGTCTATTGTTGAAGCCCTAGTATGAACTAGTCCAGATTACACACTTCCATCCTACATTTACTCTTAATGAGGATAATATCACAGTTGGACATACTCCTTCTAGTAACTGTGACCATGAGGTGTTTGATAAAGATAAAGTAAAGGCCTCTAAATCTAATGATGGTGTTAATTATACTAATGCTCAATACGACTATTACGTAAGCCATCTCAATGAATCTGATAATCATGTGAACACCTTTATAATCAAATGTAAAGAACCTCAATGTGATGTTTCTAACCATAGAGGCACAATTACCCTTCGATTTCCTGGTTCTATTTCTCAACCTACAACTCCCACTTCACAATATAACCTCCTAGAGCTTGTAGGAAAAAAACCCAAACAAATTTCCATTTATGAGCTTCTCCAATTATCCCCCTAGCCTAAAGCAATTCTTGACCAACCACTTGCAAATACCATTGTGCATACCAAACTGCATGTAGATTAGTTCCAATCTATCACATGTCATATTGCTGCCCCTCATACCCTCACTTTCATAAAAATTGATGATCACTCTATGCAACAACAACACAAAACATCCTTACATATTGAAATATTTATCCATACGGTTAAGGTCAAGTGAGTGTTAATAGATGGAGGCATAAGTCCCAACATTTGTACCTTGAAAGCAATCAAAGAATTGGACTTCTCTAAAAATGTAGTAGATTAAAGAAATAATTATTATCGAATCCTATGATGAGGAGGAACGTTCATCCAAAGGTTTAGTTGCATTGCCAATTAAGATGGGTCATGTGTTAAAGGATATGGTTTTCCAGGTTCTTGATCTCCCCTTGACATATAATATTTTTCTTGGTAGACAACAGATTCATGAAATGCAAGTTATTCCTTCAATGTATCACCAATGCATAAAATTTCCACATGATGACATAACTATACCAGGGGATCAAAATCCTTTCATGTATTGTAATAACTTAAATCCTTCGACTTAATCTATAATTCTTAGTGATCAGGAATTACCATCTTCTCAAGCATATGTTGATCATGAGTTTCTAAAAGCATCCACTTCTAAATCCCAAAGAGACTGAGTTTAAAATCAAAGTAAAAAATAATGGGATGGGAGAATATTCTATGAGTCAAGCTCTTTGCATTAGAAAGCTCCCTATATCTCTGCAAACCTATGGAAAACTACAAATGATTGAAACCACATGGGATACTACTACTACTGTGGTTTTGAAACCTACAGGCTTCAGAAAATGTGGAACCTTGTATCATGAATGGGAAGAAGAGGATCTTCTTGGTTGATTCTACAAAGACGAGGACACATAAAAGGAATAAAATGGAAAAAAACAAGTCAAGTGCCAGTTGAACAGTATGGAAAAGGACTTAAGACAATGAAATGATATAGCTATGATGGTCATAGTCCTCTTGGCTTGGAATAGAAAGGTATACTTAAACCTATCACACCTAGTGGTGGATGTAAGGTTTTTGGTTTGGGTTATGATGCACAAAATGATAAGACCTTGAGTACTAAGGGAAACTTGAGTAAGGAAGGGGAGTCCTCTAATGCAACATATACTAGTGAGGAAAGTACCATCAATGACTGTGACAATTTCATTGATATAGATGACTATGATTTTATCTATAACCTCAAACCGATTAATAATCTTGAGACTAATCATGGTTATTTACCCCTTAGTCACCCACAACTTATTGATTGGGATCACAATTGGACATTTTTTAAAATGATGAGGCAATCATAAACTTTCTTGGAGCATGAAGTGAAATACCTTTTAGGGATCATAGAGATGGTTTTTCGATAAAACTTAAGAGTGTGACTCACTTTGGGGAGGGTGCCAAGCCTTTTAGTCGCAAAATTATAGAAAATATAAAGAGGTCTTCTAGTGACAAATATTGTGCAGTGCTATTAGACCCTGAAAATGTAAAAATAAAGGATGTATCCAAAGGTGAAAACCTCCTTGAGGCACACAAGGATGGAATTCTTGACATACTTCCCCAATCATCATATCATGAAAAGTCATCTATGTTGGTTGAGAAAACCATAGCGACCAATCTTGGCACAGAAGAAAAACCAAGGATCATACATTTAGTATAATTATTGACTCTAGAAGAAAGAGAAAAACGTGTATATTTTTACAAAGAAAGGCAACTTAACTTTGCTTGGTCCCAAGGAGATATGTTGAGACTTGATCCTGACTTGGTAATGCATCACTCCTCTTTGCCACTAGGAGAAAAACTTGTGAAGAAAAAGTTAATAAAAATGCACCCCACATGGTGCAATTAGAAAATGCATGGTTACAAAAGCTACTAGATGTTGTATTCATAAGGCCTATCAATTATGCAGAGTGGAGCTCAAATTTGGTGCCATTTTCAAAACCGAATGGGATGTCTATGCTTGCAAAAATTTCAGAGACTTAAATAAAGCTTTTCTTAAGGATGACTTCCCACTTCCAAATATTGATATAATATTGGACTTAACAACTAGTCTTGAGACATTATCCCTCATGGATAGTTTCTCAGCCTATAATGAAATCAAAATTTCTCTTGAGGATCAGATTCAAATAGCATTCACTTTTCCTTACGGAAGGTTTTTTTGGAATGCCATTCCCTTTGGGTTGAAGAATGCCAAAGCTACCTATCAGCTTGTAATGACCTATCAAGTGATTGAATAACACTGAAGCTACCTATTAGCTTATTATCTTTTATGACATGATGCCTTGGAAAATCTCACACTAGAGAGTGACACTTAGAAATCATAGATAAAATCTTCACAAGATTGGAGCAATGCATAGTGTGTTTGAATCCAAATAAGTATCTTTGGGGTAACCATTGGGAAGCTCCTTGGATACATTGTTTCATCTAAAGGAATTGAAGTTGAGCCTACTAAAGTCAAAGCTATACTTAAAATTCAACTACCAAGGAATATTCATTAGTTGAGATCCTTGCAAGGAAGGTTACAGTCTATTCACCATTTCATAGTGCAGTTAGCGAATGAATGCCAACCCTTTCAACACCTACTACATAAGAAAGTTACATTTAGGTGGGATGACAACTGTAAACAAGCTTTTCAAAGAATAAATCAATAATTAATATTACCACCTATGTTAATCCCTCCACAAGATGATAAGCTATAATCCTTTACAAATCAACAACTACCATAAGATTGGGGGTACTTTTAACACAGTGTGACTCTGAAGGAAAATAACATGCCATATATTATATTAGTCATACTCTTGTATGATATGAGCTCAATTATACTCATATGGAAGGACCATGTCTTGCCATAGTTTTTTGTTCACAGAAGTTGGGACATTACATGCTTGTACATCAAACAAAGATCATTTCAAAAATTGATCCTCTTAAGTATATAAGATTGATGGTAAGTATTGTCATATGTTTTGTACCTATCTCATGAGCCTTGATCTCATTCGAAGTTGATGCTCCATTTTGAGGTCATTGATAACCTGTTTGAATAATCTTTGAGATCTCATTCAGTAATACTTCTAGATTTAAGACTCCATTCTCTCCTTCCAATAAGTAAAGTTTTTTCCATCAAACATCAATGCTGTAACACAAAGGTCTTGTGTCATTTCTTGATCTACCTCAACTAGTTAAGCTTTCTAAAGAGGAATCAATGCTCTGATACCAATACTTGAACACCCAACATAATTGAGAGGGGGGGTGAATTAGTCCCAAACTTCAAAATAGATTATCAATAAACTATATTAATTTACTTACCAATAGAACATTAATCATCAACACATAAGAATCAACCATCAACATATGAACACTAGATTTATATGGAAAACCCAAACACGGAAAAAAAATGGTAAGAATATAATGCACACTATGAATAACATTATTTGCAATGTTTTAGGATTTATACCAAAGAGATCTAACATCTAAAATAATTACAAAACTAAGGTACACAACCCTAGACAAGATACAAAGAGGACTTGTTCTACTAAAGATCACTTCTTTAGGACAAGATATAAACTACCGCTAAAAGACACACTATCACTCAACAATGAATGAAATAGGTAAATTCAAATTTACAATGACTTTCCTAAACCTGAAATTTTCCTTGAAAAATTTGATCAAGTTACCAACATCATGAAAAATATCTCTGATAATATTTATTGTCACAACACACTATCTTGAAGAATATATCACCTTGAAAGCTCTTCACAAACTGACTTTCACACAACTAGAAACTCAAATCTTTTTGCATATCATTTGCATGCACATCTCACACAATCCACTTTTCATCGCATTGAAATTCATCTATACACACATCTTGAATATGGGATACAACATTAAAAACCTAATAAAGGGTTGACCAAAAACAAAAACAAAATATTTTATAAAATAAGCCACTCAGACCTAAAAAAATAGAATTGATCCACTTAAAGAGAAACAAGGAACCAAAAAATATTGCAATACATTGTTCCATAATTGATCCAATGGTCCGTGTAGGCCAACACATTTACCAAAGCCATTACCCAATATAACTTGAATAAATAACAACTATTCAACCACAAATCCTCTTCCAATAAAAAAATCTCAATTTAGATCTCTGCATGTCATGGTGAGACCCCAAAAACAATCTCAACATATCTTCCAATACATATCTAGCTCAAGAAAATATGATCCAGATTAAACCACAACACAGTCAACAACATATCTAGAGGGTGGCAAAGGCTTTTTGAATCATCATGATACAAGATGCCACGACAAACACAAAAAATATTAACTACAACACAAAACATAATCTTCAACAACCAACAAAATATTAGAACCAAAATCCATTTAGATAACCAACTTTGATATAATTGACAACCATACAAGCTCATGCTATCAACAATCTCCAACATCTCGTCTTAAGAAACATTCAAAATCACTTAAGTTCTCCTCAAGGAAATGAATTGGTCAAATGAAACTACAAAAGTAGACTCATGATCCATAGGAGGAGGAGATCCAAGAGGGGTATAAACTAGAGCATTATTTTGAGAGTTATTTTGAGGGGTTTTAACTAGATGTAGTTGAACCATTAAATCAAGACTCATGGGAAATGACTGAGAAGCAAAAGGATCTTTAGGATCCACACCCCTCAAGAACAATAGACCAAATGTTTTAGGATTATATTGATTAGGGAAAATTCTTAGGCTCAAAGTCCTTCTCACCACAACTCTTGAAGTAGTTTGGGTCCTACAACTCGTAAAAAAGATTCACAACACTCTAAAAATATCAAGAATGAGTAAGAAAGGAGACAACAAAGGGATTTTTTTTTTATAGTTTTAACAAGGTCTATGGGAGAATTTTTAACAAGTTTTGAATAAAATGCGAGTTCATGTCATGTTCACCAAAATATAGAAGAAAATTGAATCACTTTGAAAGATGGTCAAACTCCACAAGGACAATATCCTTCTCTCCACTCTGAGAAAACCTTGGGGTACTAAAACCTCTCATTTTTCTCACTAGGATGATAGAGTATGTATAACTATAAGATGCTAAAAGGTATAAGTATTCAAACCATAGAAGTTGAAAGTACTAGTGACTAGGACCACTTAATAAACTTTGTACACTCATTGTCTAGAACATGCACATGGATCATGGATGACAACGTGAGACAAAAAGTGTAATGGTTGAAAATAAGTTTTGAAAAGTTTAGCTATGTAAACTAGGAAAAAGACCTATTTCCCACACATTATATTTAAAGGAAAACAAACCCAAAAGACCCAACCTCAATTATATTAGGAAAAGAGTTGCATGGAAATTGGATTCAATTATATTTTGTTTTCGTTGAAGATACAATTAAAACGATGTAGTTTGAATGCTAGATCTAGGGAAAATGATGTAAAATAAAAATAAAAATGATAATAATAGTAAGTTCTAGATGTCAGCAGAGATGTAAAGTTTGATTTGAGAATATGAAGCAGATCAAAACTTGTTACTTAAAATTCAGCCTGAAAGTGTGGGACTTTGGTATTGTGGGGCAACTTGGTCCTCAAGATATCAGATGTAGACACATGAAACTATTTTGGAATTAGAGTAACGCACAAAATCTCTTATTATAAGGTCATCAGAAATTCTCAGGTCCAGGTCAAAAATTCATTCTGATTTTTGTTGTCTAGTCCATTGAATTCTTCATGCATGGCTCTTGAGTCAATTTTCTGTACAAAAAGTATGTCATTTTTTTATTCATAGGGGTTTTCTTATGTCAAACCCTAGTTTAGGAACTACACCTAATTGAAATAGAAATTAAACTTGGAAATAATTCAAAATATTTCCTTTTGAGACAAAGGTAATGTCTAAAATTGAAATACTTGAATGTAAGTGATTATACCTTCAATAGTTGATGTAACACTCTTAGTATAACTCCTCCATGGGTTGATACAACAACATGATAAATCACATAAAATCCATCATGGAATCATAATCAAAATATAATTCAAGATACCTTGATATAACTTGTTGCTCTTTGAATCAGATATGCTGTTGAAATGTTGGTCTTGAGTTGGAATGACAATATAGTGATGAGATTGAAGGCATAAAACTTAGTATATTACATTGTGTAATACTGTTTGGTTACAAAGGTTCGGTTATAGAACCGTTTCCTCATAGCTATTTTCTCCTTGTATAAATTCTCCCACATAATCCAATAATGATCAATCAAGTTTTTATCAAAACATATGCCTTTCTCTCTGTCATTTGGTATCAAAGCATTGATTGATCCTGTGCCTGCGTAATGAAGAGAAGACTGCAATGAGATAGAGTATGGGTGATGAAGGAACATGTGAACTGGGTGTAATTTCATTTGCAGTAACTATCGTGTGTGAATCGACAGTGATCTTCATGGCATGAATAATTCTCAAAGCATGCTGATGACCCAGGAAATACAAAGCAATCAATCAAGAGTATTAATGATATTCGTGTGCCTCTGAATGCTATATGATTGTTTCTGTTGGTCATTGATTCGGCGAAGAATATGGCATAGCGGTATAAGGAGTATTAAATTTTCAGAATTCTAAAAGAATGATGTGACCTGCGATGGAAGGAGGAGTGAGTTCCTATTTAACAGAGCATTGAAGGAAAGTTACTGACATTTGTTGTTGACATGTGAGGCAACCTCTAGAGACCTTTGCAATATACGCTTGTCATATATAATAGGAAAAGTTGATGGCATGAGGGAGCACAGGAATATGGTATGACTCACATAAAATTTAAAATTTGGGCATATGAAGAAAAACATTGGTATATATGCAGTCTGATTTTTCTATTGAATTTGGTATTATATCAAAAGAATTATTGTGCAAATTGTGTGCAAGTAATGTATTAACTAGGTGTTGAATTTGATAAGGCTAATGTCAATTTGTTAAAATTGAAATTCCATTAGACAAGTATTCTGGTTTTAATTTTTACATTTGGAGAATGAAAATTCAAATGCAACTGATGAATAAGAATCTATGGGGTATAGTAAGTGGAAAGGAGAAACCACTTATAGATGCAACCAAGGCATTAGACTGGAATAATAGAGATGATAAAGCTAAGGCTATTATTGGTCTTACTCTTTCTGACACTGAATTGCATCGCATTGATTTAGATATATCATTAAATGACATCTATGATAATTTGAATAAGTTGTTTTGACCCAAAGAAGTCAATGCGAACTTCTCTCTCAAACTTCATTTGTTTAGGTTCAAGACAAAAGATGGGATCACAATGTCAAATCATAGAAGTAATTTGAGATCTCTCATTAGAAAGCTTGCAGAGGCGAAGGATCTTGTAGATGATGATGATGTAAAGGTCATATTGTTAAATAGCTTTCCTTAAAAATACAACAATGTTGTTTTCACACTTAGTAAAATACCATCACAAACTCTGGAGGGTATGATTTCGGCTCTTCTAGAAAAAGATAAGAGAATAAAACAATAATTAGAAGATGATCCTCAAGAGAAATCACTATATTGAAAGAGCGCCTACAAAAGATGAGACTATCAAGAATTTTTTTCTTTTTCAAAAAGTCATAGAAGATTGGAGAGAATTGAGTGTTTTTATTGTAAGAAAAAGGATCACATTGCTTGGGATTGTAGAAATTGGGCTAGTGATGTGCTTAAGGGAAAGGTAAAAGAACAATCTGATGAAAGCAATGTTGTTTGCATTGAAAATGAAGATTTCACAGATGATGAATGTATTATTAATGACATTTCGCTTGGTGTCAACTGTCCATTTCCTAGTGTGAATAGTGCATTAGTACAATAAAATTTCATAATCTTGGAGGCTGGTGGCACTGGAGGATGGAAGATTTTCATCATCTCGAGTTAGCTTCTCACTTTGAGATGATGTTCTTCTTGAGAAGTGTTTTTGGTTTTGGTTTTATTGCTTTCAGTTTTCTTTTTGATGTTGACAGATTTGAAGAATACATGTGTTGTGAAGGTTATATTTTGGAGATAGGTTTGAGATTTGTGTTGAGATCAATATGGATTTTTGTCAAGCGAGATTCAGAGTATATGATCGATAATTATACCCTTTTATAGTCATTAGATAATGATAAAAATCTTTTGTATCTCTTAGGGATCATTGTTGAATAATTCAAGACTCTATGATTCAAGAGTTTGGGACTAAGAGCTTAAGAACACAACTCCAAGCTACACCTTTATGAGGATCAAGAGACAACTTGATGGAGCCTTGCTTGGTTCAGTATTTGTTTCTTCAAGAGAAGATCTTCAAAAAATGTGAATTCATATATTGTAATCAGCAAGTTTTGTTGTGTAAGACTTAGGGGGTGTCCCTAGGACAATTTTTAGGAACAATATAATAAGGGCATAAATGTTTGCTTAAAACTTAGTATATTACATTGTGTAATACTATTTAGTTACACAGATTCAATTATAGAGCCGTTTCCTCATAGCTATTTTCTCCTTTTATAAATTCCCTCACCTCATCCAATAATGATCAATCAAGTTTTTATCAAAACATATGCCTTTCTCTCTATCAAAGATAAGAATGTGATAATTGTCGATTATGAAGTGTATTGAGAGGGATGCCTTATATTAGAATTTCATAATTAAAACCACCTTTAGGTCACCTTATATTTAGTATATTTTTGGATGGAGATAGAATTGAATAGGGTAGAACCACCTTATTATTCTCTCAAGAATCGAAGCTAAAAGAATAGGACCAGGTAGTGTGGGGCAACCTGGTTGCAACAACTTTTTTTTGATCTTTTAGGGATGCAAGATAAGGGGGCTCTAACGTTAATTCCATCTTAGTGACTTAGAACATGATGTATAGATATGTTAAATATTTTTTGCACGTTGAATTTATGGTAGGATGAGGATAAATTGGGATAATAAAAGATAAAGGACATGCTTAGATTTAAGGGCACAAATTAATAAAGTGTTGATGTAATAAAATTGAATAAGACTCATAATATTAAATTAAATATTAATTTAAATAAATAAAGGTCCTATAATGCATAGATGAATGATAAATACTAAAATGAGTGCTAGGAGACTGTGAAACTAGAGACACTAATTAAAGGTGTACAATTTACAATGCTACACAAATGTCCTGGAAGATGAGGTACGAACGTTCATAACAAAAGATGTGAGAAATGAAACTTGGATTCTAGATATCAAGTGTAATAAAAGCACAAAAATCATAAATTAACAGAATCAATTTAACAAATAGAAAGATGGGAAAGATAGAAGAATACTCATGAAGGGTCCAACAAAGAAGCTTCTAGCATGCTCCACGATCTTCTTCACTATACCTAGACACATACTACCAAGGACAAAATTTTTACAAGGTTGTGATTAGATGTTTGTCATATTGAAACCCCCAGTTGGTGTTTCCACCAACATGGATAGCTAGGTAGATAGGTTGTGATATAAATGATTAAAAAAATCTAATAAAGAGAATGCAAAAAAAAAATGCTAAGATGAAAATAATGAAATAAACACAATGATGAATTAGAGAGGATAAACTTCCCTTCAACACTAGAAACTAGGAGCTTGTTAGAAGCTGAAAAAGTGTAGACCTCCCAAGTTACAATAGAGATGAGCAATATATGGGAATGCACAAATATTGTGAGAGATCAAGAGGATACCATAGTAATCCACAAAACAATTCTTGAATTTAAAAAATGCAAGAGAAAAGAATGACAGAGGAAAGAAATGAAGTGAAATTGGCAACTTAAAGTGGACTATGAATCATCTTGATAGTGATGGGAGTTGAAAGAGATGTTGCACTACTATAATTAGTAGGTGCAATTTCTCAATGGACTCCTTCAATTGTCGATATTCGCTAGATGAATGCACTACACATAGATGTCTCCACAATGCACAAGTCTCCATAAACAATCTAGAACAAATGGTCGGGAAGGTACGTGTGACTAATGGCAAGGCATGTTGAGCAAGTTGATGAGGTGGCATATTGATCATTTTCTTTAATTCAACTCAAGTGAAAGAGTTATGTGGTGTGAAATTACATGGGGTGCAATTTAAGACTTTACACTTTCTATAGAATGTATTAATTTTTTATAAAGTTTTGTCAATTTTTTCACAAATAAAGAAACATTTTTATCTCCATTCTCTAGAAAGAGCAAAAATAGAAAATCCTTTTATAGATAGACTGCAACCCATGTAACTATGTTGAATCACATGAAAATAGTTGTCCCATTACATATTCATGAGAAATGTATAGGTCATGAGTTATTAAATGTGATAAACTAGAATACTCTAATAAACAAATCGGAGGATGTTAAAATATCTAAATAATAACCAGAAAGCTTCTAAAATGATTTCCACGATGATCCACCATATTTGTGGATGTAATTACCATGGAAATATCATGCCTGTTACATGCTGACTTTCGTCCCATCTTCACTTATTTATTTGCGTGCGAGAAGAGTCATTACGTACCTTGATCAGTATAATAAGTGGATATTGTTGCTCTGCCTCAAATCGTCGAAGCAGTCGTGTAAAAACCCTAGGAACATAGAACAAATAAATTAATATTACCATAGCTTGACTAAAGCAATAGGAAAATAAAATACATGAATAATGAGTTTGCCTATGCATGGATTGAAGGCGAGATTAATCGATGGAAAATGACGTAATTTTGGAACTACCTAAATGAAAAAACGCATTGTTTAACCGTAGTGCTTAACTAAGTACTTAAAGATGATTAAAGATCCATGAATTTTACGTAAATGTACGTATTGAAATGATCTATACTAAAATCATAAGGGAAAAAGGGAAGAAGTCACTCAAGAGATTTTGAATATGGCTCAAAAATACAAAGAGGAGTTCTTTAGGAACATGCACACATAAGACAAAGAGCTTGCCTTAGTCAAACATCGATTTTGGTGTTTTCACCTCGATGAACAACAAAGATAGGTAGAGATACAAATGATATAAAAAGACAACAATAAAAGATAAATATGTGTCTATAAAAATATAATGAAATAAATTGTAAGATGTATTCAAAAGATAATAATTTATCAATCTCCCACAATAGAGGAAGATCATGTAACTAATGATGTCCATGCAAATACTATGAGAGAGAGAGATGTGCTTCAAAAATTCAAAGGTTGTTGTGAGTCTAGTGTGGAAATATTCGAGAGACTAATGACTAATTTTGCATTCAAATGTGAATGAGAAATCAAGAGACAATGTCAAAGAGAAGTGTGAAAGAGTCACTTCTTTTAAAATGAAAGTTCAAATACCAACTTTGAAGGTTCAAATTTGTTTGTGGTGCCTAGCATGGCTGATGAGGGCATTATATTAGTAAAATGTAGGAAGTATAACATTCCAATGGTCAACTAAGTCACACAATATATTGGGATGGTTGTACACAACATGGATGCCAACACATAGTGCATTCATCTGAAATTAATTAAACTTAGAGGTTGGGTGTCAATCCCACCTTTCTACAAAGAAGAATATTTGATTAAATTATTGTTTAATTATACAATTATCTTTTGTTAAGCTAAGGGAAGGTGTAGGTGATGTGAAATTGCAAGGTATGGAATTTATGACATTACAAGTAGTATAGGACACTTGATTGTCATCATAGATGAAACAAGATCGTAAAAGGGATGGGATGCACTAGCATTTCCTTTTAGATGAGAACCATTTATAGGTTTGAGTGTTAGTAGAGCAAGCAGTGGGATAATGCATACAGTAGGTTGCATCCACTTTGATTGTGCTTGTTGTTCTTTATGTAAACATGTGAGGTATATGTGAATCATTCATATTAGATATATGGGATGTATATTATAGTTAATCAATATTGTACTTGCCATTTTTATATGATTTAGTTATTATTATACTTGTGATGTTTTTTTATTTAAGCTAGACACTACTGTACTTGTTATATCCATCGAGTTGGTTATGATTGTACTTGTGATGTGTATATGAACTAGTCAATGTTATACCTATTATGTTTGTTTGATCTAGCCATCTTATGTATAAGTGACGTGTGCTCAAACCATTCCAAATATGTGAGTTAGGTATTATGGAATGATATGATCCTTATGCAATTTTGTGTATTTGTGCACTAATAATTGGTATGTAACCAACACTTGGCTGGAACATTTTGTTATCATTCTAATATGAATAGACTAGTTTAAAAACTTGAGCTCAATTAATAGTCATGATTTTAAAAAGAGATCAGAGATCTCATACAAGAGGAGAAGGTCAACTCTCTCTATGATTTATGTTTGTGTGTAGTTATGACATTGTCATTAGGGGTTTACTAATTTCTAGAGTAATCATTTGAGTGGTGGCATGCATTCATCACCACGATGATACTTAAATAAGTTATGAATTTGACACTTATAGATTAGTTGGAAAATGATTGGTTGATTAAGTTGATTGTTGTGAATAAAATATTTATTAGTAATTAAGGAAAACAAATTCCAAGATTCACATGAACACTAAAGTAAGTACAAAATTTAATGGTAAAAAGTGCACACTCTACACTTTATCATTTATTTTATGTTAATATATGATCCAATCACATTATTCTGACTAACTCAAATCTATTTTGTACCAAAATTCTTAAATTAAATCTCAAAATAAATAATTAACCCTCACAAACATTTAAATGAGATGATTATATAAAAACTCACTTAATCATTTTGCCAATATTTCTTGCCCATTAAAATGATTGAACAATATTCAATGCGAGCAAGTCATAGGAAAAAACTGTCTTGGTTTTGTGGAAAGAAAAGCTAAAAAAGTTGTAAAAGAAATAGTGGTAACTCATCTTTATCCTCTAGAATCTTGTAACAAGTGTGGAATTTTTGAACAAGATTTCTAAACTATATTATTCCAATTACATTTTTAAAAAGTAGGTATGACAAATTGAATAGAGGAGATTTCCATAAGCTTTACTTGGTAGAATAAATGTGGAATAAGTTTTGAGTGAAGAGATAAATTGAATTATAAATCAGCTTTAATTTCTATTATTTTTAGATAGAGCAAGTTGTTTAGAGGAAGAGAGAGTTGTTATTCAATTTTTGACAAAGATGTTAATGGCGTGGATTTTGTTGTTATTAGTTTTGATTCCCTATTGCTTTGCATGTTATGTGGAGTAAACAATTTCTCTCTTAGATATAAAAGAGGGCCTCAATTTCACTTCCTCCCATTACATGTTGTAATCATGGAAGGGATTTAACTATTGTGTGCGGGAAGGAGTCACTTGCCACCCAATCATTGCCCATGTTCTCTCCTTGGATCTTAGTCCTCAGTTCCTTAATGCCTCATGCATTACTTATGTTTATCCAAGAAGCCATTCATCTCCTAGAGGGAATTTCATGGCATACTAGATTCAAACTATAGTATCTAGAGCACTTGAATCTTAATGAGAATGCCTTCTTCCCTCCTCTTGCCATGCCTTCATAGTTTCACAACCTCAACAAATTTAGGTATTTCAATTTGTCCAACTAAAATTTTAATCATCAAATTTCAAGAGAGATTGGTAGCATTTTTAGCTTAACATGTTTTAATTTTAATAATAATTATTTGAATGGTATCATTCCAACATAGTTGGGTAATCTGTCCCAGCTCACATATCTTGATTTCTATTATAACTCTTTGAGTGGAGCCATCCCAACATCTTTGAGTAAATTATCAAAGTTTACTAAAACACAATAAAATGGTTAGTCAAGATTAGTCTTCAACATAAAACTAAACCATTTAAAATCATTATTAAGGAATATTAGTAAACCAAGAATCTAGGAATTAAATAAAACAAAATGAATACGAAATTTCCCCATGATAATCCCTTGCATTATCTTTTCTTTGTCCTTCTCCTCTCCAAGATGTTGCTTCTTTGTGGAGTATACCCTTAGTTTGAGCACTAGCACAATGGGATGCCAAATGGAGGATGAGAGATGATTTATAAAGTCAAGTGTGGATGAGGATGCAAATGAAGTGTTAATGTAAACTATCAACTCCAACTAGCGGAACAGCTAAAACATCAAACAAATCATTAAAAATATTTACAAAATAACAATGCATGTATAACTCTTCTCTTGTGTGTGTGCCAGTGCCTTACACTATAGGTAATATTAGAAGGCTAGGGAATAGAGAGAAAAATTTATATTCTTAACAAACCTATTACAAGCACGACTAAGACAGTGACATGATTTAGGACATGGAACACCACTCCTTATTTTTGACATTTATAAGTTCTGAAGATGTGTCAGGTTATATGCATTTCAAGCTTGTTAGTAATGAGACATGTATCATAGAATTTCAAATGAACTTAGAGATGATAGAGATTATAGAACCAATAATGAAGCAAATATTTGTCCAAGACAAAGAAAGAATATGCCATATTCTTTTTGAAATGTACATGTAGTAAAGTAATTTCAAATTCATAATGTAAAATGATAAGCTCGGGGCTTTACCTACATTCCTCTTATTCTCCCAGACTCGCTTTTCTAATGCATTACAAGAACACTCAATAGCCATTCTATAACTTGAGGTTCATCCAACAATAAAAAAATTAAATAATGCAGTCAGAACAAATATTTGATTTGCACAAAGAGCTATTATGTTTTGGAAAAACCTATGGAAATGTGTTCAAGAGCAATTCTGAAATTCTTGAAATATCATGCAAAACTTAATAAGTTTTGATAGTAATCTCCCTTATATATGCTATTTCACAATCTGCAACTAAGATTATCATTTGTTCGCATTTTTGATGATTATGTAGTGATTGTCATTGATGGACACACACTTGCATTGAGATCACTTTTTATATGTATGAGTTAAAGCTCAACCGGAATTTGTTCCAACTGGTATGATGTATTCTAGTCTTTAGACTATCGGTGTTTTGTAGAAAGTGGTTACCTGTCTCAAGCGGCATGTTGACCTCAAGCGGTACAAAGGATCAAAGTAGTAGAACACATATTTTCCAGTCTTCATTTTTGTCAAACTGGCAACTGGTATTTTGTGTAAATTAGTATTTTGTATGAACCGGTAATACTCTATGATGAGTTACCAACCGCCATTTTGTGATGAGTTACCATCCACTGATTGTTTGATGGTGCCGACATTCTGGCAGTGCTTTTTTGTGTCATGTTACCAAGTATGTCTAGATTCATTGCACCTAGGAAATTGGATTGTAATCCTATTGGACTGACATGAAATCAGATTCTTTTATAAGGACATAATGTCTAGGGTTTTATGTTGTTTCTAGGGTTTTAGGTGGTTGATGAGTTTTTGTAAGAGCGATCTTAATTGAGAAGATCAAGTCTGTGAGCTGTGACAGAGTGAGGGTTACTGAAGACTGAAGTAATGCTGAAATGCATTAGCTATGAGCTATAGTGGATCTAATCAACCAACCTGTGCCATTTGTTATATCATTCACTTGTTGATTACTTACATCTTTGACAAGTTTGAAACCCTTAACTAGGTAGGCTCAGATTAGCCTTTGTAAATCCTCTAACAAGGTGGTTCACATCTATGGATCTAAAATCCTCTAGAAAGGTAGTCTTTAATTAGACTTATCTCCTAACAAAGATTGAGATTTCTAATAGGATTTGTTCTGGTAAAGAACATTGAATGACCTTAACCGGTTTGATCTTAACCGGTCTAGTTCCTATTCTGTAGATAGTTACTTGTGAGTTTCATCTCACCGTGGTGTTTCCCATTTGGGTTTCCACATCAAAATATCTTGTGTTATGGTGTTATTGCTCCTGTGGGTGAATGTCTTATTCGCTATTTGGTTTGCATGTGTGTTAGCCGGTTTGTTTGTTAAACTAGTTTACTAGTTTACTACTAGACTATTTAAGTGTTTAAATAAAATGTTTTGCGGTATACTAATTCACCCCCCCCTCTTAGTATTCATCAATTGGTATCAAAGCCTACCTTACTATAAGTTTAACCACTTGGAAAGAGACATGGGGGAATACACTGTGAGGGAACTTACTCATTGGCTCACTCAGTCTGAGCAAGCCTATGATGAACTTATGGTAAAATATAAGGCCTCTCAAGCAAAAAGAAGAGAGCATGCTGAAAAACTGATGGGGCTATCTGAAAATAGTTCTTCTAATGAAGCGGATATGGAAGCCCTAATTCAAGAAGTAGAAAAATAAAATGAATCAAATTCCAATCTGAGAAAGGAGTTGGAAGGATTGACTATCTGAATTCAAGAGCTTGACATCAGGATGAAAGCTGAAGATCTGGTTAAGGACAAAGATCATGAGATCTCCAAGTTGAAACAAGAAGTTAGTGCTCTAACTGCACAACTCCATGCGAGCAAAGTGGAAAAGGAAGACATGCAAGGAGAACTTAACATAGCCATCTCTGAGAATGCAAACTTGATGGAGACAAATGTTGCTATTTCCAAAGAACTCTTTGAGTCAAAGGATTTACTTGCTAAGTTCAACAAGAGTACTGTTAAGCTAGAGAAAAAGCTTGAATTGGCCAAACCGGTAAAGAATACCAATGGAATTGGTTTCTCTAGTCATGAGAAAGGTGAGACTTCTGGTGCAAATGTTGATGCATCAAAGAAGCAACTGACATTCAAATGTAAAGGTAAGCAAAAGTTCAAACCTGTTTTCTTTAACTGTCTTAAAGAAGGACATACTACTAATGTGTGTTGGAGCAAAGCCTATAATAATTTTCCTTACTTTATAAACAATGTACCTAGATCCAATAAGTTCAATGGTAATTGTTATGCATGCAAAAATTTTGGGCATAGAGCATCTGCATGCACGTCTGTTGTGAACAACATTGGAAGATATCCTCAGAGGACTCAAGGAGTTGGTCCGGAACCTTTTGTGAATCAGAATCCCAACCAGTTTTATACCTATAATCATCAATCGTATAGTGGTGGCTATCAAGTGGCAATCGGATGGAGAGCAAACTATTAGATTTGCCTTGGTCATGATCACACTACTGCAACATGCAGAAGGAAGAATGGAAATGTGAATAATGGACCTTGGAGAGCACCTAGAATGGTTTGTTATCATTGCAACAAACTGGGTCACATTGCCAGATTTTGCAGAAGTAGAAAGAGTATATCGGATGATATACCGGTCACTCCGGAAGGAAAAATTGATGTTCAAACCGTTCAAGCGGATATGAACAAAACTTGGAAGAAGAAACCAACAATGTTGCAGGAAGAACTAGTTTCTGCACCTAGTGTGGAAATCACGGAACCAGTAAACTAGACATCAGAAAAGCTTAGGGGGAGAAAATAGTGACATACTTTGAACCCTCGGTTTACACTGGTAAACAACCTTAACCAGTATGTGATACCTATCATTTGGTAGAAGACCAGAAAAGGTAAAAGGGAAATTAAGGTTTACGCCCTAATGGTGGAGCATTTATTGTGGTAGGTGAGGAATATGCTTAAAAGCAATTTTCAAATCATTTCTAACTATCATTTTTTGAGCGAAGAAGTTTTTCAAGTGCAGAGCGAAGAAAAAGTGATTTGTGTAGTGATTCAAAGAAATTTTGAAACCCTGAAGACGATTCAAAAGCTAATATCAAACAGTCAACAGAAGAACTCAAAATGGTGATTTATCAATTGACGAAGTGTGAGGCAAAGTGGAATTAGCAAGCTCTAAATTCTCAATTTCCGAAAGGTATTTCTCGAGTTTTCTGTTTTATCATGGCTTCCGCATCACATGCTAGCTCTAGTGCACCTGTTGATTCTATGAACTTCATTCAACTCAAGTCCAAATACAATACCCTGTCATAAGTACCTATTGGTGTTATAGTAGAAGGCATTTTTTATTACATAGATTGTAAAATTGAATACCTAGGGTCTCTTGCAATCCATTCTCAACTAGGTCTATTCTGTGGGAAGGATAAAAAGATTAAACAGGAGTATAGCATCCTGGAGAAGAAGAAGCTTCACAATGCGGTATACTTCCTTGAAGATTTCACAGATGATCACATCCGAATCATTCTAAGCAGAGCTCATGGTGACAAAATGTATCTTGAAAGAACACATGGCATCACCCCGAAAGCTATTCATGCCATCACTGGTTTCTGCAACGTCGGTGCAGTGACAGCCCTGAGGAAGGTCATCAAGACCGAAATGACCAAGCTCACCGGTTCAGTGAGCGACTCACGTGGAATGACTATCAATTCCATCAAAGATGACCTGGTCAAATATGTGTGTATGGTGATAGGATACTGGACATTCAATGCCAATATAATTAACTTTGTATCTACTACAATGGTAAATGTCACTTACAGGATGATCAAGGAAGACGCATCATTTGATCTGTGCACTTGCATGCAAAGACAACTTCTGATGAACCTCAAATCGATCAAATAGGATAATGCATTGAAACTTAAGTTTGGACAACTACTAGTAGGATTATTCTTCTATTTCCAAGGTTATTTCCTAGGAGTTGGAGATATTCAGTGGTCTGCCGACCGACCAGTTACCAAGCAAATCAAGGAAAGTCTACAGGTAGTTGGAACCAGTTACCCTAAAGTCCTGAACAAGTACTTTGATGAGTTTAGAAGCAAGATGAGCCTAAGGATAAGGATATCCAATGGCATTGTCAAGAAATATGAAGAGGACATCTTCTTTATCATCAAAGTGGATGAATGTATAATGGAGGCCGTCGAGCCTAGATAGGAAGAAGTGGAGCCTATGGGCTATGAGGTGATGTATGATATGTCGGACGGGTATGCCTCTACCCTACTTGCCTCACCTCTTGATCCAAAGGCAAAGAGAACCGACACCTATCTTCAAAGGGTGACACTAGTTAAAGAACCCTCAGCAAAGAAAGGAAAGATTGTGCCTTCAACATCGGCACCGGTTACTCCATCAAGTCCCAAAGTGACCAAGCTGTCACCTGCAAAGAAGAAACTAGAAGCGGCACCTACCAAAGTCTTCAAGAGGAAGAGGAAGACAAAGAACAATTCACCAGACTCAGAAGAAACTGTGTCTGAAGAAAAGCCTAAGAAGACAAGGCAAACAAGGAAAAAGACAAAGAATGAATTGACATCATCTGCATTGGTAAATATTGACATCTCTTCCTACAAACCTTTGACACATTGTCAAAAAACTATTAAAAATATTAGGAGAAAGTTATTGAATGACTTAGTAGATCATTTTGATGATTTCAATGATGAAGAAAAGGAAGAAGTTGAACAGGAAATTATTAAGTATTTGTGTGCTAATGACCGGTCGCCTTTAGAAATTAGATCTAAGACACCAGATTCTTTGTATAAGTCTTTAGACAATAAATGGCACATTGCCATAGAGAAGGAACAAGAAAGAAGGGAGAAAGTATTTGCCCAACACTTTCCTGACCTATCCAATTTTGAGCTATTTGAAGTTATTAACCAGAATAAAGGACTCTTCTTCACTAGAAGGAGAAGACTCTGGTTATTAGAAGGGAGAATTGATGATGTTGAAAAGGACACTCATCTTTATATTACTATACATACTCATAAAGTGCTTCAAGCCAATAGGAAGGCTAAGCAAGAACCGACAATAACAAAATCGGATGAAGTATTTGATAATGAAGGAAACCCAGTTACTGAACCTATAGACACTATTGATGTCGATGCTCTGGATGTAGAGGATGTTGCTCAAGGTATGCCATTAGAAGAAATAGGATAGGAGAAGCAGGCAGAACCGGAGGAGAAGCAAAAGGAAGCAGAGGATGAGGAGAAAAGGAAAGAGGAGGAAAAGAGAAAAGAGGATGAGAAGAAAAAGAAAGAGGAGGAAGAAGAGAAAAGAGGAAGAAGAGAAAAAGAAACAAGAAGATGAGAGGAAGAAGAAAGAAGAAGAGGATAAGGAAGAGGAGAAGAGAAAGGAAGTAGAGAAGAAGAAGGAAGAGGAAGAAAAGGAAGAGGGGAAGAGAAAGGAAGTGGAGAAGAAGAGACCAAAGGAGGAAAACGAAGAGGAGAAGCAAAAGGAAGCAAAGAAGAAAAAGAAGGAAGAAGAGAAAGAAGAAGCAAAAAAAAGAACTCAGATGGAGACTCCTAAGGCAACTGGTAGTCAAGCCAAACCGGCTGACCTCACCAGTCCTATTGACCTCTAGTCTACAAATGAAATGGAGCTGCTACAAAGAATTAAGGTTGCTCAAGAATGCCTTGAAGTGATGAGGAAGAAGGAGCAAGATGTGATCCAAGCTGCAGTGGATAGTCTTACCAGATTGATACTCGGCACAAACCTACCTAGTACTGATTCATCACTGGCACAATTGAAGCTCCTATGCACAGTAGTAGATGATCAGGTACAGAGCCTAGAAGAGGTTGCAGAGGCAAATGCCAAGAAAGAGCATCAAAAGGCTCTGAACATTGCCCTAGTGAAGAAGTTAAATGAGCTTCAGTCTGATCTGCAAAAAGCTCAAAAAGATATGAGGGATGCTTTGGATGAGGGGAATCTACTACTTAGTAAGATTTGCCAGCCCCATCTCTTCTGTGATGATGTGCTTGTATAGAAGGAAAAGCTACAATCTGACTTGCAGTTATACATAAGCACCTTCAAGCTGCCATATGACTCTTTTTCAGCTTATGGGCAAACTATTCACTGGTTTCATATCCAGTCTGCAAGAGTAGAGTTAGAGATCAGTAACCGGACACAAGATCTACAGGAACTACAACTAGTTCTACTCCCACGCTTGCAAATACTTCGGAAATGCTATCTCAATCAGGATGCCTAAATGGTGACTCAAGAGATGAGCAGAATAGACGCCATGGAAGAACAGGTCTCCCAGATGTAGACAGAGAAAGAAGTGGCTACCTCCCTACTTGAGTCATTGTCCTTATCTATGAAACAATTTTTATAGGACTTTAAATAAGTTTTTGACAAGTTTTACTCTTTATTGTTATAAACTCTTATTATTTTAATAACAAATGAAAACAAGGGTTGTTCAATTGTACTTTGTCATTGTTGGCAAAGGGGGAGAAGTATTCTAGTATTTAAAATTTTGATGTATGCACTGTATATCTTTCATGTCTATCTCTATAAGCAAATAGTTATACATTGTATTGTTTGCAAAAGGGATAGTGTATATGCTTAGGGGGAGTAATTTTGCTTATGGCGTGATTTTGTTGAAAAACACTTAGTAGTTAAAAATTTTCCTAAGTGTTGCCATCAATGCCAAAGGGGGAGATTGTTGGCATTTTTGATGATTATGTAGTGATTGTCATTGATGGACACACACTTGCATTGAGATCACTTTTTATATGTATGAGTTAAAGCTCAACCAGAATTTGTTCCAACTGCTATGATGTATTATAGTCTTTAGACTATCAGTGTTTTGCAGAAAGTGGTTACCTGTCTCAAGCGGCATGTTGACCCCAAGTGGTTTGAGGATCTCAAGCGGTACAAGGGATCAAAGCGGTAGAACACATATTTTCTAGTCTTCACTTTTGTCAAACTGGCAACCAATATTTTGTGTAAATTGGTATTTTGTATGAACCGGTAATACTCTGTGATGAGTTACCAATCAGCATTTTGTGATGAGTTACCATCCACTGATTGTTTGATGGTGCCAACACTCTGGCAATGCTTTTTTGTGCCATGTTACCAAGTATGTCTAGATTTATTGAACATAGGAAATTGGATTGTAATCCTATTGGACCGACATGAAATCAGATTCCTTTATAAGGACATCATGTCTAGGGTTTTATGTTGTTGTTAGGGTTTTAGGTGGTTGATGAGTTTTTCTAAGACCGATCTTAATTGAGAAGATCAAGTCTGTGAGCTATAACAGAGTGAGGGTTACTAAAGACTGAAATAATGTTGAAATGCATTAGCTATGAGATCTAGTGGATCTAACCAAGCAACCTATGCCATTTGTTAGATCATTCACTTGTTGATTACTTAAATCTTTGACAAGTTTGAAACCCTTAACTGGGTAGGCTCAGCAAAGCTTTTGTAAATCCTCTAACAAGGTGGTTCACATCTGTGGATCTAAAATCCTCTAGCAAGGTAGTCTTTAATCGGACTTATCTCCTAACAAAGATTGAGATTCCTAACAGGATCTGTTCTGGTAAAGAACATTGTATGACCTTAACCGGTCTTAACTGGTCTGACCTTAATCGGTCTAGTTCCTATTCTGCAGATAGTTACTTGTGAGTTTCATCTCACCGTGGCTTTTCCCATTTGGGTTTCCACGTCAAAATATCTTGTGTTATGGTGTTATTGCTCCTGTGGGTGAATGTATTATTTTCTATTTGGTTTGCATGTGTGTTAACCGGCTTGTTTGTTAAACCGGTTTACTGGTTTACTACTAGACTGTTTAAGTGTTTAAATACAGTGTTTTTCGGTATACTAATTCATCCCCCCCTCTTAGTATTCATCATCATTGTTTCATTTGGCTATGCTCAGTCTAGCATTTGCATTTTGTTGAATCATCTTTGTTGTGTAGCTCTTGATTTCTTTGAGCTGTTGTATTTAAAACCCTTCATAACTAACATGATTAAAATTAGTGAACTTTTTACATTAGAACTACAGATATAAGGACTTGAAAGTTTTTTGCAACGCATTTTCATGGAGAATTCGGTGGTCATTGTTGTTACCTTCTTAGTTTTGTCTAGAATAATGTCAAATATAATATACATACTGTTTAGACAATGTAATGTGTTATCTTATTAATGATCTGTCCTGATAATATAAGCAACATATATTTGTCTTAATTTTTTTTAAGTATATAAAATTTATTTCAAGCAACTACCAATTTATTGATTTTTTTCTTGCTTATTTTAAGTAATTACCACTCTATTGATTTTTTCTAATTACTAAATTTTAGAGATAAAAATTGAAAGGGAAAGTAAAAAGGAGGCAAGACAAAATTGTGCAGTCACATGACAAATTTGTAGTTAATTAGTACAACAGACTCCGAAATTTGCATTGTGCTTATGAAAAAATTGCATTTCTATTTGTGAGATTTTGCCAAGATCAAGAGCTCAATGAAAAGTAAAAAATAGAGAGACAAAATATAGGACAAGAATAAACTATATTCTCATCAATAGATAAATGATCAATAGCTACATACAATTAATATGAGCCTACTTATATAGGAAAGGCTATATGGATATGTGAGCACACAATTATGACATGTGGCTCATTAAGAAACAAGGGTAGGTAGGGATAAGTAGGGGTAGGTAGGAGAAACAATATAATATCCCACAAGATGTGGATCACTCACCGAATGTGGAATGTAACAACAAGATAAGACCATAAAAGGTGGAAATCTCCTACAACACACTATCCTAATGTTGCACAAACACCCAAGTGTCTCATACCCAAACTACTATGATATGCATTATCCTAAGTAAAATTAAGTAAAGTGTACTAATATCCTCTATGAATAAATAATTACACCAACATCCCCCTCAATGAACCTTAGGGGAATGCACTTAAGTCTACAATACAACTAAAGAATGCAAGATGGGTCTCGACTACAAGGCCATGTTAGGTACCCATGTACAAATGCAAATGCACACAAACCAAGGCAATCTCTCATAAAGAAGGGAAAGAGAGAAAAATCCAATGGGAAAAAAAACCTCCCCCAAAAACAAAGATGAAAACTATAGACAAAGAACTCTCATAGAAGTATGTGATGGACAAAATCCCATGTGAGGAAAACGTCCCCCCCATATGAGAGAAGGAGAGAGATTAGGTAGCCCTACCTCAATGTAGATTTTGTACCAATGGTAGAAGATCAAAGATGTATGAAGAAATTGCTCCACAACGTTGAACAACATTCCTCCCCTTGGGAAGAAACAAAACCAAAGGTGTGTCCATGAAGTCTCCCCAATCATAAAGGGAAGATGTAGGGAAAAAACTCATGATGAATGGAATCTCTAAAAACTTCTCAAGTTTCCCCATGTCGATGCTGAAGGTTACCCCCTCCAAAGGTGGTGAACTGATCCACACTGCTGAAAAAGGTACTCCAAGATATAGTGGAGATGAATGTAGAACAATATACAAAGACTCACATGTCTGCTCTAAGGATAAAGACACCTCCTCCAACTGCTATACAAAAGTATCCACAACCATGTCAGCCTCAAAAGAATGATCATTTAGAGAATGTACAAGAGGGTCAGAGTGTTCCCTTGCAACAATTGAAGAAGGATCATCTTCATCACAGAGAATATGAATGCCATTAATGATGTTTCCCAAATCTACAATGTAGGACTTCACAAACAAACTTGTAATGTCTATCAAGTAGTCATCCCAATCAACTGAAGCTGGAAGACATGGAATATCCTGCTCCACTGAATCACAAGAAGGCAAAATTGTCACACTAGTTGCATCATTAGGTGCAATAGGTGATGTGATATCAAGAGGAGGAGATGAAATACAAGGCTCAAGAACATAGTCGCATGTGAGAATTCCAAAGTTGAAGCACCCAAAGTTCTCCTCAAAATCTGAATCATCAACATAAGAAGATTTAATCTCATTGATAGGACCAAAATGTGAAAAGGAGTACAACCAAGATGCATAATCAACCACCCCTATTGCAATGATAGCTCTAGTCTCCAAGTCTCTAATGATAACTTAATTAGGTGTGAACTCCATATTTTTCTTAGTTGCCCCAAGTGTGATTTGATAGATGAAAAGCAGATTGTTTGTCAAGTGGGCTACACACAACACATCATTGAAGGAGTTATCCCCAATGGCAATAGATCCTTTCCCAATCACATATGGATGTATGTATGATTTCCCATCAAAATTTGTGGCATGTGGAAAGGGTCAAATGAAGAGATCATAGACTACAAAGATTCCATATGATGAGAAGCTCCTAAATCTATAAGCCATCTTCCTGAATCATAACTCATCTTCCTAAATCATGACTTATAGTAGTACAAAAAGCTTGTCCCTTTCCTTTATCTGTCCCAAAAGAGTGATCCTTTCCTTTATCCTTTTCCTTGGAAGAAGAAGTCGATGTAGACATTCTAGAAGGAAAAATAATTTTTTTCCTCTCAAGAAGATTCTTCAACTCATCATTATCCTTCTTGTAACAAAAATGTTCATCATGTCCTAACTTTTTGCAATATGCACAAAAAAGGTTGTTCTTAGATTTCCTCTTAGGTGAGGATGTAAAATCACCTTGTTGTGGAGAGGAGAATTGTGCTACATCTTTTTGTAGTTTAGACATACGTTTCTTTTGGTTCTTTCCATTTCCTTGATTCCTTTAATTCTCTTTATTAGCCACCCAAGCTTGTGACTTTGAAGATTTGATAATCCCCATCTTGGTCAACTTAGATTGCTCAAGTATCAACATCTCCGTGAATGCATCAAAGGAGGCAGAAGTGTATGAGGAACCTTGGGCTAACCTATGGGTATGAAAGCTATATACAAAGGTTGCATACTCTGATGGAAGCTTGTCCAACAAGTTATAAACCAATTGAGCATCCTTTCTGTCAATGCCACAATCATTTAACTTTGGCCTTAGCTCATTTTCTTTTGTGACATAATCTTGGATTGTATCAAAATCCTTGGGATCCAATGGTACGAGTTCACTATCAAGCTTGTAGCCCTTAATCTCATCAACTTGACCATACAATTTCTCATAAATATCCCAAGCCTCTTTAATTGTAGTACACTTATCAATGTGAAAAATGAGGTCATCTGATACATACTTTCTTAATGTTCCAAGTGCAATAGCATTCTTAGTGATACATTCAATTTATGCATTAGGATCAACCTTAGGATCAGGTGGTGCTATTACAATTCCATTTACATAATGAATGAGTTTTTTTTCCATTAGTTTATTCCATGCCTTTATCTTGCATGATGGATAATTATGAGGAGCTAAAGGTGGAGATTTAGGAGATCCCATAGCACCAAAATGAAAAAAAAACAAGATAGAGAGAATCACAATTAGACAAGACACCCCCCCAAATTACTCAATCGAAAATCCCCCCCACAAAAAAAAAATAATGATGGTTTAACACTTTATACTTAGTGTGTGTACAATGGGCCACTTGCAAAACAAAGCAAGGATGGACTTCTGATTTCAGCTTTACTTCTTCTCAAAATGAGATATAAGAGACTTCAAGAAATACTACAAGAGATCTAAGTGAGGTCCAAGCAAAAATACAAGTGCCAAATAGGCCAAGAATAATCAAATACTGAATATAAAATTTCTTCTTACAATAGCATCAATTTCATATCACCATGTAAAAGTAGATGAAAAAACACGCACTTTGAAAAAAAACACCTAAAAAGGAGGTCGTATGACCTCAAATGAAGCCTTCGAAGTTGCAAAATCTAGGATTAGACAGACACAGACATGAAATATACAAATTCTAAAAATTCTATCCATCAAAATCATAAACTTCCCCCACCACTACGAAAACCACAAAATTCTAGCCCATTTCAAAACAAATTGCACCAAAAAAGGAGCAAAAATGAACAAGATATGGCCATTTGAAGTTGAACTGCAAAACCAAAAAGCCAAATGTAAGGGGCTACCAAATTTTTTTAAAATTGATGACATCATCAGACTACTAGGTTAAATTAGATCATCTTCCAGCCATCACGAAAGCTTCGCCTCCTTGCCTGCATGGTGCTTGTATGGTACAGACGTGTTGATCTGGCATGATATGATTAGTGGGTGATGCTGACGTGTCCATACAGTCGGTCTACATGATGGTACAACTAAGTGAGGCATGGACTGCAAAATATGCACCAACCAACTGGAGACTGACGTGGTGGCGAGCTGGCTGGAGCCAACTGGGCACTACGTGGTGTAGTGAAATGGTGCCACGTGGCACCCCTTCGAAGAAAAAAAAGGGTCGTCGACTTGACCGAGGGCAGAGTCCGTGTGGTGGGGTCGTGGTGCCCATGTGGCAGGTTGACTGCAGGAGAAATTAAGTCTTCACTGGGAGCAACAACCACAGGTGGTGGTCAGCAAGAGGACCGATAGAGAGGTGGTTGGACGACCAACGAAGCAGCAACCAGTAGCAAGGTTCTCCGGTGACTGACAAGCAACCTTGCAGTGGTGGAGAGAACGAAAAGGAATGGACGATAGTGGCGCACGAGCCGAAGTAGTAGGACCAGCAGAAATCTGATGGGTACAGTGGCAGTACACCTCCAAAATGAAGGTGTGTAGACTACAGGAGGGGGGTGGTCACGGGACCCCTACACAATATTTTTTTTGTTTTTTCTTAAAATAGAATTTTTACAATAACAAAAAAATGCGAAAAATTAAAAGTATGGAAATTGAATTTTTTCCACAGCAAATATAGATATATATGTATATATTTTATTTTTATTTTTTTTTAAAAATTGTACCATATTAGCTTATAGGCTAATTTTTTCCTCCAGAAATGTCTTTCTCCAAAATAGGCAGATTTTATATTTAATTTTCATGGACACAACCTCCCAGACTCAACCGTGATGTCCAAATTTCCACAGGATGCCCCCCAAAATAATAGATCACCAAACCCAAAAATTGAAGCCTCCAAAATATCTCCAAAAGACTAATCAATGACGCCCTTTAGGTTTTGATACCATGTGATATTTTGCCAAGATCAAGAGCTCAATGAAAAGTAAAAAATAGAGAGACAAAATATAAGACAAGAATAAATGATCAATAGTTACATACAATGAATATGAACCTACTTATATAGGCAAGGCTATATGGATATGTGAGCACACAATTATGACATGTGGCTTAATAAGACCATAAAAGGTGAAAATCTCCTACAACACACTATCACAATGTGACACAAACATTCAAATGTCTTATACCCAAACTACTATGGACTTCATTACCCAAGTAAACTTAAGTAAAGTGTAATAATATCCTATATGAATAAATAATTACATCAACACTATTGCATATAGTTACTTTAGTTTTTCATCCAGAATTCTTTAGTTCCACTTAAGAATTCTTAATAGAAGAGATTTAAAAACTAGGAAGCTTTTTTCTTTGAAAAGGTTCCTTAGTTTTTTTAGCAATATTTGCTGAGAAATTTTAGCTAGCTTTTCTCTCTAGGTTCATAACAGAAGTTTTCCAGTTTGTGTAACATTATAATTTGAGAGAATCATTTGCCCTCAGAAATGGGAATACACGATACCTCCATTGGACACCTTGCTTACAAAAGGATCCTAACTTTTTTCAGAAGCACCCAAGGATTAATTTTAGCAAGCTTCCCTCCATAGTGTCCTTAGATGATAGCATTCCATTTACATGGCATTGACACAACATGGTAAAAGTGTAAATGCAATTCAATTTTAGCTAGGTTTAAAATGGAAAAAACTTGGCAAAAACTAGGGGACCTAAAATAGGAATATTATATTTGTAAGAGAATAATTTTTTATTTTTCTATTTGATGTGAAATATAATGTATACCGATTATACAATAAACATACTATATTAAAATATTAAAAGTCTGTAATAATTTTAAAAAATCATTTTTTTTACTTTTATCAACGAGGGTATCTGTTAAAATATATATGCTTAGTCCTAAGATAGTAGGCAAGTATCGTTTTCATTGAACACAACCTACTATTTTAGGGTAAACCCAAAATTTTATACAGAAACCTCGAACCCTCAGTAGGGAATAATTTGAAGAAAAATCCTCAAAGTGTTTATATTCTTGTCTTAGATGTAAAAATGAGGTTAAAAAAAAATAAAATTTATATATAAAATAAGTTTCAGAACCAATTTTGAAAAATTGCTATGGCATGGCAAATGAGTTACTTTGGGTAATTCTGAATTTTTGGAGTGTAATGCTACTATGGGATCAAAGCTTAAATTTAATTGTTTTCCAATATTACACTAACATAAAAAATCACCTGCCCTTTAAAAATGGGATTCCAAGCTACCTACGTGGAATCCCAATCTTTAGCCTATGATAAATATATGCGGGTTCAGATACCTTATTGGAAGGTTGTTATTTGCAGTCCTTACTGGGCCATAGTTTTTGAACAGCATGAGGGTTTTGTTGGATAATGTTGTTTTGGTATCTTTTATAACAAGGAAATTGAAGTGCAATGAAAAAAATCACTAGATATATCACGTAATTTTATGTGACTACTATACTACGGTATTTATTCTCTATAAAGGTCATAAGTGTTATCAAGTGTGGAAAAACAAAATAATCATTACAATTTTTATTTTATGTGACTACTATACTACGGTATTTATTCTCTATAAAGGTCATACGTATTATCAAGTGTGGAAAAACAAAATAACCATTACAATTTTTATTTTATGTGACTACTATACTACGGTATTTATTCTCTATAAAGGTCATAAGTATTATCAAGTGTGGAAAAACAAAATAACCATTACAATTTTTTTTTAGTCTCTTTACTAGCTATAACATAAATCTTAAGAATGCAACTCTTTATTTGTCTTCCCTATAAATGGAAGAGAGTTTTTATTTTTTGGTCAATTTTCCAGAACCAAAGGTAAATGCTCAGCTGATCCATCAAAGTAACAGACACCAGCACGTCAACTAAATCGAATGTTATATCTCAGTGATAAATTGCGTTTATTACAAAGATTGCTGTCAGAAGTGGATATGTTTGTGATCCTACTAAAAAGCAGGACTAGTAATTCATTAATGTCATGACAACTATCATAGAACTCCTAAAAGAATTCATGAAGATAAATGTTTATCAGTAAAAGTTGAACAGTAAACTTCAATGATTGTCCCCTGAATCGTCACATAGCAAGAGTGAACCTTAAAGACATGCCAAACTGTGAGTCCATTTAAATTCTTCTTGATTGAGGTAAATTCAAAAGATTAAAGAAGGCACATAAGTTAGCAAAGATCTTATAACCGTGCCATGGATCACCATGCATGACTTCTTAGAAGATTCAAAAAAGACATTGTCAGAAACAATCACAATCAGGATAATAAAATTTACACATTTCTCTGTTTAGACTGTTCATCGTTGGAAGTGACTTGTCAAAGAAGAGCATCAGAATCATTAAAAATAAAAAGATCTTATAACCGTGGCACGGATTACCATGCATGACTTAGATTAGAGAAATTAAAAAGACATCATCAGAAACAATCACAATCAGGATAATAAAATTTTACACCTTCTGTTTTGATTGATCATAGTTATTAGTTGGAAGTGACTTGTCAAAGAAGAACATCAGAATCATTAAAAATACAAAGAGGAAAAAGAACCCATCGGGTGATAGTCTACCGACCACGAAAAGGGATGTTTATGTCTAGTACTGAAAATTTATTTAATGGAATACGCTTAGACATGACGTAATTGCGAACTCCCATAGTATGCCCTCAAGATTCCACTGCTTACTCTACTGATATTGAAAATATGTATGTGTGACTTACTTCGGAAGAATGCGGCCAAGAAAATCCCCAACCACCTTGTTTAGCAAGTAGAATTTACTATCTCGATATGAAGAAAATTACAGCTGTTACTCTAAATTAGACGTATTCAATGCTTACTTGTGGAAGTTATTGATATGCACCCAGAACGTCAAGGACACAGTTAATTCTAAAATAGGAATATCAACACCAACGACAAATTTACAGGCAACAGATCCAAGCATATAAATACAAACAAAACCCTAAAGTTGAAGGGAGCCATGACTTTGAATATCCACGACAAGAAGGGGAAAAGGGGAGGAAATAACTTAAGAGCAATGAAGTTAAGAGACCACCAAAAAAATCCCTAAATTTTGGAATGAAATGATACCTGAATGCCTGCCGAAGATTGTTTGCTCTTCTTGCAGATAATAGTTTTGTTTGATAGGGACTGAAAGACGAAGATTTGATTTTTTTATTAGACTACAACAACATAACGATCGATAAGCTGGCGGAAATAAAATCTGCAGCGAACACGCTTCCTTCCCTGCAGAACGCCACGCAAAACCATTGCCAGCTACCAAGACGGGGAAATATGTGCCCCAGTTTTGAAACGATTTTCAGACGATGCAAAAACAAAATAACACTGGGAAAAAGGCTAGCAACCAGTCAAAAATTAATAATATTTATGAAAAAATAACATTTAATAGCATCTTTTCTAAAACATTGGCTTAAACACTGTATGCATGATTGTCGAGGGAAAAATTAATAGAAAGGAGCCTAGCGAAAACATTAGTCTCCACCTGAAAGGCAAGAACTAATAAGCAAAAACTCATGACCATCCCCGGGCTAAAATTACAACACTGATACCTCACATTGCGATCCCCGAGCCACCACCACCATTAGTCGGATCCACACCCCACACGTCCAAATCCACCTTAATAACTTCATCCCTGATACCATTGCTTGCAGCTCACTATCAAATCTGAGGAGGAGGATTCCAGTGCAAAGAATTGGTACCTTCCTTTCAGATCTTACCGGATGTGATCTATATCTACATTGATTAGTCTTATTTCCATAGCCATTGCAAGTATAACAGTGTCCATGAAAGTTGTAACCCACCTTGTTTGTTTCAACCGGATTAAGATTATAACTCACAACATGACTTCTACAATGATTTGCTTTATGAGAAAACCTCTCTCGACTATAACACTGAAATACTTCTACAATTTACTATCTTATGTCCCAACTTATTCCATTGAAAACAACAGCCATTAAATGAAGGATACCTTTGAGCATTAGATTTCTGATTCCAGGATTTCCTTTGATCTTTTGACTTCTTCTCCATTTCAGCTTTGACTTCTTTGTTTTTCTCTTTATCAATCTGTTCCAAACTCATACCGTGATGAGAACCAAGTTTGGTCTTCTCCAAATGACCTTGTTGCATGCTGATCAATTCTTCTAGAGCTTACCACTGTCAAGGACTTTATTTTCTGTCTTAGGATTCTTTACTTCTTTCTCTAGCTTTTCACATTCTTCAGACTTTTGGTTGATTATTTCTTTCAGGGATTGTTGTATCTTATCTTTCTCCTCATTCAAATTTTTAATACTCTCATTTATTTGATTGTTAACCTCTTTATGCCTCAACTTGAATTTTTAGATTATCTCTCTCTACTTTTGCACACATTCATTGTCTATCTTCACACTCTCTTTCAATTCTTCATTCTCTGATTCATCACTTTCCAAATATTCAAGACTTGTCTTAAAATTTTCATCCATTTGAAAATATTTGGTCAGGCACATAGGTGTCATGATTCAACCAACACGAGTCTCCCTCAAGCGGTTAGGCTTTCAAGCAAGGGACCAAAGCTCTAATACCAATTGTTGAGTAGGTTGAAAGGACTGGAATACCTAGAGGGGGATGGGTGAGTCAATATTTCCATAGATATAAAAACTTTCCTAAACTTTAATCTTCCACAAAGATATAAAACTTCATTAATCATGCTTAACATATATAAACAACAAATGTAGAATAAACATGAATAAAGAGAGTCAAGCAACAACACCAAATTTTATAAATGGAAAAACCACATGGAAAAAAGCACAAAGAGTATCACCTCTCAAGAGAATATAACTAGTTATAGAGAGTTTACAGAAGGGGTGGCTCACTGCCAGATTACAAAAATGACTCATTGCTAGATTGCTCACTGCAAAGATACAAAAGAGGACACAATGTTGGAATGCTCACTACAAAGATACAAAAAACCACACACTATTAGAATGCTTACAACAACAAAAAAGATTGAACTGAAAATGATTGCATCTCCAAATGCATGAGGTCAGTTCCAAGATTAAGATCAAATCATAATTAACAAACTCTATAGAAGATCCGATTAAAGATCTCTATACCACTATCCTGCATAAGGTTTGGTGAAGGATTGTTGCATTATTGCAACACTATCTTCCTTCATTGTCTACAACTCACACTTCACACTCTGCTTCTCTTCTATCTCCTTTGCTTTGTCTCTTTTGCATATACTTCCTTAATCATCCTCACTCTCTTATTCTCTTTCTCCTTGTTTTCATTGACTCATTATACATGCAACTACACACACACACACACACACACACACCAAAGTATATGAACATGAAATAATGTGTCAACCAAACCCAACATGATATCTAACATAAACAAGACCTACATGTTGGCCTCCGCAAGATCTCCACATGCTTCCTTTTCCATACTTCATTAGCTAATGCATATAGCAAGATTACCGAAATGAGGCAGGGTCAACCAAACCCAAAGATACCAACCCATTATCACAAAACTTAATCATAATACCTCCAAACTCCAAAGATACAAACTCCACATATGCCATGAATACTACAATACAAAAACTCGAAGAGATACAACAATTATAACCATAAATAGCTAACACCAGATTATTAAGCATCAAATAATTGAAAATCTCATTGTTGTTTCCTTTGGGCCCTTTAAAGACATGGCTACTCTACAAGAAATAAGGATTAAACAAATTTGGGGTCTTATTCAAGATATGACTAATATTAACTGGTAGAAGAAGATAAACAGAATGATCAAGATTGGATAAAATGTAATTTTGATAGGTGTTCCAAGGGTAACCCTAGACAAGCTAGTGCGGGTGTTGTTCTCAAAGGTCATAAAGGGAGACTTATTCAATGCACTGCTAAGTTCTTAGAAATAAAATCTAACAACTTTGTTGAAGCCATTGCTTCCTGGGAGGGCATAAAGCTTGCTAAAGATTTGTGCTTTACCAGGGTTGTGATGGAAGGAGATTCGAAGTTGATAGTTGACATATTAAAATAATAAATTATAGGCCTATGGGAGATCAGATCCCCAGTGAGAGAGAGTTTGAAAATTCAAGGATTTTTCACAACTCAAAGTTTAGTATATATTCTGAGAAGGATTTTTCACAACTGAAAGTTTAGAATATATTTCTCAAATCAATAACCTTCGCCTTCAATCCAAGTACAACAGTTGGCATGCATTGTACAAACCGAGTTCACATCTTTCGTTCTTTCACAGTACCCGCCAAAATATTTAGTGTCAAGGAATTCGAATTTAAGTCGCCTGCGTCTGAACTCTTTCCATTTCAGTATGTTCAACACATGTTGCTCATTTTTACGGGGATAAACCTTCTTGGATCGATACCAAAAGTTGAATAAATGAACTGTCTTTTCATTTGAGCGAACATACATGAATCCTGCGTTGGGCTTATTGTAGAGATTAGTTGCTTTCCTTCTCTAACAATCTGCCTCGGATGAGAATTTAGTAGAGGGATCTCGAAACCACATAATATCGGCATCCTGGATAATAATAGTATAATCTGAATTATTCTGATGAAAAATCAGGAAATATGATATAAATTTATTGTACAGTTTTCTCCAAACCCTTGACGAACATGAAAACCTAACTTACCGAGAAAACGAAGTTATATCTTCGCTCCAACACTTGTCCGAAGAAACGAATCCTTCTCCACATCATTTTCAAATAACCTCGAGTCATGTAAAGCTTTTCTCCCGAGAAATCGACTCCCTCTGTTTTCATCAGACAACAATGCGGATGAATTTCCCGGCAGCGATTGAGCGCCTTCTCATCTACGGCAACAATCAACAAATTTTACAACATCGCCTCGGTTCCGTTACCGATGTGGAAACTTTTCAGGAATAAATCCACCATGCTATTCTTCTGCGCCCACGCCGCATTCAGAGTCGTGATTAGAACGGTTTTCTCCTGGTTCGCCGCTTTTGAAAGGCTTACTTTTAGCTCGTCGGTAACATCTGATGAATTATAAGGAGGCTGCGAGAAACAGAGGAAACTGTAAATCAGTGCAGGGCTCTAAATCACACCTATTTCTAAACTGTTAATTTTATATTGAAATCTTGTAAATTAGCATAGACATCTTTAGTACACCTGTCTAAAAACAGGGGAAAATTATATTTTCAATAATTTACTTTATAGAAGATTCAGAACTGGTGTCTCTTTAGACGTATTTAAAATATCTTTGCAATTTCAAAAATTATTTGTGAAATCATATGTATTTATTTTTGAATTAATGTTTATTTCAGTGATTCGTGATATTGAAAAATTGAATTGCATATATAATCTATAAAAGAGGCAGAGATAGATCACTGTAATTCAATTCTTTACTGTATTCTTTACTGTAAATCAGTGCAGGGCTCTAAATCACAGCTTTTTGAGCACGGTTTTAGGCAAATAGGTGTAAATACAATGACAGTAAGCGAGAATTGTAATGAATGAATGAATAACAAAAGTCTGTTAAAAAGGTCAGTTATACCTATTGCAGTTACTGATGAATTAAAAAGGTGAGAATATCTTACAATATCTGGATCTGTTGCATAATCGTCCATCTCTGAATGGAACAGCGTTTGCATTGTAGAGAATCGGAGTGAAGGAAGCCTGAAGTTGTTCATCAATAGCAAAGTACACACAACTCCCACCACTATTATGCAAGCCAGAAATGCACTCACCGTCCTCGCGACCCTCTGATTAACTCCTTTCATTCTGGCCTGTACAGAGATTTACTCAATTCCCCCTATTTGTATCCTCGAAAGCGGTTCTCTGTGTTAAATTAATATTTTTGAGCCCCATAAGATAGTAGGTTTCAAGAAGTTGCACGAGAAACATTAACCTGGTTTCCACTCTCCACTCTCCACCATAGGACTCAAGAGGAGAGGATAAGGAAACTACAAATGGTAGGTCTATAAGGCCGCTGCCTCGAAAGAGTTAGAAAACACGGATTACAAGGATTTTTATTTTCCCTTTATTGCTTTGCTTTGTTTTGACTATAAATTTCTACCACAGGAAGACACAAAAAGGTTTAGTTTATGTGTTGTATAGGGGAAAGGATCCAGTAGTTGAACCCCTTTCAATTTTTGTGATAGAAGATGTTGATTTAATATCTCCATACCTGATGATTTAATGTCCAACTTTTGTACAACAATGATAAGTACCAATAACTGAATGAAATATACTATTTGTTGTGAAAAGTAACCAATCATGTGATGCCACATCAGTTGCACAAGTATTGGGGCCCCTTTTGCATGTCTATTGGTCTCACCTTTTTTTTGGTTGTTTTGGACACCTTGGCAAAAAGCATGCTGATGTGGCATCATATTTGATGATGTGGCCCTAAAACCTTAGTTATAAGTAGGGGACTTGCCAAGTATGCTGATATAAAAAATTCGAAGTGATTTGAAATTTCCACGTAGCATTTTGAGAAGCACAAAGTTAGGGTGCACGACTACTAGGTCATCTCCCCTATTAAACCCAACAAATTCAACCGACAAGACAGTGCGTCTACCTTAGAAAACATCGAGGTATTTGATTTTATGGAAGTGTGTTGAATTTTCCCTAATGGGCTCGGTCCTCGAAGATAGTATTTTAAAGATAGACTATATACATACTCTATTTAAATATTATGTCATGAATTAATAATTTAATATTTTATTTATATATAAAAAAAATATTTATTCAATGTGTAATGGTAAAAATTAATGTTGGATTATTAAAATGAATGATGTTTATCTATTTATTTATTTATCTAATCTCACATGTCATTGTTCATTAAAAGAGTTTTTATTACATAAATTATTTAAATGGTTTCAATCTACATTATTCACTCTCTTAAACATACATAAAAGTATATCTTTGAGTATAGAATGTCTAATTGCATATGCAAAATTTTCATAGGCATTTTGTATGGGTTATTTCCTACAATAAAGGAATTAAGGTCCTTGAAACACGTATTCTATAATATTGGTTTCCAATAATAAATAAGTAATGTCCAGTGAATTATAGGTTAATTTCTTGTTATAAGTAAGAAATATCTTTAATTTTGTGATATTTCTAGTAAATGTTCTTTTAAGAATGTAATATATTTTAATCATATCTTTTATAAAATATTTTTTTTGATTCAATAGGGAGTGGGAATGGGGTCAATAATATGAGCAAGAGAGTTTTTAAACTCCTTGGCAATGGCGGTTAGTATGGTAAGGATGATTCTGGTGATGATAAAGACAATGGAGATATTGAAGATTGGCTTCGTGGTTAGATATTTCAGGATAGGGATGATATCCTATAAAGTCTCTGGTTGGAGTGGCAATGTCCAGTGCATGAACATTGGGAGACCTCTTCAGGTGTATTTTTTGCAAGTGTTGCTCCTAAGGGTGGTTCTTCTCTAGGGTTGTATAGGGTCTTTCTCTCCCTTACAATCCTTTGTCCTTCCATACCCCATATGCATCTTGGAGCTATTCTTGGTCCTCATAAAGAATTTCTATTTGCTTTTGGTGCAATCAATTGCTTGGAAGTCTTTTAGGGATGGTTTGTCTTGTTCATGTCCAAAGCGTTTGAAAGGATGTTGTTGTGTGGGGGTTGTCACTCATGCTCACTATGTCTCATTCTCAGATGTTTTTCTTCCCATTTAATCTCCCTTTTTTGGTCTTGAATGTTATCATTTGTTGGCTAATCTAGTCGACTTTGGAGAGGGCCTTACCTCCAAGGGGGTTTCATTAAGTGTAGATAAATACTTTCTTTGTGTTGGGGTGGTTTTGACCTCCATGGAGGTGCCTTCTATTTTTAAGTCCTCTGGTTCCCATCCTATCTTATTATGGATCTAGGAGGGTGTTGCCTTGGTGGAGGATTCTACCATGCCACAATCTACTAGTTTCTTCAAGGATAAGTGCATCAAAATGAAAAAGCCTAATCTTGGATGAGAAATTGAAGATATTTATGCACTCAGATTTTGAAGATGCAATAAGAATAAGAGTTGTAGTGCTTTGAATCTACTTTCTAAACTACAATTTTTTTCAATGGTGGAGATTAAGGGGTTTGAAAATTGGAGCCACACAAGCTAATAACGTTTTTATCAAAGAAAATATTGCATAGTGTCTTGTGTTCCCCCTATGATGTTAATTGTTTTTAGTATTTCAAAAATTAGTTTAGTGTATAATTAACTTTAGGGAGTAATTAACTAGCATTGTGTATTTATGCCCAACGTTTTAATAGATATATGAGTTTTTTACTAATTTTCAAAATAGAAAATTTTTAAAGGCAAAACTAAGTGTCCAAACACCAAAATTTTATGAAAATCAATTTTTTTGTTATGTATAGAATAGAGTCTAGTTTGTCCAAATAAAATTTATTTGAAATTTAAGGAATGGTTAAAAATATCTTGATTTTGCCCCCCCTTATGCTAGGGTATGTTTATGAGAAGAAGATGGTGCCATGTTTCTCTAATGCATAACCGGAATATTGAGAGGGAAGGGGTGAATCAATATTCCTTTGAACTTACTTAAACTTATAATTAACTAATGACATAACACACTAATACATTTGGTCTATATTTCTGATGGAGATGGTATATTGGGACCAAATTTGATTTTTGTTTGAAAAAAAAGCCCAAATTCCTCAGAATTTCGACATTAATTTGACATTTGGTTTCAACAGAGAAGGCATTAATAATGAAATTTGTTTGTTTTTTTCAAAAAAGTGCCCACGTTCGTCGGAATTCCGGCGACAACGGGCATTATTTAAAAAAAAAAAGGCAAGTCATTTGTGCATTGTTGCAATCCCGCCCAGGTGTCCAACTTGTGTTGCATTGCAAACATCATTTACTAGTTTTTACTGAATTGAATATCTCCTCCCACTCAATTAATTAGCTTGCTAGAATAAGCAGGCAGGGAACCCATTGTTCAAACTAGGTTGGCGGGGGGGGGGGGGGGGGGGGGGGGGCGCGGAATTCTAGATGCAATAGGTGGACATGGAACTGAAGAAGCTACAATGTGTAAACCATTAGTTTATGCCCTAGAAAATCTAGTTTCAAACCGAGTGAAAGCAATAGTTCATTCTTGTTCGAGAGCCAATTGGACTAGAACAATTGCAAACCCACGTAGGTAGATTCTTCACCTTAATTACATCAATGAAAAAATTACACCATTCCTTTCAAGAGATTCTACAACTTTTTCTTTTATATATGCTAGCTATGCCTGAATTCTTGTGGGATATTGACCGATTGTGGAAGCAACTACTATCTATTGAAGGGGAATTCCACCCATAGAATTGTAGGGGTCCAAGAAACTACGATCTATGGAAGGGGCCGATTAGACGTTCCATACCTTCCTTCCCAGAATCAATATTGTATTCTCAATGGATATAACTCCCTAATTAGTTGAGGGTTGCTTCGAGAAAGCTATGCCTAGAACCGGGTAAGGCTCTCTACAATAAGGGGACTACTCTCCCATAATCCATATACTTGGGCTTGACTAGAGCCATAATCCTCCATGCGATAAAATCCATGATCGACTAGTTAGTCATTCTCTTAAGGCATTTGTGTTTGCCAAATACCATGCCCAAATAGGTTAGTTATCATCTTAAAGTAAGCATACTAAAATCTTCGCATTCACTTCATTTTTTTCCTCTCGTCACCTTCTAGTAAACATGCCTAATGTGGTGGTGCCTATGTGCCATCCTTAGGCACACATGGTGGGTCTGATTTTATTCATATGTGAGTACACATTAGAGACATTTAGCATGATTTCCTTTTTTTTTTTAAGGTTTGTGTTGTGTCCCAATGAGAGCATGATATTGGTTTTGTACACTAGAAAATTTGGGTTGAATTCAACATGCACTTAATTAAACTTAATCTGGGATTATATAATGCCACACACAATGAGGATGGATCATCCATCCCCTAGTGCTTCAAGAGGAGCACATTCACATAAGGGACAAGAAGAATCATATCACTTTGAGAGTTTTCACCAAGATGAGTAGCTCGAGTATGGACCTCAAATCTTACAAGCCTTATAGAATTTGATAGGTGTGATATAGGATAGGTTTTGACCCACAAAAGAGGAGCCTCATGAGGATCCACTTGTAGTAGAGGAGCATATACTTGCATCTTGGGAGCTTATTAGGAGTTCTCCTTGAATTTGGGAAATACACATAGAGGAGATAGAATATTGATCAATACACATTACACAGCCTCATCATGCATAAATACATGAGGTATAGACTATAGAAAACACATATCATGAGCCAAAGGATCATATTCAATAGTTGCTTCATCTCCAATCCTCTACATTTTTAAGATCCACAAATGGGGTTGAGGCTAAGTCTTGGTTACTTAGCTTGGACTTATGCTTTGGGTCGCATCTATATGTGAGAAACATAAAGGCAAAATTTGAAATGCAATTTTTGAGAGGACTTGCTTCCACCTTGTGGTACTGGGAGGATAAAATGCACCAACTCACATTGGAAACCCTCTCATGGGATACCATTTTGGAGTGCTTCAAAGCATGTTCTATTTCAAAATATAATTGACAGAGATGCATAGATGAGTTTCACAATTTACATAATGAGGTTTCGTAGTGGCTCAACATGAGAGCTAGTTTTTGGAGTTCTTGTAGTTTGCAGATTACATTCAAGACAAGTTAGTTTTCATTTATTTCATTACTAGAAGTGGAAATACCAAAATTTTAGTTTTCCTACACATGGCCAATCCAAATGACTTTGGGGTTGCTATGGAAAAGTCTCTTATGGAAAATAAGGTACATGGGAGGACACAAGAGGCATGAGACAAGTTTTTAACCTTGATCAAGGGACTAAAGTGTCCATAGGCCTCCCCATCCTTCAAAGGAGAATTTATACTTACTATAGGATTTCAAAGAAAAAATCAATAGTATAAATATTAGGGACAAAGGTCTAGAAAATAGTAGGGGCCATAGGGTAGTGACATGCGACCATCATCGAGACAAGGATCTATTCACACTAGATATAATATCTTTTGGAGGTGGTACAATAGCTTCCAATTCTAGAGGTGTTGAAATAGGAGAATCAAAACAAGATATCTCTATCTCATTAGGATATTTAGTACATTCCTAATAAGAATGTTCCACTTTCATAACATATTCGTTCAAATGATTATCAATATAATCAATGGTACTAAGTATATCCACAACAGGGTCACATCAAAGTGTACAATCATTAAAATATTTTGAATTTTCCTTACTATTTTTGAGATATTGAAAGAAAACATGTGATAGAGACCATAATGTGTGGTATCCAACACTTAAACTAATTAGTCCTAAGACATGATCATTTCTAGTTCTTCATGCATATTTTGTTGGTGTAGAATATTCTAGATCTAAAATATTCATTCTAGTTAAGTTTACTATTTGATGTTGTCTTGTTAGGATAACATTTATTTGGTGTCCAATATTGCATGTGACCACTTCCTACTATTCTAGATAGGAGTTGCTATTCTAGTGGAAATGCAATTTCTATATATTATTCACCATATTGTAACTTCCTTAATCCATCTTTTAATATGTTTTAGGTATCGCATTGAAAATTCTATACTTTCTATAATATATTAGCTTACCAACACTAGCCATTTATTTTGAATTCCTTTCTCTTCCTAGATGGTATAAAAGTGGTCTCTGATCTTAGTTTGTTAGTTCAGTTTATATGGTGTATTTTTTTTTTTAATACAGTTGCATATAATCTTTGGTTTATTGTGTGATTAATATTAAAAAAATTGTCCATGATCTAATCAAGTTCATTTGAGTGATTAAGTTGAGGGGTAATTTTACATGAAAGATGTGTATCTTTGATTGATGTATTTACGCCCATGTGGCTTGAAAAGCTTGCATAGAAGATTTCCTAGTACAAGTTGCAACATATTTTGTATTCAATATTTTTTCCTACTTCGGAGTTTTAATGTTGGTAGAAATTATATTCTGCTAGTCTAGGTTTGAAATAGTTGCAACGAAACT
This sequence comes from Cryptomeria japonica, assembly GCF_030272615.1. Taxonomy (NCBI): domain Eukaryota; kingdom Viridiplantae; phylum Streptophyta; class Pinopsida; order Cupressales; family Cupressaceae; genus Cryptomeria; species Cryptomeria japonica. Next base: position 97,119,044 of record NC_081411.1, read on the forward strand.
ACAATATCCATTTAAGTATGTTTTTGACATTTCCTAAATTTGTGTTTAATTGTCATCCACATTATTTCACTTTTTGTCCATGTCTTGATTCTAGTGGGTTGTAATACTCCACCTGTATTTGGTTTCTTGAGTCAAAGTTTGAATTAGGTGCTTTATAAATAAAGAGGCAATGCAATTTTTTCTTAATGAATCAATAAGATCTATTTTTGTATGTTGTAGTATTGCTCCACTGAATTTAAATTTGGTATCAGAGCTGGACTGGTCCAAACTCCCTCATGAGAGGGTCTACAATTATGAGATTAATATCAATGAAAACAAGAATAAGTAATATGTTATCTAGTGATATTCCCTCTTACACTTTTGATTGTGCTAAATATTTTAGGCAAGAGAAGAGTACTGGTCTCATAGCAGAGCAAGGAGAAAGTAGATGAACTATTTAAATGGCTAAGGGGGAGGTTTTTGAAGCCTCATAGGATGCCACTAAGAAGGGTCTTCTAACCAAGGACCAAATTGGCTCTAAATTACAATAGGTTAGGGAGAAGGTGAAGGCATTGATGTAGGGGGAAATAGAGACTATGAACAAGCCCTTATCTAGAGGCAACCAAAAGAAATAGTGTCTATTATACACTGTTCACTACTAGAGGGTGTTTATTTTCTCTTTTAGTAATATTTATATTCTTTCTTTTTTCTGTTCAATAAAAGTGGATGGTAATTGTATATACATAATTATTGTCAATATGAATCAATATTTGTTAATCAATTTGATCTCATTTAATTACTGTGTTGTTTTCGATTCAGAGATAGGAAGGGAAGATGAATCCCATGTATGGATGTGTAGGTACTTGTAGACTAAATGATGTTTGTCAATGTTGATGTTTCCTATAGAAAATTGAAGGATAGTGGAAAGTAGAAAAAGTGCAGAGAAAGATTGAATATCTTCCTAAAGAATGTGAATTTTGTGGAAGATATGAGTTTACTATTAAGGAGAAATCAATGAGTATGATTATTGTATTAGTTGGAAAAAAAATAAAAATGTGAAAGAAACTAAGAAATCAATAAGAATTTGTTGTTGTAAATTTTTATGTATAAGATGAAACTCAATAGATTTAAGTTGCACTTCAATTGCAGAAGTCTAGGTGAAGTTACAAAAAGAATCAGATTTTGAAGAGACTATTAGCAAACAATTGAGCCATTTAGACATATTTGCAACATAGTGACAATTTTGACAATATTCATCATCATGACACCCACTAGGACTCAATACACCATCTAATAGTCTTAATAACATTTGTTACATGAAATATGGTCTTCTAAGACCTTATTCATAACCAAACTCAAAACCTTGACCTATTACTAAATTGGCTTCATGGTGGCCATGTTGTGCTAGGCGCTCTTTCCCAAAAGGATGATATGATACAGTGGAGAGAAATATGAGGGGAGAGTGGTAGGAAATGTTAAGGGTAGATGCTATGTGGACAAAGAGGATGGAATAGGATGTGTGGGGAAAGGGGGACATAACGGATATAAATGATGGAAGAACGAGATACGTGGGGGGGAAAGAGGTTTGGGATGTGGGCAGTAGAAGGGGTTGGAATTAGAATATGTTGGGGAATAAAGTGGAGTTGGAGGTATAAGGGGGTAATGAAAGGGTAAAGGGGATTTAGGTTATAATGGGAATTATAAGGGGAAAGGAAAAAGGGTAAGGGGGTAGGGTGGTAGGTTAGGATAAGATGGAAAGGGTAGGTTAATAGGTGTGTGGTAGAGGTAAGCTTAGGGAAATAAAGGAAGTAAGACTTATGGGATGTGGGTTAAAATAGGTGATTTTATCAGAATAAAGGGGTAAAGGGGTAGGTATTATGGAGGGGAGTGTGAGATATAAGGTATGAGGGGAAGGGAGATCCTAGGATAGAATAGGGGTAGGGGTAAGGTGGAAAGGAAGTTAGTGGAGGGAGGTGAGGGTGTAAGATGGAAGGGTAGAACAAAATATTTCATATTAGGACAACAACCACATTGATTAGGCAATTCAAATAAGGTCTCTCCAATATTTAGGATACACAAGGGCATCATTAGTCATGCAAGTATGCATGAGCATGGGAATGGGCAATTACTTCCCTTTTAGACTAACTTGGGTCTATGACTCTCTATAACATGGGTCTATGACTAACTTGGGTCTATGACTCTCAATGGGCATATTGCCTACTCTAAATCATCACAAAGTGATTAGATATGTTTTGAGATTAAAAAGAAGAGTTAAATGGTTTTGGTTCAATTTGCATAATTTCTATTTTCAAGTAATTTAATTTGGTATATTATATTGAATGTGATTTCATAACTAACATTTCAACTTCTATATATCTAGTTATATAGCCAAATTTTTTTGCCTGTGAAGAAAGACCATGTCAGACAATATCAATGAACAACAAAATAAGGAGACAATTGCTAGATTGTGGTCTAACTTGAAAAGAAAAGGTGATGGAAAATGTTATGGTCCCTGCAAAATTTGTAAGGGGTTAAAGACTACAAGACTTCTAATCAAAAAAACTAAGAAAAATTGTAGGCTGAATGGTCACATTGAAGGTGCACATGATTATCATCCATTGGTAAGTTTTTCATTATATCATTTTAACAATTTATATACATACGAAATCACTTGATGATGAGATCATGATCATGATTTATTAATGTTTATCAATTTTATATAGGTCGAGCACCCCAGAGCACATTATATGGATCAACACAACCCAAAGAATATGGTTTTTGAAGTGGAGGAAAATGGTGGTGTGAATATCGAAGCTGAAGATAATGATCCCATGGAAGATGACTGGTGCAGGAGCACCTAAGACAAGATTGGCCACCATGAGGCTATAGTGAAGATTTATGAGATATTAGGTCTATGAGGTTACAATGACCATTTTATATTTTAAACATGGATAATAATTCCATTTGGAGTCATCAAACTCATGTAATGAGTCCTTTTGTAATAAGTTGTCAAAATTGTCATGTTGGGCAAATAATGTCAAAATGAGTAATGTAATGGGGTTCAAAGGGTAGAATAGGTTTTTAAGGAGAATTTTAAGTTTCATAAGGTATTTTGTGACCATATTAATGTAATAAATTTGATTAGAAAGTGTCAAGATGCAAAAAGATTAAAAACTTGTCAATTGACAACTAAAAGTGTCAATTTGACAATAAATTAAAGTTGTAAACACCCAAAAGTGGTTGTATGGGTGGTTAAGAGTTGGTTTTCAGTTTCCATGAAGGTAAGAGGTTTAAATATGTTTTTATTGATCCAAAATGAAGGGGTAGAGGGTCGGATTTGCTTAGAATTGTAAGAATTTGGGGTTTGGCAATAAAAATACAAGGTTTTCCTTGCAATTTTGGTCTAAAATCTGCACTTTATTGGTCTAAAACTCTCCTTCTTTGCTTCATTTTTTATTGGAAATGGATTTGGAAATGTAGAGGAGTGTTTTTAATATCATTTGATACTATTATTGAATGTTTTACATTCAAATCTGATACACTTCTATTTGCTGTCCTAAAATCTGCTGTAGGTGATTGTTTTGAGGAATTTTTGAGAGTCACAATGCAAATGTGACCCATTCCACTTTATGTGGTTGTTGTTTCTTGTGGAATTGGTTAGGAATATTGTATTATATGTTTCTATAACCTTACATGTGCATGGAATAATATGGAGATGAAGTGTTGATACCCTAGGCTAAGAGATTGAGTGAGGAAAAGCATGAAAATGGAGGCATGAGTATAGTAGAAAAAGATCTACCTTAAGGAGGTAGTGTTTTTATGTGAAAAAATGTTAGGGGATGGAAAATTCATGGTGAATACCAATTTTCAAGATCTGGAAGTAAGTTTTGGGGTTTGAACAAGGAGGCCCTAGTTTTTTTTGCCTAAAAAGGGGGGTTTAGTATCTAACCTATCAAATGATTGTGTATTGTCTTGAAACATAGAAAATATATGGTTTTGGAACATTTTTCAAGACTTTTTTTTATTTTGGTGTTGTGGTTGTACCGTTTGTTGGTACTTGCTTTGGAAAAGAGGGCTAATTGGGCCTGGTCGGTGTGTAGCAGGGTGCTGGTCTGAGTATTTCGTCCAAAATACCCATATTTTATTTTAACATATGTTAGGTAACATCCAAAATTATTTGTCAACTATTTTCAAATTATTTTGAGTAAATGTTAGAATACTTGCTAAACAAGGCTACTAGGGAATTGGCCTATTTAGGGACCTGAGTAAGGGTTTGTGAGTGAACCAGTTGATAGGGTGAGTGAATCCTATTGGGTAAAGTGTAATAGGGTATGTAGAGACCCTAGGAAGCGTTGGAACAAGTTGATGAGGTTGATAGTTCTATTTGGGCATCTTGGTGAAGCCTAGTGAAGGAAGGTGAAACAAGAAGAGTTGAGTTTTTGAAGAAGAAAGAATGATAAGTTGCAATGTAATTGTGGGAGGGTCCATGATGCTTTGCACCATAGTGGTATCAGTGCAAGGTAGTAGGTCCTTGAAGATTATAGATTGAAGACTGAGAGATAAGAGAGGAAACCATCATGGAAGAAGATGAAGAAATGTGGGCAAGGTATGCTCAGAGGCACTCTATATTTGAGACACAATGCAAATGTAGGGGTAAGGTATGCAAGGTTGTTGTTAGAAATGGTTCTTTTGAATATATAGTCTTAGTAGAGATGGTTGAGAAGTTGAACCTTCCAAGGAAACCACTTGAGTCACCTTACAGAGCATATGGGGTAAGCAATGATCAATGGGTTGATGTTAAAGAGAAAGCATATGTTTCTTTCAACATTGGTTCATATTATGATACTATTCTATGTGATATTATGGTTTTGAGTGATTGTCATATGATCTTGGGTAGAGTATAGAAATTTGTTGTTAAAGCCCTACATGATGGTAGAGAAAATACATATGTTGTTAACAAGAATGGGAGAATTTTTGTGATGACATCATTGCAGGATGACAAGGCAACGTGGGGAATGTCAAGGATAAGGTTGATTGCAAGAAGAGAGTTCCTAAGGTATGAGGAACATAAGGATGAAAAAAAGATAGAGATAGAAGCCACTTCTAGGCTTGAAGAAGACAAGGTAGAGTCCAAGTTGCAGGAAGAAGATGCAAAGAGCAGGTATGAGGTGAAAGAGAACAAAAAGCAACAAGTAGCATGAGAAGAGGAAGATGAACCTAATAGAAAAGAGGTTTAAAGAGTTAAGATAGAGGTAGATGACAGCAAGGGTTCAAGTCTTGAAGGGCTTGAGTATGCAAAAGTGATTTTGATTGGGACAATGGAATGTTCTTTGGATGGAGTAAAGGGTATAGTGCAACAAAGTACCCCTATGATAGTGAATTGTGAGGCTAATGATGTAGCCTTGAATTTGGATAGAGAGTTGGTATGCCAAGGGGAATGGCATGAGATGAGGAATGAGTTGGTAGATTAAGTTGAGTTGGTTGATAAGATGATGATGGGCCATGAGAAGGCTAGTGAAAGTGTGAGGTCTCCTAGCATGGAGGTGAAATATGTTGATAATAAGACTATGAGTTGTCTTTGGGTGGTAAGTCTAATTGTTTTGCAGATATATGCTATTGTGATAGAGATTCCAAACATGGTGAAGATAATGGATGTTGGTAGAAGTCATATGGTGGAAGGGGCATGCTATTGCTTCTTGATTTTGTTGATATTGCTAATGAATAGGAAACCAAGAGTGAAGATGAAGGGAAAGAGTCAGAGTATTAGAAGTTTTGGCATAAGTGGAGATCTAGGTCAGATAGAGGGCAGATGAGAGCAGCCTAATCAGAGCATGGAGGAGAAGATTCAAGTGGAAAAAGTAGCAGTGAGGGGTACAAGAGACAAAGCATGGATGGGAAGTCAGGAGAATGACAAATACAAACCCAAGGTGAAGATGAGAAAACTAAAAAGGAAAGATGGTGCAGGTTTTATGTTTGTTTTTTTTTGCAGGTACAAAATTTCCAAGAGACTTGGAAATTTTTGAGGCGTGGAGTATGGTGCAGGAGCACCCAAGACAAGATTGGCCACCATGAGGTCATAGTGAAGATTTATGAGATATTAAGTCTATGAGGTTAAAAAAACCATTTTATATTTTAAACATGGATAATAATTCCATTTGGAGTCATCAAACTCATGTAATGAGTCCTTTTGTAATAAGTTGTCAAAATTGCCATGCTGGGCAAATAATGTCAAAATGAGTAATGTAATGGGGTTCAATGGGTAGAATAGGTTTTTAATGAGAATTTTAAGTTTCATAAGGTCTTGTGTGACCATATTAATGTAATAAAGTTGATTAGAAAGTGTCAAGATGCAGAAAGATTAAAAACTTGTCAATTGACAACTAAAAGTGTCAATTTGACAATAAATTAAAGTTGTAACACCCAAAAGTGGTTGTATGGGTGGTTAAGAGTTGGTTTTCAGTTTCCATGAAGGGAAGAGGTTTACATATGTTTTTAATGATCCAAAATGAAAGGGTAGAGTGTCAGATTTGCTTGGCATTGTAAGAATTTGGGGTTTGGCAATAAAAATACAAGGTTTTCCTTGCAATTTTGGTCTAAAATCTGCACTTTATTGGTCTGAAACTCTCCTTCTTTGCATCATTTTTTATTGGAAATGGATTTGGAAATGTAGAGGAGTGTTTTTAATATCATTTGATACTATTATTGAATGTTTTACATTCAAATCTGATACACTTCTATTTGCTGTCCTAAAATCTGTTGTAGGTGATTGTTTTGGGGATGTTTTGAGAGTCACAATGCAAATATGACCCATTCCACTTTATGTGGTTGTTGTTTCTTGTGTAATGGGTCACAAATATTGTATTATATGTTTCTATAACCTTACATGTGCATGGAATAACATGGAGATGAAGTGTTGATACCCTAGGCTAAGAGATTGAGTAAGGAAAAGCATGAAAATGGAGGCATGAGTATAGCAGCAGAAGATCTACCTTAAGGAGGTAGTTTTTTTATGTGAAACAGTGTAAGGGTATGGTAAATTCATGGTGAATACCAAGTTTCAAGATCTGGAAGTGATTTTTGGGGTTTGAACAAGGAGGCCCTAGTTTTTTTGGCCTAAAAAGCGGGGTTTAGTATCTAACCTATCAAATGATTGTGTATTGTCTTAAAACTTGGAATATATATAGTTTTGGAACATTTTTCAAGACTTTTTTTTCTTTTGTGTTGTGGTTGTACCATTTTTTGGTACTTGCTTTGGAAAAGAGGGCTAACTGGGCCTGGTTGGTGTGTAGCAGGGTGCTGGTCTGAGTATTTCATCCAAAAGACCCATAGTTTATTTTCACATATGTTAGGTAACTTCCAAAAGGGTATCTAGATATGCAATTTATTTGTCAATTGTTTTCAAATTATTGGCTACTAGGGAATTGACCTATTTAGGGACCCGAGTAAGGGTTTGTGAGTGAACCAGTTGATAGGGTGAGTGAAGCCTATTGGGTAAAGTGTAATAGGGTATGTAGAGACCCTAGGAAGTTTTGGAACAAGTTGGTGAGGTTGATAGTTCTATTTGGGCATCTTGGTGAAGCCTAGTGAAGGAAGGTGAAACAAGAAGAGTTGAGTTTTTGAAGAAAGAATGATAAGTTGCAATGTAATTGTGGGAGGGTCCATGATGCTCTACATCAATGATGATCATGTGACACAAAACACAATTGAAGATGATTGTACAAATACATTGATCCATGACATATTTAGTACTGGAACAACTGATCATGATGATGAAGATTACCTTGATGTTGTTCATGATGTCGCTCTACTTGAGAAGGCATCTAAGGCCCTTTATGAAGGCTCCCAGACAACTCTTCTATCCGTTGTATTGTTGTTGGTGAACTTGAAGGTTATGAATGGTTTATGCAACATAACAATCTCACATATGTTAAGGTATGCCATATATGTTATTATAGTTAGTAAATGGTGAATCATGTTGTACCATTAATATTCTTTATATTAACAAATTATATTTTTTGCTCTAGATTGATAGGTGAGTTTTTTTTACCACCATCAAATATTCTACCTTGCTCATACCAAGAATTATCTACCATTTTAAAAGATATTGGAATAGAGTATCAAGTAATAGATGCTTGTCCCAATGATTATATTATATATCACAAACAACATGAATTTCAAACTGAATGCCCTGAATGGCATATAAGTAGATATTGAACATATCAAATAACAAAATGGGTTCCTCGCAAGGTTCTTCATTATATTTCCATTATTCCACGTATGCAATGATTATTGGATTACCATGCACGCAATAGAAGTCAAGATGACATTATTCGAATGCCTGTGGATGGTTGAACATTTATGGACATAGACAAAAAGTGGCCACACTTTAAATAAGAACCTCATAATCTTAGGCTTTCATTGGCAGCGGATGGTGTCTATCCATTTGGAGAGTTGAGATCTATTTACTTAGTGTGGCCTGTTTTTGTTATCAACAATTACATTCCTCCATGGATGTCAATAAAGAGGGAGCACATAATGTTGGCAATGATTGTTCCAGGTATTTTATCATTTAATAGTTGTCTATATTTAATTATAAATATTTTAGTAAAATGTTTATAATAATATTGTAATTTTTTTGTTCATTCGAATAGGTAAGTACCAAGTTAAAAATATGAATGTACATATCGAGTCTCTTATCAATGAGTTGTTGGAGTTATTGAATATTGTCACTATGTATGATGTCTCTAGACCAATAGGACAAAGACAATTTCAATTCCATGCGATGCTTGTATGGACAATACACGATGCCCCAGGGCTAACATATTTTTGTGGTATGTTATAGTATTCAAGTTGTGCATGATAATTATAATTAAAAAAATTAACATATTTAATCCAATTATACATTATCTTGTAGGTTTTTAAACAAATGGAAAATTTGTATGTCCAGTTTGTGGTCAAAAAATGAAATCTCGTCATTCAAAAAGTTTAGGAAATTAGGTGTTTGATGAGTATAGGCACCTTTCCTATGAATATAATAAGTATCAAAATACTGAAAAAAATCTTTTCAATGGGAAAGAAAATAATACATCAAATCCACTAAGAATGACACCTCACCTGTGGAAGTTGGAATATAATAGAATTAATCATGTCAAGGTAATGACATTCCATCTAATGGAATATGTCATAAAACATCTTTTCTATTGTGTTCTGTTTACTAATGATGTGATTGATGATCGTGAAGGTCGTCAAGGCATAAATGACCACCTTCCTAAGGGACTAAAAAGTTATCCCCGACAATTTAGTAGGTTGCCCTACTACGAGAAGTTACAAATTGTGCATTTGTTTGATACTATGCATATTGGAAAGAATATAATAGAGAAATTATGGAAAATATTAGATGGAAGGTGTGACAAAGAAAAAATTATCAAAATTTGTAGTCACATTTAGGATTCCAATCATGCAATAAAAAATCTCATTCAATCAAATAGCCATGGAGACCAGATTAATATACCTAACCTTCCTTGGCTATTAACAGACCATCAAAGCAATGCTATAAAAGAAGTCATACAAAAAATTTGATTTCCCATAGGATTTGTTGTGAACATAAACAATCTCATATAGAGAGAAGTGAATTTGGGTCAGGGATGAAAACGCATGATTGGCATACCTTGATTAAGGTAATTCATGTTCTTGTGTTTTTACTATATATTTGTATACTACGCATGTACTTTTCATTATATTATGTTTAAAAAAAATGAAATGATAATTTTATAATTGTTGCGGTACGTTCTACCTCTATCTCTTCCAGACGACGTCGACAATAATGTCAAGCAAGTCATATATGAAGATGATGATGATGATGATGATGATGATGATGATGGTCATAATGATGAATGAAATGTATGAGGTATGCGATTAGTATATTATCTATTTAATAATTATTTTTGGATAATTTTTTTTTGACTTATATGGTTAGATAATTAATTCATTATGTTTTGAATTCTAATGCCATTACATAATTAATTCATGATGCACCTTTTAATGTTTTTAATTCATGTTCCATGACCTCTAGCAGGTCCTTATACTAGAACTATGCCACCCCAAGAAGATGGAGATAGGGAGAGTGACTATTTATGTGACATTTTTAAAACTTTGTGTTTATTTATGGAATTTGGATTTTTTATTAATTAGCTATGTGGTGGATGTTGATTTAAAATACATATGTGATGGATTACATGTTTATGATGATACATGTGACATTTTTTGAACTTTGTGTTTATTTATAGAATGTGGATTGTTTACTATCTATGTGATGGATGGTGATTTATGATACATATGTGATGGATTACATGTTTATGATGACACATATGTGATGCTAATTATGATCCTCAACTACATATATGATAATACGTCATGTGATGCTTATGATACATATGTATTTATTATTTATCAACTTACAAATGTAATGCTTATGGTGCTCAATTGATGGTGTTGATTTCATGTATAGTCCTTGTGTGATTCTGTCACCCTTGGTGGAAACAGGTCATTGACTACATACATCATCAACCCTTTAGTTGAGGATCCTGCATAGTCTACATAAAGTAAAGGTAAGGAATTAAAAAATTTACAATGATTATGATGACATCATCTTTTTTATATTTAATACTCTTTTTGTCTGCAAATTTCATGTTGTTCATGTTGTGTACTATGTAATTTTTAGCTAACATAATATAATTGAATTACATGTGTAGGAACCTGAACCCCTTTGATGAGGATCCTACACAATCTCATGGATCGACAGGTATAACTCAATACACCATATAGAAAGTGTTGTGCCTATGAAGTGTATACCTGTAGCTACAACAAAAAATGCTTAATAGATCATTACAAGCATGGTTAGCAAATTTAAAACAAATAAAGATAAAACCATGGCTAATCGATCTATTGCCTCCTAATAAATGCGAGTGTAGATTTTCTCTTAGATCTAGATAAGAAAATTCCAGTGACTTGACTACATCTAGATGGACAATTTAAGATGATAATGATGCATTTAAGCTAGAAAAGATAATGATTAAGCTACATGATTCAACAATTATGCTAGAAAATAAGCTAGATCTAAGAATACCATTTCCTATAATAACAATGCTCAAATGATATGCTAAGATCAATATTCCTATAGTAACAATGCCTGAAATGCAAATGAGATGGGATGATTATTGCTCCAAAATAAGTTCTATTTATAGGATTTCCAAGGCTAGGTGTGAGGTGGTAGGAATCAATGGTCAAGATTAAGTCTGAAGATATCAATGGTGAAATTGGAGGAGGTTGGAAAAGAGGTTGGATGAAAGGGAACATTTTCCATCTCTATGGTGACAAGTGTCAAGAAGATTTGCTCATGAGAGAGCAAGTGTCTAAGGAAAGGGGACATGTGGCCCAAGAATGGCATGTGTCTCAAGGGAAGAGTAGGTTTAATTAAACCCAGGGTTAGATCGAAGAGGTTACGTTTAGAAAGGGTTACGTTAGGTGGTTAGAAGTTAGGAGGCATGTGGGTAATTTGAATTTAAAATTCAAATAAGACCAATTAATTGTCAACAACTCATAAATTGATTTGTTTTAATTAATTAGAAGATTAGAATAATTAATTGAGTATGGGGGAAAATTAATTAATTTGAATTAATTAATCAAAGGGGATTATGAAAATGAACCTATTAAGTAAATCCTTAGATTTATTAATAAGTAGATGAAAGTGGGAATTTAATCTAATTACTTAATGAATTTAATCAAATTTGGAAGGGGGGTTAATTAAATAATTGCTTATTTAATTAAATATCTTCAGACCATTTTTAGGTGTATACATTTTGCCCCTCTTTGAAGTGAGGTGTGATAACACACTGATTCAAAGAAAAATCTTATTTTGATGATGATATTGGTTTGATAGGATGCCCTAGCTCCTTGATTAATAATTTGTGATACGATGATGCCTCCTTCAGAGATCAATTGAGATAATTGATCTTTGGAGTTTTGGGATCTTTTGCGAAATCGATATCCTAATTAGAAATGATTTGATGTCTGCAACTGTGGTTGATGATAATGTGAGGTCTACGATCACTATTATTCAGAATTTCCACTTCATCTCTTTTGGGTATGTAAGTTTCCTCATTGGTTCTTGTGTTACAAGGAATTGATGTGTCGTTCATGTGGAGACCAAAAATATCTTCATATTGTTCGATATTAGGGGGAGGATCACTTTTCTTTTGTGTCAATTTGTTCACATCAAAATCTTGGGGAAGTGTAACACCAAATTTTGCTAACATTAGGAAATATTTTTCTTTTTCTTCCTCCAATAATTTCTGCATAAATTTATTGAATTGAGGATCTTTTTTGATGTCTTCGATATTTTGTTCTGTTATTTCTTCTTCGACTTGTGTTTTATCTTCATGTTCCATGATTATATGCACTTCAGTTATTTCCAATTTTTTGATTTCCATCTCTATGATTCTTCATCTCTAAGCTTTGGTTAGAACGAGCATACACGTGTGTTAGATATTGTGCTACAATTCGATTGTCCAAAAGTTGTTTTGATAAGTTATCAATTGTCAAGGTAAATGTGATAGCGCGATATGACACAAAAAGATGATTCAACTATTTAAAGTTTTGCAAGTTTTTTGATCTTCGGTTTTGGAGTGTAATGATGATGATTTGATAAAAACCAAGTCCAGTAGGAATGATATATCCTACGATGTGGGACAAGATTATCTTGACCAAACGTTTCAGTTTTGTGATAAAGGATGATAGATCCTAATGAGAAACTGTGCTTGAGTGATCAGTTTACCAAAGAGAGTGATAATGCACTTTGAGATACTTAGATCTTGAACTTGTTGAGGGTGAATACTTGAAAATATTGAGGTGTTTATGTCTAAAGTTTGATTTCAATGGATGATAACTTGACCAAGAAAACAAAGGAGACAATCCAAGCACATAATGACAGAGAACAGGTGTTTATGATTACTGCAAATTGATCAAGCAAAAATAATAGACCCGAAAAAGGCATGCATGACATAGCTCTAGACTGGCAAAAACAAAGACTCATACGAAAGACTATATAGCCCCAAATGACAAGAGATAAAAGGCCATACGACAAACTGAGATTTTCATATGCAAAAGAACAAGCTTGTACAAAAAACATTTCTGCACCATATGATAAAACAAATTCCTTGTATGACAAGAAACACTAAGAAGTACGACAAATCACCAGTTTGTACGATAGAATTTTTGAACCATACGACAAGATAAATGCCTCGTACGACAAAGAACAGTACATAGAAAAATGTGTTTGTTTGGTCCAATTTTGATCACTGAATTCTGATGTTTTGCTTATGTTTTCCAGTTTTAGATGTCTAATTTTTTCAATTTAGGGATGAATACACAACAAACACAAGATATGGTAAGTGACCACAAGCATGATAACCCTAAGGAAGTTTGCTGAGGAGAGAAAACCTTTGCTTGCAAACTTATTACACACCCAATAGCTAATCAGAATGCGGTCACCAAGTCTCACTCAATTGATTCTCAACACCATATTATCCGACTCCAAATGCTAATGGGGCACGATATGGCAAGTATCTTGGGAGAGTTACTATCTCTCTTGCATAAATATTATCACCCTTTCAAAGGTGAATCAGGTAGCTTCTAATTTAACCAAAACTAGTAAGCGATCCATTTGGCATTTCAGGGTATAATACTCAATTAAGAGGTCTCCCAGCCTTGAAAACCAAGGTTTTCTATATTTGAAGGTATGGGGGAGAGCTATTCTCGAGCATTGTCCTTGACTTGATTTTCAACAAATCACATTTATTTTATAGTGGGTTGGAATACTTGGTGTTAGCCATTCCCACTTAGGTCGTTCCCCTCTCACCGACCTTAATGGCTAAGAGTTATTAGATCCTCAGGAGGGTAGGCCCACTAAAGATATGCACTAATCCAAGTAAAAGATGAGTCTAGCTTTCTGATCACCTAATAAAGGTGAGAGCATACTCGCCTATCATCAAAAACACAAAATACATGATTTTTCATTCCTTTAGCAAAAGGTAAGTGTGCCTAGAAAAATTTAAGAAATATACAAAGTTTTGTTGAATTCTTCATTGGCAACCTACAAAATAGATCCATTAGTAATCATGATGTGTTTGGTTGAAATAAGTTTTTGGCTAGTGTATCTTCGATAATCATCCTATAAAATTAGTTAGGCTGCAAAAAAAAATCATAAACAAACCCGTATTAGCATTAATAATGATCAGATTAAAACTTGCAAACCCCAAAATATTATCTATTTAAAGAAAATAGAAGCAGAAAGTCGTACAACATGCTTTACTAGCTCGTATGACAAAACTTTAAATCTTGCAAGAAAGAAGAAATAGATTTGTACGACACAGAAATGAGATAATATGAGTAAGGAATGATTTTTCCTGCCAATTCACAAAGAAGTTCGTACAAGCCAACAAAGGAGCTCGTACGAGTTTCTGGTTCCATCCTGATCAGAAATGAAGGTTGATGAAGCTTGAGAGGCCAAAAATAATAATTTCGGCCCCACGGTGGGTGCCAAAATGTTGTGCCTATGAAGCATATATAGGAGTTGAGAAAATACAACACCACAGGAGCCTGAAGATCTTCTGCAAGCCGAATAACCTGTTACAAGGAGAAGCAATGAAGCAAAATCTGAAGAACATACAAAACACAGAGAATATGCTCAAAAAGAGAGAGCTCAATATTCACAAAAATATGTAATGTGATTCTTGCAATGAAAAGAAAGAACTCAACCTTTAATAGGTCAAGAAACCCTAAAAAGGGAAAACCTAGGTTTGCACATAATAATTAATTAAAACAATTAATTATATGCACCTAAAGTTAGCTTAAGTGTAATAGAGATAAAGGGAACTTAAATAATTAAACAAAGAATGTTTAATTAATCAAGTAAATACCTGAATACTCTAACACCCCCCCTTAAGCTAGACTTAGGGAGAAGCTAAAACCTAGAACAGCTACTGAAAGACTGAAAGATGGGTCCCGGCAACAAGGCCTGATCAGGTACCCAAATACAATGAAATCTCTATGAACTGGAGAAATAGAGAAAACCACGTGGGAACAAAACTCTACTCCAAAAAGAGATGGAAAAAATATCACTGAAGCATGAAGACCCTGCAAACTCTGTCGAAGAATAACTGCTGATCTAAAGAACATCCACTGAACTAGAACATGACCAAGTAGAGAAGACTGTAATCTGTATGAGTGTCCTCAAATGACACTACTCAAATCAGGAGGCAAACAAGGTAAAACAACTGAAATCGAAGATACAGATGGCATGAGAAACCAAAGCCTGAAGAGCTGATCAATCAAACCACGGAAGCATTAGAACCAATAGGATAAACCTCCCCATAATGCGGAAGTGGGAGAGGGATAGGAACACTGAAAAAGACAGCCAAAAACAACTGCATGACGAAGAACCAAGAACATCAAAGGTGCTGAGACACATCATCATGAGGCAAATGTCGTGGAAGGAACACTCACTTGACAAAGGAAGATGGCAAACAAAGGCAAACATCAACCCCCTCATGGCACTTGATCAACAGTGCGTGTACAACAAGACACAAGATATGCAAGATTCCAAGTAAACAATGCATGATGGCACTTTATCTCAGTGCGTTTGCATAATTACAAGCTACAATGATAAGAAGACTAGAAATAGAAACGAGAATCAAAACAGAGACACCCTACTCAGAAAAGAGATCCCAGGACCTGAAACAACCACGATATCCACCAGAGTGCTTAAAAGCAAAAAACTGAATAAAATATGCATGGACCAGAATCTGGAAAAAAAACTCATATTTCTGGAAAGTACACAGAACACGCTTTCCGAAAATATAAAGTTTTCAAAAAACGGAGGTCGGATGCTCATTCTACGTCTCCCGGAGTGCAAAAAAGAGACCTCAATTTGACTGTAAAAAAACACAGTCAAACAGCAAAATTGGAATAAATTACCAACACCATGAGGTCAGCTTCGGAACCAGCTTTCCGACGCCTATCTGTTCACCAAAATCCGACTCCGTTTGCCCAAGATAGGGCCAAAAAACCAAACCCCCCTTTAAAAGGCCCAAAAAAGGGTCTGGTGGCCAATGGGTGGTTCGGTGGCCAGGGAGCGGAGCTCCGGTGGCGGCCGGGTGGCGGCCCAGTGGCGAAGTGGTGGCCGGCGGGCCGGGCTGAGCGCGGCAACGCAGGGAGGCGACGACCGGAAGGGAAGCAGCAGCGGGCGTAGGGCGGAGCGCAGGTGGCGAGACCGGCGGCAACCACCGGAAGGGAAGCGGCAGCCGGCGGCGGGCGCACAGGGAGGCAGTGGCGACCGGTGAACAGAGAAGCCGACGGAAGGAAAGACCAGTGGCGGGGACCAGAGACCGGGCCAGCGGTGGCTGGAAAAAAAACAGCAGCGGCCAGCGAAAGCGCCAGTAAAAGACGGCACGGGGCCCGAGGGCAGGCAGCGGCAGGGCCGTACTGACACCTGCAGGGGTCCCACGGTACCCTGCGTACCGTGGGAACCCCAAAAAATTTTCTTTTTTTGAAATATTTTTTAAAAGAAAATTTCGGCCTGCATGCCGTAAAAAGGCAAAAAATAATTTTTTTTTTCAAAATTTCTTTTTCTCGATCTGCGTGCCAAGGCCGTACGGCCTAGATCAGAGAAAAAAATAGCTCCCAGAGGCTCAGAAACCAAAATAGGTCAAATTTTATATGACCATAGGGGTTTTTGGGCCTTCTGAGCACGATGGTGAGGTCCGTTTAGGCCCAAAGTGCTCAGAAAAAAAGCTAAAACCCTAGGTACACAAAAAAATTCCTGAAACCCCAGATCTGCTTCCAAAGCCAAAAATCTCAAAACAAGAATAGGCAGCTGCAGATCCACGCTCTGATACCATATAGGAGTTGAGAAAATACAACACCACAGGAGCCTGAAGATCTTCTGCAAGCCGAATAACCTGTTACAAGGAGAAGCAATGAAGCAAAATCTGAAGAACATACAAAACAGAGAGAATATGCTCAAAAAGAGAGAGCTCAATATTCACAAAAATATGTAATGTGATTCTTGCAATGAAAAGAAAGAACTCAACCTTTAATAGGTCAAGAAACCCTAAAAAGGGAAAACCTAGGTTTGCACATAATAATTAATTAAAACAATTAATTATATGCACCTAAAGTTAGCTTAAGTGTAATAGAGATAAAGGGAACTTAAATAATTAAACAAAGAATGTTTAATTAATCAAGTAAATACCTGAATACTCTAACAGCATATACCTACAGCTACAACACAAAACACTCAATAGATAATTACAAGCATGGTTAGAAAATTTAAAACAAATAAAGATAAAACCATGGCTAATCGATCTATTGCCTCCTAATAAATGCAAGTGTAGATTTTCTCTCAGATCTAGATAAGCAAATTCCAGTGACTTGACTACATCTAGATGGAGAATTTAAGATGATAATGATGTATTTAAGCTAGAAAAGATAATGATTAAGCTACATGATTCAACAATTATGCTAGAAAATAAGGTAGATCTAAGAATCCCACTGCCTATAATAATAATGCTCAAATGATATGCTAAGATCAATATGCCTATAGTAACAATTTTTGAAATGCAAATGAGATGGGATGATTATTGCTCCAAAATGTGGTCTATTTATAAGATTTCCAAGGCCAGGGGTGAGGTAGCAGGAATCAACAGTCAAGCTTAAGTCTGAAGATATCAATGGTGAAATTGGAGGAGGTTAGAAAAGAGGTTGGATGAAAGAGAACATTTACCATCTATATGGTGACAAGTGTCAAGAAGTTTCTAGAAAGGTTGGATGAAAGGGAACAATTTCCATCTCTTTGGTGACAAGTGTCAAGAAGCTTTGCTCATGAGAGAGCAAGTGTCTAAGGAAAGGGGATATGTGGCCCAAGAATTCCATGTGTCTCAAGGGAAGAGTATGTTTAATTAAACCCAAGGTTAGATGGAAGGGGTTAGGTTTAGAAGGGGTTAGGTTAGGTGGTTAGAAGTTAGGAGGCATGTGGGTAATTTAAATTTAAAATTCAAATAAGACTAATTAATTATCAACTCATAAATTGATTTGTTTTAATTAATTAGAATATTAGAAGAATTAATTGAAGATGGGGGGAAAATTAATTAATTTGAATTAATTAATCAAAGGGGATTATGAAAATGAACCTATTAAATAAATCCTTAGATTTATTAATAAGTAGATGAAAGTGGGAATTTAATCAAATTGCTTAATGAATTTCATTAAGTTAGGAAGGGGGATTAATTAAATAATTGCTTATTTAATTAATTATCTTCATACCATTTTTAGTTGTATACAGAAACAGTTTATTTTTTAAAAATTACTTGGAAAATAAACTTCCTCATTTTTTTAAACCTCAACATTAGCAACAAATCTAATATAGTTAGTTATCAATAGTTGAGGTCCTAGTTGGATTTATTCAAATTTTAATCTCAACATCAACTTTAGGGCCGACTTCTTCATCAACATTACCCTCATTTGCAAAATATCTCTCTCATTACCAACTAAATAGGCATTTGTCAGATGTGTCTTCTTCAAGTGAGGGAAATGCTAGAAAAGAAAATGAAAGTGAGACTTGTAGTAGGTCTATAATAGGGAGATCAACTAGAGGTCAAAGATTAGAAGAAAATTCAATAAACGCATGAAATTTTTTGTTTCTCAAGGGGGGTCATGTTCTCGTGATAATGAGACCAAAGGTGACATTGAGGTGCACTTGAGGTACAAACATGTACAAAAATAATGGGTACCCAAGGAACTTCCACCAATAAACACCGATTTTTGTGTTAATGATAGGATATATCACATAGCACCTTCATCATTGCATGGTTTGGGCCTATTTTCTATGGATGACATAAAGATCTGTTACAAAAAAGTTGCTAAATTGATGGAGTTTGTCGAACCTTGTTACACTTACAATAATTAGATGTATATTGTTCGATATAAAAAAAGTATGCGTAGGTATGCACTGTCAGCAGATTATATACAATAGAAAGATAATGATCAAAGTAAATGAGTGGCTGTATACATTGATGGAAGGCCAAAAGCAACAAGAAATATTGCAGGTTTTATAAATAGTATGCGACCTGGGTCAACTAATAAACAACCCAATTGCATATTTGAGGCGCCCGAGGGAAATCATGTATTCGTATGTGTGATAAAATCAATAAGTGCAGGGGAAGAGCTTCTAAACGATTACAATTTGAATTATATAGATACAAAATAAGTTACTATCATGGGGGTGGTGCGTACTATATACCATTTAAATTAACCAACCTCCAATTAATGACTCCAAAATACCATTTTATTACGAAGTTTTTTTCCTAAGTCTATTGGTTTAATTTCGCTAACATTTTTTATATTTTTTCTTTATCACAGTGCGGCATTGATCCATCACATAGCGCAGATAGGGATGTAGGTTGTGACACTTATACCAAGCAGGTAAACCTCATTGTAATTGTACAAATTAGATAGAAGCAAACTGTTACATTATTATGTTCTTTTTTTGAGTGTTTTAGACTAATTTTGTAATTGTTAATGATATTCTTGTCACAAACGAATGTTCAGGGAAAGGGAAAGGGAGCTACAGTAACTGAGCACCTCTCTAGGGATGTGGAATCAACATGATTAAGCTATGATGACCCTAAAAATTCCATAAACACTGTGAAATTATTAAAAAATTCTATTAGAAAAATTAGTAGAGAGATTGTTTCTTTGGCATCAGCGGAGCCTCAAATTGATGAGATACGAGAGAGGGTGCAAAACTTGATTCGGATAGTAGACAACTTGCAAGTAAGTAGTAATAAAAGCTTTAATTATAACAAAAGTTCAATAATGGTTTATATTTTATACTCTTTTATGTCATTAACCAAAATATGTACGTGTTGTTTTTATAGCAATTTATGCATCCTCATGACACTGGTGGACATGATCAGGGTGGTGCAGGTAGTTCAAGTGATAATGATTTTACTGTCTTATCACTTGCTTGTCTTATTACTTTGAGTACCCAAAATACATTATACTTGATATTGTCAATGTTCATAATAAACGTTCCTCCTTGTTTACAATTCTTGCACTTTTCATGTATTTAATGTATTATTCTTCATGTGTTGTCAATGTTCCTATGCAAATGTCATTGGTGCCTCAATAGAGGTTAGCCCCACCTTTATTACCGACTGCAATGTCAGCAACATGTAGCATGCAGACATCTTCAACTGCACGTCATATTGGCCCACCCACTATTGGTAGATCCCTCTATTGCTCTATCTTCTGTTATGTGTTTATCTCCCTTCAAGCATTCTTTCTTGGGGGAATTTCATAGTGGATTCATTTTCTGCAACAAAAGATGCATATGAGGATGCGGCAAAGGTGACTACTATTGATAACATACCATCATTTCCTGGATCTTCTCGTATTGCTAGTACGAGAACGTTGCAGGCTATATTGGTGGTGAGAGACAAAGAAATGATTCCCTTAAAGATACAGAAGGTTCCACATACTTTAAAATTATTATTATATATAGTCTAATTGTAATTTACTTTCTGATCACTCCTTTTGGACTAATGATTCCATAAATTTTTTGCAGGAAATGATATTTTTTATAAAAATTTTAGTGACATTGCATTGCAGATATTTGGGTGCACCATACGTAAAAGGTGGAGCATCATATGTGAACTAACCCTAATCCACTATTTTGATTTCATATCATTATTGGAATAGTTTTCCTTTGATCCATTTCTTGAACTATAATACATCTAGCTTCAGTTCATTTCTGAATCTAATAGGTTTGTTTTTGCTTTAAAAGGTGGAATGACCAAGAAAAAAGGTTAAAAGATGAATTGATAAACCATATTCTTGAGTGGTTTGGAAATGACACCTTTGGAAAAACCAAGCTCTTTGAAAAAGATGGCACATATCTAAAGTATATGAGGGACCAATATAGGACCCATTTAGAGAAGAAAGTAAAGTATGAGTGTCCCCCCATGATTCTAGAGAGGGAGTGGAAGGACCTAATTTTGGATGCCAAGGAGAGAATTGAAAGGAAAAAAAGAAATACACCACCAGATGCCAAAAGAGGTACGGGATACTATTAAGTGTAATTTTGTATAATTAATTACTCTTTATATTTATATAGACTAACATATTTCAAACTTTTCATAGACTGAGTGACACATCAAAGGAAACCAAGGAAAGACAAGAAAAGAACGGGCAACACAAACTTGACTCTGGTGGTTATATGAAACTTGCCGCATGAATTGCGAGTATCTATAAATGAAATATCACATCTAAATATTTATAAATTATAAATGATTTTTTTTATCAAACAATGCAATCAAAATTCACGATACCAAGCAAAAATGCAAGGATCTAAATGCAATAGAGCACCCATAGAAGATGACAAGAGAATTGCCTACCAGCAAGGCTATACAATCGTGGCTGGTCGGCTATGAGAATTGAGTGGGTAAACACAAGATTCTAGTGCATCCATCACACAAGTAAGTAAGCTAAATAAAAATGGTTTCAAATTGAATACTTTACCAATAATTTAATTGATGTTGAGTTCCAACATAAAGTGACTATATTTGTTTTAAATAAGCAAGAAATGATAATAATGTGCATGACATTGGAATGCAGCCTGCTAATCATGAAACACCACTTGCAAATGAAGGTCTGAATGTGCATCCCAGTAGTGGAGGTATTCATTTTCTATTCAAATTTATTGATGTAGTTATTGATACAATTAAACATCTTAATTTGTAATTAGAGTAGTAATTAATGTAATCTTTTTGGTTAATATTTTAGAGCATGTAGTCGATGGTGACCAAGTGGAGCATGATCTGAGTACACAACATCAAAAACATGATGTTCCCCAATCAGGTAAAGAGGACCACTATTATTCCTTTAAACAAATTTAATTGCAATTGGTGTTCAACATTAACGTAACCTTTAGTATTTCAACTCTAAATGATCTAGAGGGTGTTTAGCATGTTGAGGTTGAGGCTAGAAAAAATGATGTGGCCCCATTAGGTAAAGAGATAGTTATGTTCTCTAAATTAATGAAATACTTGTAACAGTAATAAAAAATGTTTTGAATTGAACCCATTTCTTTGTTATTGCAGAGGACCCCCCTTTGCTTCAATGTCCTCGCCCTCAGTATAGGACTAAGCATACACCGAGATCATGAGAAGAGGGTAGAACAACTAAAGAGGTGGGAAATGATGAAGAAAATGATGTTCCACATAGTCTTTTCATAGCTTCAAATAAAAAACAGAAAAAGAAATGATTGTAATCTACCTTATTTGGTAATAACTAGTTTTTATGTGTTAATGAGTGTAATTATATGCTAATGAATAGTTATGAATGATATGTGTTAATTAATATTGATGAAAATTGTGTGTTAATTAATGTTAATCAATGTTATGTGTTAATGAACATTATGTGATATTAATGAATGAATGTTATATTTTATTAATGGTATAAAGAATGAATGTTAGATGTTAATGGGGAATTTAGAGTGATGTTAGTGGGGGAGGGGCCAAATGAGGTTCCACCTTCACATGGTTGGCCCTGTTAAGTAGAGAATATTAAACTATTCTCAAAACCAAGTGAAGCTCAATAAGATAACACACTTTTTATTATATTTCATTATGTTGTACAGTTAATCTTATTGAATAATGTATATTGAATCTTAATTGTAGGGTATAATAGAGCCAACACGAACAACAACACCACAAGTTGCTAGGTAGAATGAAATCCCATATTGTCTTGTATGTACACTAATAGTATGAGTTGCTTCTAATGTTGATATCCATGGCGGGACTGCAAAAGTTATTAATATGCCCCATCCTTGTGTTGGCATTCTACAAGTTCTTATGAGAATAGTTGATGTTGTCATTGATGGCAACCAACCGATAGATACCGACACTGGCAATAGACTTCTACATACACCAGAAGGCACTTCACCGACATCGACAATAATGCATACCGACACTCAGGCCGACATGGAATAAACTTTTCTTTATTGTTTTTTAATGTAATTATCTTTTGTAAAAGCCGACATGGTATATTGTTAATGACTCATATATGTATGAGATCTTATAGGTCATTTTCGTAAGTAGATGATGAGAAGCATAAGGAAATTTTGTATAAGGTGATAGGGAAGGTTTTGGTTATTAACTGAGTTTAAATTGGTATTGAACCTGGCATGAGAGATGCTATTTTGAAGTAGTACATTGTATTGGATTTTGATAATCCATTTTGTAGTCAGTGTGACTCTTTATTGAGTAGTGAGCTCTAGGCTGTTGGCCGCCCTGCATGTGCAGGCCCCTATTGTAAGTAGTATTTATTCATTGGCTAGTGAGTAAATATTGTGGGTCACAAATCCGACCAGGGTTTTTCCCACAATGGGTTTCCTCATTAAATATCTTGTGTTATGGTGTGCTTTATATGCTATCTCTATTAGTCTTATTTGCTACATTAATTCTTATTTACCAGTACACTATTTTGGGATGCAAAGTTTTAAATAAATATAAATATTCTGCAAACTAGTTAGACATTGATTCACCCCCCTCTCAGTGTCTTTGCGACTATCATTGATTCTAACAATTGGTATCAGAGCCTGGTCCTCTTTTTTCAAAAGCCTAAAAGCTGAGGAATATTGTGACACCGGTACAAATGGAGAACTTAAGAATATCAAACTTGAAGATGATCTGAGGATTGCACATGAATTCATTAAGGAACTTCAGGAGAACTTTACTATAGTGCAAAATAAAAGAAAAGAACTTCATGAGAAGATGCAGAAAGATGATGATAAAAAAGAAACTCTTAGAGACATTGCAAACAAGTTGAGACAAGAAAACATTAATATGAAGAATGAAATGCAAGATATGACTATGAGGTTATGTAAACATATTGAAGACAAGAAGAAGAATGAAGAAGACTTGACTAGGAGACTTAATGATGTGGGAAATGAAAATCTGAGACATAGTCATGAAAATGATATGTTAAAGACGGATCTGATTCACATGCAACATTATAAAACTAAGGTTATGAGGCAAGTTGGCTACTACAAATAAACACAAAGAAAAATTCAAGAAAAGTTCATAGGAGCTTGATGACATGTTGAAACGTCAGAAGCCTAATGGAGATACTAATGGACTTGGATTTGAAGTTGGAGAAAGTTCTGGTACTACAAATAATCAAGATTAGAACTAACCGGTAAGACAACCTAATGCTTATAAATATAATGGAAAATGTTTCAATTGCAACAAATATGGTCATAGAGAAAATCAGTGTAGATTTAGAAATAATCAGAATATGAACTCACCCACCAGTCAATGTTCCAAATTTAACAAAGTTGGTCATAATTCAAAAAATCAAAGAATGAATGTGAAATGTTATGTTTGTGGAAGATTTGGGCACCTATCTAATCAATGTAGATCACAAACCAGTAAAGGATATGGAAAGGCTATTCAGAGGAATAATGGAACTTGTTATGCTTGTAACAAGATTGGGCATATTGCAAAATTTTGTAGAAGCAAGAATGCACTGGCAAACAATATGAGATCTAGCTTGAAGGGAAAAGAGAAGGTAGAAGAAGTAAAGAAAGAATTTTATAAACAATGGATTAAGAAAAAAGATCAGAGAATTGATGAAACTATGTCTTCATAGGTAGAATAGAGTAACTCTCCACTGGTAGGAGATTCTTCATCTAACTAAGGAATAATCCCTTGGGGGTATGGCAGCGAATTGAGGATCATGCATTCTACCCTCAGTTGATGGTGAGAAGATACATTTATTCTTTACCGGCAGGTACATTAATTTTTCACTTAACCGGTGAGCACTTAATGATGTTTTAAAGAACTTTTTGGCTATAAAGCACCTGAAACCCTCATTTTAAACTCCCTGAGCATTCAAACTTTCTGTGAGTGTGAAATCAACCAAAGGCATTCAAAGGGAATCGGAGAAGTGTTTTTCAAGCATTCAACAAACATCTAGATAAGAGGTATTTTTCATAATGGTTGCTTCATCTTTTGTTCTTGAATTTATTCTGAAACCTACCATTGTGGAGAATGTGAAATGCTCTAGGATCATATTCAAAATAATTCCCAAGATTGTGAAGCAAGACGACTCTATAGGAGCTTTTTCAAAAATACCTAAGGGTGTAGCATTTGCTAAAGAATCTAGGATTTACATACATTGCAATATGGAAGATCTAGGATCTAAGGAGTTAATGAAAATATTTAATAAGGTCATTTGTGATGAACAT
Organism: Cryptomeria japonica; assembly: GCF_030272615.1. NCBI lineage: Eukaryota > Viridiplantae > Streptophyta > Pinopsida > Cupressales > Cupressaceae > Cryptomeria > Cryptomeria japonica. The sequence continues at coordinate 97,144,386 of NC_081411.1, forward strand.
GGAATTGTTAAACCTGAACATAAGATTGTGGAAACTTTAGGTTTTGTGGAGATACTGAATACCCCTCAATTTCCAAAGGAAGTGGTAAGGATTGTATTGAGTAGACCACATGGAGAATTCTTATGGTTGGATTCTATTTGTGAGATAACCCGACAAGAAATTAGGGTAGTTATTGGTTTACCCTCAACTGGTAGTAGACCTGATAAGATAGAAGATTCCCAACAAAATGGTGACAAGCTTAACCAAAGCAACATCTGACAATAGATCACTTAGAGTAAATGATATTAAGGACATCAATGTCAGATATGTAAGTATGGTCCTTGGATACAAAGCCACACATGCTAACAGAATCAATTTTGTTTCTAGTCTTTGTATTTATAGTGCACATGATTTGATAAAGAAAAATGCTAAGATAGATGTGTGTGAATGGTTAAAAGATGATCTTATTGACAACCTGAAAAAGATTAAGGGAGACAAGAAGGGTACTTTCCTCTTTGGAAACCTTCTGGTATGTTTGATGCTATATTTCACCAAAGAGATCCTCGGTATAGGACCCAAAGAATTTGGTTATGATATACCGGTAGGAAAACAACTACATGAAGCTTTTATCAGCATGGCAACTGATAGAGATAACAACATAACATATTACTTTAAAACTTTGCAATCTAAGATGAGATCCAGGAAAAGGATCCCTTAGAGAATAGTTGAGAAATATGACAAGGAAATCTGTTTTGTCATTAAAAGAGATGAAACTTGGATGGAAGTAGTAAGCCCTAGAACTATTTGGGTTACTGAAATGGGTTATAAGGTTGATCTACATGTTCTGGAAACGTATGCAAAAGCACTACTTGATGCACCAAGAGAACCATCTGAAGAATTCTTTAGAAATGCAAAAACCATAGAGCGTAAAGTGTCTATGCAGAAAAGGACTAAGAGAAGAGAAAAATACATTAGGGATACACCCAAGAAAGTAAAATAAATCAAAGAAAATTTCATAAACCTTAGTGGCATATCGGCTAGTGAGCTTGAAGGACTTCAACTCGAGGCAGATATTTCACCAGTTGACACATCTTCTGATAGTGATTGTAGGAAGGCTACTAAATTCAAAAGAGTGGAAAGGAAGAGAAAACCCTCACCAATACCCTCTCCTTCAGCTAAGAAAACAAGAACATTAAGGAAGAAATAGCAGGCGGTTAGGGAACCAAAGAAGAAACTCATTCCTAAGAAGAAACAAACATCAACAACCCCCACATTGAATGACTTACTGAATGAGATAACTGAGGAAGGTAATTTGTCTAATGTGAATAAATGGTATACATCTTCAAATGATACTGACAGAAACACTATTGAAGAAAGCGGTATTCTACACTTGGACATTTATAAGAAAGTTTTGATTGAAGTTGTTGAGGAGCTACCAAATGATCTCTACATAAGACTAGAAGCTAAAAGGCTATCAGTGATGGAATTAGACAAGAAACTAAAAGTTGAAGCACTCTTGGCAGTTCACCTAGTTAACTCAAGAGAAGAAATTGATGAACTTATTTTCGAGGCTAACCGATCAGTATTTTCTAGTGGACACTGATAGGTAAGCCTGATGGCTAGAAGAGTGAAGGAAATTGCAGATGAAATAGCAGACAATTGGGATATATTCTTTGTGGAGAAACAAAATCAAGAGGAAATGAACAGACCTAAGAAGATATTTAAGGTTTATCAAAAGGAAAAGGGTAAAGGAAAAATTGGTGGAGTTCCAAACATTAAGATTACTCACAATCTTCCATTGCCACCTTTGGATACTGCACCGACACACTCAGAAGATCCATCGGTTATTGACATTGAAGGAATAATACATGATGATACTAATCTTGAATCGAAGATACTTTTTACCATGAATGTGGATACTCAAGAGGTAAACATTGTTGTGGATAAGGATAACTCTAAATTTAAGACAAACAATGTTGACAATAGTAGCAAAGAAACCGGTATAAACTATTGAAACTAAGACATCAACACAAACAGAGAAAATGACACAGACTGAAAAAAAACTGAAGATAAACGTACTTGCATAGGGCCACCAGAGATAGAGATACCATTAGACAAACAAACTAAGGAAGAGGTGCACACAGAGACAAAGAAACCGACAATCATAGAAACATTGAAATAGTGAGAAATATTTAAAGGTTGTGATGCAAACACAGACTAATCCACTAGAAGAAAATGCAAGCAAAATGGATACATTTGATGGAAGCAAAAGGGTAATAAAGATGATTGGTCAGACATCCAACACATCTATAGGTGAATTCAGACCTACCAATGTTAGAGAGGTACTTTTGAATTCAATCAAGAAGTTAATGGATTGCAATGCATTGACCTACAAGGCAATTGACAACACATTATCTATTCTTAAGTTGATGGCACCAAATTGTAACATAGATCACATTAAGGATTCTTTAGGTAAATTGGACACATTGACCAAATTTAATTCTGATAATGTAATTCCTATTGATAATGTGAATGAGGACACAATTAAGGAGAGAGTTGAAAAAGAGAAAAACACATTCTTTGAAGACACTATAAAGAAGAGTACAAGACACTTGAATACATTATTACCGGTACTTAACTCTACAATTTTGGAGTACAAGGAGCTATATAGAAAAACATGCAAACCTCACCTTTTGATAGAGCACATAGATGAAGAGATCAGAAAAACACAGAAAGAAATTGATGATATAGCAGATAATATAATTGTTTCATCCGAACATATATCAGTTTTTGAGCAGGAAATGACAGTTTTTGAGCAGAAGTTAGAGAAAGTTGAGAAAGAGAAGGCAAGGATAAGATCAAATGCAAGGGAGCTTAAAAATAAAATTGGTCCTAAGTTGTACAATTTTATCACTCAGAGAATTGAAATCTCTAAGGCATTAGTTCAAGGAGACCAATCACTGGAGGAACACATTCATTATCTCACCGGCACGATCCAACAGATTGAGACAACTTTGAATGATAGCAAAAGGTTTATGCAGAGTCTAAATTTAGTTTTGGCAAATATTTTTCAGATTGTAACCAACCTATTACAGACTTTGTGGTGAAATTTTTGCAGTCGTTTGATTATTTTTTACAGCCTTTGTCATTGATGTCAAAGGGGGAGTAGTGGAGAGAAAAATGCTTATATAGAGGAGATCACTTTCTCAAGGGGAGCACATCTTTTTGGAAATAGTTTTTGGATTTTTCTCATGAGTGTTGCCATCAATGCCAAAGGGGGAGATTGTTGGCATTCTACACTCTTATGAGAATAGTTGATGTTGTCATTGATGGCAACCAACTGGCAAGCACCTGACAAATACCAACACCGACAATAGACTTCTACATACTCCGGCAGGCACTTCACCGACATCGGCAATAATGCATACTGACACTCAAGCTAACATGGATAAACTTTTGTTTATTGTTTTATAATATAATTATCTTTTTTAAAAGCCCACATGGTATATTGTAAAAGACTCATATATGTATGAGATCTTATAGGTCAATTTTGTAAGTAGTTGATTAGAAGCATAAGGCAATTTTGTATAAGGTCATATAGTTGACAGCGAAGGTTTTGGTTATTGACTGAGCTTAAGGGTGGTTGCAAGAAGTTTTTGTCCCACTTTTGGGCAAAAAGTGGAAGTGTTTTCTCTGTTTTTCAAATTTTATGTCGATTGATGTCAAAATTTGATGCACTTAGAGATTGAATCTCAGAAAACATTAGTAATAGAAAATGTAGTGCTCGTAGTCTATTTTTCAAATATGTAATTTATTTTAATACCCACATGGTAGAAATCACTTTTTAGTAGGCATGTTTAAAAACTCATTTTTTAGAATGCCTGTTTCAGGACCATACCACATGTGTACGACCACCCTTTTTTGATGCAAATAAGTGATTTTTTGCAAATCCTTATGGGAAACGATACCTAAGACACCAAATATTGATGAGAATATTTTTTCTTTTTTTTTATTGAGTATATTTTTTTATTAATTTTTAGCTGACAATAAAGTATATTTTCAAAACACCGAGTGTACGACCACCATAATTTGATGAAAATTTCATATTTTTCAATTTTATTTTTTTTAATATTCAAAAGAATTGTATGTAGATCGATGTCATTTCACTATGAAATTTACATTTCTAAAATCAGGATGCTGAAAACTCTAATGGGTTTTCATTTCGTCAAAAAATTAAGCCAAGGTAGAAATCTGATGTCGTTTTACCTTAGTCATTTTTTTGGAGGTTCAAGCATAGGCTTGGTGGGACCAACCCTATCCCGAAGCAAAAAAAAATGCTAAGGGTTCTTTCCCGCCCCTAATTTTAACAAACGAGCACCCATTTTTTAAATTCAAAAAATGGGTGCCTGTTTCACTTTGTATCATTGAAAGCGAAATAGGTGCCTGTTTTTAAAAATGGGCACCTGATTATAAAATGTGTACCTATTTCATTAAATAACGGGTGCCTGTTTCTGAAAAGATTCGTTGGGCCAGAATCTAGCCCACAAGCACAAATCCCAATGATTGAATGATTTTTCAATCATTGCTTGACAAGTACGATCTGCAAAGAGAATGTTTTGATTAATCATTCTCTTTTTTTGTCTTATTGTCGATTTGGTAAGGAGATCGATTCGAATTCAAAATTTGGTGCAACCATGGGATCAAATCAACACAGGAAGAGGCAAAGGAAGGTTCTGACAACTGAGGAGATTGTAGCAAACAGGGAGAAGGAGGTAATACGTCAACGAGAGAGAAGATCAAGAATGAGACAAGGAGCTTGAAGTTCCACAACCGTTTTAGAAGAGGACGACATCAACGAGACCATAAAAACTGATGAAGGAAACACAATAGAACCATTTAATTCAGCTGCATCTTATAATCCATTATTGGATACATGTATGTGTTCGTAGCTCTATGTTTTTTCTCATGAAGAAATTGGTGATTTAGTAGAAGCAAGTTACTTATTAAATCAAGCTCCAATTGAAAATCAAACCCCAAATGAAATTAGAACTCAAGTTGAAACTGAAATTGAAATCCAAATTAAAACCCCTAATGAAACTAGATCTCAACTTGAAACTGAAATTGAAATCCAAATTGAAACCCCCAATGAAACTAGATCTCAACTTGAAACTGAAATTGAAACCAAATTTGAAACTCCAAATGAAATTGAAAATCCACCTGCAACTAAAACCAATAATCTATATGTAGACATGGAAACACCAATTGAAAATGAAACATGTTTGAATGATAATCAAATGAATGAAAATTTTGAAATTAAAACTGATGTACTAGACAACCTTCCAGGCTTGTTTTCATGGAGACAGATTAGGACACATGCAAATAGATTGTTTAGACATTTTTTTTATAATAAGAAATTTGGGTTTCAATGTCAATTAATGTTACAACTAATTAAAATGACTAAAATGCGAAAAGTGATGAAGAAAGTTAGGCTTTTATGTCAAACCCAAGAAGAAGGATGAGTCTTTACAACAAGTTGTATCAACTGTTGCTAGCACCTTTGATACAATAGAAAAGAAAAGTCATTCTAAAGATAAAATTGTGGCACGACGGGAAATAACAACAACTTTAGTAAGCCAAACAACTTCTAATAAAAGAATGATGAGTAACATAAGTGAGTATCTTAATATTCATTGTAAAAAAAATGTCAAGAGATGTCAAAAGAAGAGTTAATTTTGAAAGTGATCCGGCAAAAAAATTGTGGACTTTTAGTGGTAGACTACCAAGGTCTGATATGAAACTTACTGGTGAAGTAAAAAATTTGATCAAAAAATTCTGGCATGATAATACAAGAGTATCACCTAATGTTATAGATGTTCTTAAATTAAGAGTTGGGTCAAAAATTCATGATCCACATCCAAAACACCTATTGGACATGACTCAAGCTGAATTGTACAAAACAAATTTGGATGATAAGGTGCCGACTGTTAGCATTTGTCAAAGGTCTTTTGAAAAGTGTAAACCTTGGTATGTTCGAATTAACAAGGAAAGAGTCACATGTTGTTGCAAAACTCATGTTCAATTTCACTACCATTATGATGTATTTCGATATATACGTGCTACCATGCATAGTAATGGAATGTTCCAAGAATGTGGTATAAATATACCACGTGAAACTATAAAGGAGTCTATATCAAGTTTGTTTTGCAACCCACCAAATGAGAAAAATTTTCTCTTCAATGCATGTGTTTCCTGTGTATGTGATATATGTGGCAATCTCACATTGTTGGATGAATATTTGCATGAAAATCTTTCAAATGATTTTGGAAAACAATTAGTTGATGTTAAAAGATTTAAATCTATTGAGTATCCATTTAAGGATGGAAAGGTTGGAAGATGATGCGATCTAATCACTTAAAAAGTTAGTGTTCATGCATTTTTGAATATGTAAGGATAAATTTCTTGTTGGTAGTATACTTTTGTTTGTTGACTTTACAAAGAACTACACGCTTGCACCACAAGATGAGGTCCAATCACAATACTACAATTCAGTGCAAGTATTGATTTTTGTCCATATTGTCTATAGGAATGCACCGGATAGTACAGAAGAGGATCGCAAAATTTTGATAGAGTACCATTTCTATATGAGTGATAATAAATTACACTCATCTGAGTTTGTCCATTATTGCTTCAAGACCTTTTTTCAGAATTCGAGGGAGAGAGAAATTTAGATGACAACATCTAATATGGTCTGATAATTGCATAGGGCAATTCAAGAATGCTAGAATGTTTTATTGGTTGAGTAGGATTCATAACAAAACTAATATCGAACACATGTGGAGTTTTTTTGAGGCTGGACATAGGAAAGGAGAACATGATGGTTCTGGTGCATGTGTTAAGAGAGCCCTTTGCAGAGAGCAACTCAAATTTGAGGAAAACACTAAATTTAAAAATGCAAGTGCAATTTTGGATAGGTGTAGTGCAACTTTATCCACAGGATCAAGTCGGAACTCTATAATTAGACGTTTCTTCTAGCTAGTTAAAGAGGAGAATATCCTTCCAAGATATGATTGTGATACAATCAATGGGTCAGCTAGACAACATTCATTTAAGAGTTCTAATTATAACACTTGGACTATATGGACTAGAGAGCTTGCATGTTTTTATCAATTTTTTGTTGCAGGTGAATGGGAAGAATGCGAGAATACGGAATGGGTCGAAGAATGGCAACACAAATCCTTAACACCTAGTGAGACACAATATCAAGATGTTAGAAGAAATGAAGACCCAGATCATGCATTTACTTCAGAAGATTATGATCGTGTTTCAGACCTCATACAACCTAGTAATTTAATTCAATTTCTTGTTTATAACTTTAAATTATATATTTTTATGTATTGTCATATAATTTATGATTGTATTTGAATTATAAATTGTAACAAGTTTTATTTCTACATGTACTTAAATTTGTTTTCTAGGACATGTGTATGTTGTTGTTGCACGTGAAGATAATGATGAGCAGGTTGAGTATTGGCTAGCTAGATGTGTAGAACCTAAGAAAAAGTTGATATGTGATCAAGTAGATGATGATGGATTTCAGTATCCAGTTGGGTCTTTTGTGGTAGTTGGCACATGGCTACACAAATACTTAACAAGAAGGAATGGCTTACCAACTTATGAAGACTACCAATCAGAAAAGAAGATTATACACTATTCTCATTTGGTGGTGGCAACAAACATCAAATTAGAAAGATGCAAAGGTAGGCCTACTAATAAGGTATTATGGACACTTTCAGTAGAAGAGCATGAGGAAATCATAGATGCATTGCAGAAGAGAGAGGATGCAAATGGTACATCAGATTGAATGAAATTTATATGCATGTAAGTTTGTCTTACTTGTGTGAACTCTTTTATATTTAATCATGATAATTGTTTTTCTTTGTCCCTTTAGCATTGTATTTGTCTACATTTGATAAAATTTTGGTTTCATAAACAATATTGTATTAGTTATCTTCTTCTTAATATTATTTTGTGCACATTGTAATTGTCTTACAATCATTCTAATTTTTTATGATATATTTATTTTATCATAATCTCTTCATAGATTAATTGTAAGTTCTTGATTTTATTATTATTTTAAGAATAGGGTGTTATTGTAAAATGGGATAATTATTTTATTGAATTATAAATTGTTCAACTATAAGATGATCAATCATAATGTTAAAATATAAAGTCAGAAATAGATCATATATAATCACTAGAGGGCATCAAATCACTAAAAAACATCACATATATATAATCACTAGAGGGTGCCAAATCACATAACAAGACCTGATATCATAATAGCAATAAAATGACATAATAAAAAGTCCTATATATAATCACATAACAATTCTTGATGACATAATAACAAGTATTGAAAAAATAATAATAAGGAAATGACATTAAAACAAGTCCAAATAACATAATAACAAAACAACATCACATATATAATCACTAGAGTGCGCCAAATCACATAACATAACCTGATATCATAATAACAATAAAATGACATAATAAAAAGTCCTATATATAATCATATAACAACAAGTCCTATATATAATCACATGATAACAAGTCCCAGGATAACATAACAAGTGTCATCATAAAAAGTTCATAATACAATAACATGACATGATCTAAAATATATAATCTAAGAACTCACCTGCATCTCATCTGCAGTCCTCTTCACTCCACGTGAAGGTGACTGAGATGAATCATCCTATTGCATGTGGTCCTGAGATGCACCATCCTGTGTGTGTGCAGTATTAGTGTCTCCACCCTCCTGTACATTATTAAAAGATTTTACATGAGAAGAAGATTTAGCATGAGAAGTTACTTGCATAGTTCACTTATAAAGTAAATAAATACTAAAAATTTAAAATAAATTACCATACGTTTGTGCTCTACAATGCCCTCACTGGTATGTGGAGGTCCACTATCATGAACAAGAAAAGTGGTTGTAGTCAAGCCCTGCAAAAAAAACATTGTACATAAATTTTGATAATCCCTATAAAAGCCAGGTACACAGTATAAACAAATTAGAAATTATTTTTCTAATCATCAATGCAAATGACAATGTCGACAGTTGCATCTGGCTCAATCCCATAGCTATACCAATACTGGTAGTGGTATTGACCTGAACAACATATAAAAAGCATGAATCAAACTTGTGTATATACATAAATTATAAAGTATATATAGACTATAAGTTTATCACAGAAAAGCATACATGTGATGTAGGCAAAGTAACTGATGGGTGAAGGTGTACATGTGATGCACCATCAAACAATCCATAAGCCTACAATTGCAAAACATAACGAACATGAATCAAAGTTGTACATAAATTAGTAAGCATATAAACACTTCAAATTAATGGATGAAAAACATACTAGTGGTATATGAGGCTGAGCCTCAGTTGTCCATGGGTCATGTGAAGAACTACCCACCTCAGTGCTACACAAGGCACCCTACAATATTGAAAAAACATATCATACACATCATTACATTAAAAAGTTTATTATTTATTGAAATGTACATATCAATACAATGTATCTAGATGAAAGTGCATACCATGAATGGGGCACCAACATCTCTAGGTATCGAGGTAACATGATGTGGTATGATCCATCCTATGTTCAAAATAAATTGACTCATGTTATGGTTCATATGTGTATATATAAGGAATTTAATATTGCATTGTAAATTATATAAATAAATTTGTACCTCTGTAGGTTGATCATCATCTTCCCACAGGAGATCAACATATGAAGAGATGACATCAGCATGTACAGCCTCCTCGGCATCATAATAACCACCATGGGAAGCATTAGCATCATCAAAATCACCATCTCCTCCAAAGGCAGCCTCACTCTGTGGACTTGTACATACATCCCCACAGCTCATGCACAACTATTGTACCAAATTGTTAGATAGGGCACTCAATGAACCAAGAGTAGAATCCACTGCTCAATGATGGGTAGGAGCTCGAATAACTGGTGTAGGAAGAGGAACCAAGGGATCATCACGTGCATGGTTTCTAACCCTATCACTCAATTTGGCTCCCAACCTATCCTAGGGCATGCCTCTCCCGACCCCCTGAAATGATCTAATATCAAACCAATTGGGATTTTTACCCAATTCAAATTTGGCCCATATTTTTTTTAAAAAATACATCAGGACCTCATGATTGGAGTGTGGTGGATTGTCAAAGACCATCCACCACTCCTCCCAAAAGTGTCTAGCTATGCCTGGGTGCCTACACCATCGAATTGAGATCTGTGGCTTCTTCGGATCTATCTCTTCACCCATCTTAGGGTTCACAAAATATTGTTTCAAATCTATTTTTGTTATTTTTAATTCATTGACTTGTTTGTATGTTAGGCCATCAACGTAAAATGCATGCAACCCTCCTGCCAACTACGATAGCTATCCAACTCGCTATCTAAAGCCTATACAGACTGTACAATCCCCTGCATACTATCTGCAAGGTGTAACAACTGTGGAGGTGGATGAGGCTCATCTCTAATGGTATGGATATCTCTAATCAAAGAATCAATATTCCTCCTAATGGTTTGCCTCAAGTGATCGGGTGGAGGTGGAAGTGGAGGTGGAGGTGGAGGGGGTGGAGGTGGAGGTGGAGGTGGGGCTAGACCTAATAGCTCATCTATCTCAAATTCATCCATTCTGTGAAAATAATGTGCATATAAATACAAACATGAAAATTTACAATTACTATTTAATTTACATTTCACCTTCCAAAAAACTTATAATTAAATATAATTTACCAACTTAAATATAAAAAAAGGAAACTCACATAGATCTATAATATTATTAATAAGTGGGTCTATTTTAATAATAAGCATCATAAATTCTATGTGTATTGCATTGGATATTGATTTCCTCCACACATTTTGGAATAGACTTTAGGAGATCCATGGAGACCCTCATATCTCTCCATTCCTAGAGGATCCTATTGTAGATTGTTTCATTTCCTTTGTAGATGAAGATCACATACCCTTCGATGGTGATACTTAAGAGGAAATTTATTATATCATAGGTCTTGCATGTTTTGACAATTTAGAGGCTTGTCTCATTCTTCAAGTACACATCCTATCAATACCTAATATACATCTTATGTTCTTTATTAATTTAGATTATTATCACCAATTCCATAAACCCAATTGATTTAGTATAGCATGACATTAATCACCTTCTAAACATGACCACTTGGGATTCATATCTTTTGAATATATTATCCTTGTTTGAGGAGTTTAGAATTACATATGTTAAATATTATTTTGAGGATATTGATATCCTCTTTCATGATAGCTATGCCATCATTGGCAATGCATCATATTATCTTTGGTGCTCATTCTACTTCAATCCTCACAAGATTCTTTATCATCATTTTGTTCCAACATGTGAATATTTGTGAAGTTTTTAGAGACACAATTCTATTTAGATTTGAATTTTGAATTTACCCAACTTATTATAATGGCATTTCTAGTCACCAATGTATTTATTTCTTCCTAAAGGAAAATAAATGTTGTTTGCAAGTAATGGATCATGTTTTTCTTCAGTCATTCATCAATCGCACGTGACCTACTTCTTTATGGGGAGTTTTGTATTCTCATTTTATCTCTCTTATTAGGGGGGTATTAACTATAAAAAGGAGGCATTGGTTATTAGAGGAAGATAAAAGGATAAAGTAAAGAGAAAAAATAAGAAAAAGGACAAAGCTCCAAATCTAAAGTTAGATCTAAGTCTCTCAATAAATCCTATGTTAAGCTTTATAATCATGTCAAGAAAATCCACATAAAAATGAATGCAAGAAAAATATTACAAGAATGAATTAAATTATGATTTAGATTCAATAAATTATTAGGATGAAAATAGTGATATAGTTGTTATATATTTGGAATGCATATATGTGAGGAAACATGGATGATTAAATATAGAGATTCTTTTCACATGACATTCTATTTCTCATTGAGGCATAATTTTACACTTAGTGTAATATTTTTTAAGTTCAAAAACATCTTTAGATGCACATTGTGACATTGGTAGAAGGTGGACTTTAGGAGTAGTTGAAATTTAGTATAATAATGTCATTTTAGAAACAATTAGGATATTTCACCAATAATGTCACCAATAATGTCACTGGATTGTTTGCACTCGTGATGACAGAATTGTGAAGATTATATTTCAATAATTTTTCATTTTTTTTCTTGCTTCTGATTCAATGAGAATCGGTTAAGATATCTTTTCCGTGAAATATTTTTGTCCACCTTTGGTCAATGAGAAGAAATGTATTGTCATGTATAAAAGAGAGGATGGATGGTGGGCACATAGTCCCACAAAGAGACATTTAATACAATATATATTAAGATGTAATGCCTAAAAAGGTCCACAATATATATTAAACTACCATATGAAATTGAAGAGTAGCAAGTCAATCTTTCCTATCCCTATCCTATTGTGCCTTGTTAAAAAATATGAAAAGAACCTTAACATCATTGATCACACTCACCACTTTTTATTTTAATATTTAAAATCAACATCCACCTCATTTCTAATGTTGGTAAGGTTCACTATTTTTAAAAGACTATTAGATAAAAGATTTGATGGAATAAAATTGATAGAGCAAAAGAATAACAACATTATATTTTAGATGTTAATTTTTTTTAATATATAATTTCTATATGATAATTAATATTTTGGGAGTAGTAAAGGATAAGGAGATCATTCTTTATTTGATAGTCTATTGCCATCCTCATGTTATATTGTACTTTTGTTTTAGGAAATCTTTTGATCTTTTGCAATTAGTGTGGGTTTTTTAAGGTGACTCTTTATATGTCCTAAAATTGTATGAGCCTAATAGCTTCTACTCTTGTTGATAGTTTGGTGGATTTGAATAATGGATCCTTTGAAGAAGTGTGATCCTTGTAATTTTGGCCTTCCATGATGTGAAAAGAGGTTATGTTGTGAATAATGATCCAAATGGTTTAGTTATTTCTTATTATGTTGAGTATGAGTAAATTTTGGCTTCCTTGGCTATGGTCACTATTTTGTACTAACTATTGTGATTTAGTGTGATTTTATCATGGACTACAAGTAATCAAGAGGGTGGAAATAATCTTCAAGTGTTAGTGGGTATGCGGCCTTGACCAAGGGATGAAAGTATCAGGAAAGTACAAGTGATTCCTATGTAGATCAATGTGTCATTCACCTATTAATTCCTAGAAACATTCTCAAATAAAAAAGCAAAGAGGTATGTTGAGTGCATATATACATTTTATGTTTCCATGATATAAGTAAGATATCAAACATGTAACTTAGATTGATTTGCAATTTCATTCATAAATATTAGATCTTCCTTGTGGATTTTTGAATACATAATGTCTTGTTGATTTCAATATCTTTATGCAAGTACTCTTTTCAGCATGAAACTCCACTCATTGAGGTCTCTTACTAAATGCAAGTCAGTTATCCTATCAATGATGATACATTTTGCATACATTTTATGGGGAAATATTATTAATAGTTATGGTTGGGTTGCTCATTGTTTTGTGAAAATATATACAAGTATTGGGACATTAGAGTTTTAAACACCGTAAATTGTGTTTGAGATCATTGTCCTAATTATAACAGTCAATCACCATTGACCCAAGACCACACCAAAACCGTTGTGACACAAAGGTTTGTGCATACTAGTGTAAGGGCTACTCTTAGTACATTTCATTACCATTACATATCCACATCGGGGGTTTCCAAACACAACTTGTTTGAGTAGGCAGTATCACTGGTAAAATTATGATTGTGACAATTGGTACCCTTAGGATAGTAATTAATATTTGGTCTATGGCACCTTTTATGCATAATAAATGCTTCTATGGGGTGTGCATGGGTCCCACATATCTCTTCCAACATTCCATCCAAGGCACTTCACTCTCACCTATCTTATATTCCACTTTCTCTATGCTACCATCGCAAAGGCCCGATACATGATAAATATCAAACCAATAAATCAAATATAGCATACATGATGAATATCAAACCAATGAAAATACATATTTGCAAGAGCCTTTCCAACTAGTGGTGTGAGTTTTTAACGGTGAAAAGACCAAAAATACATTTTTTTCCCACTCATTGGAAACCATAGTGAGGATTTTGATAATTTTGGGAAAAATAGTCATATCTTCTTCAAATTTCAATGGATCTCAATCCTACAAAAGATGAAATGAGGTAATTCACTTCTCTACCATATCCAATCAACTTCGGATGAAAATGTGATGAATTTCACAATTAAAAATAATGAGAATTAGACTGAAACGTTTTTGTATAAACAAAAATCTCCAACTTCATTTAGTAAAAATTTTAAAAATCAACAAGACAAAATTGGGTGGTGTGACAAAGGAATATTTATTCCAATCCAAGTGGGTTATGATCTCAAACCACAAAAAAACAACCTTCCAACCAAATTTTAAAAAGTTGTCATGACAATAATGACAACTTTTTACAATTTTTACAATTTTTGCCCAATGGACCTCAAACTTTCCCAATTAGGTCCAAATACATCATAATGGCCTCAAATAGCCTTATTTACATGAAATAACACACACAAAAAAAATCTCAAATTTTGACCGTTTTGGCCATACCTAGGTCCCTAGGGTGCTCCTGCACCATCAAACCATGTGAATTAGCAAAAACAAAAATGTTTTGGAAGTGTTATTGAGAGAAGATATAAATATTTCTACCTATCAATAAAGAAAAAAATACCACAAATCTCATTATTGATAAGAAATTGTTTTGTGATTCATAGAGTTTCCCTAAACCCTTCAACAAATAAATTTAACAATCTCCCCATTGGCCTATGCTCAAGTGACAAACATAATAGAAAAGTTGAGAAACCATTCTATAGTGTGAAATCAAAATGCATACCTTTTGCACTGGTGAGATATGAATTTGGGCTTGTAAAATGTTTTGCAAAACCATCCCATGTTTTCACCTTTATTTATTTTGTAAATTGGATCTTGGTCTAGGAGGTTAGACATGTTGTTTTGTAGGTTGTAGCAGTAATAAAGTGCTAGAGGAATTTAGAGAGAAGTATTTTTGTAACCCATTTGAAGGAATAACACAAGAATTGTTCTCTTTGGTGTGTTTTTTTTTCTCACAAGGGTTTCACCATGCCAATCACATTTTCTTGAAAGATTCTAAAGCCTTTTTAACAAACCCATGCTATGCTTATCTTGCAATCGTAACGTTTCATGAGGTGACAACAACTATGAATTTTAGGGGTGGGTACATTAAGAGTTTCGTCTAGTGTTGGTGTAGCATTCAGGTCCATATTCAAAGATTTCAAAGAAAAGGGGACTTTGGAGCTGTTAGGTCCATATTCAAAGATTCCAAATTTGAGATTCTTAATAATTGTCATTCTTCTCAAGGTTTCTAAGTAGAAGATTCGTAATGTCATATGTTGATTTATTATGATGGTTTTAGGACCATTGCTTCCTACTAGATGATTGAAATGATGATAAATTTAGGTATATTATATTGTTCTTGTTTTGATTATCAACATTATTATATGATGTCGTGATGCAAATTGAGCAGGGTATTCATTAGGGGTAACTAGTATTGGTTAATGATCATGTTTTATAGATATGAGAATAATCATGTACATTATATCACTTGAAAATTGTATGATTTAAGAGTCATTTTTATCATGAGGTTTGTAAGAATCAACATTATGTTTATAACTCTTGGGAGATCACATAAGTGTGGTAGAGATAATCCATTGATGAAGCATATAGATTGGTTTTACTTTTATCACTATTTTACAATCAACATTAGTTTATGGGTTATAGATGGACCTTTTGTTTTAGCTAGGTCATCGTCTCTATTTCACCTAAGTGGGTTGTAGCCGACAAGAAAACAGTCTGGGGTAAAGGGGTCCTAGAAAGGGTTGCATACCCACTCCTTTATATACCATCATGTTATATGGGTTTTAAATAGTTTCAAGATCTACGAAGTCTCTGCCCTTCACATAGGCAAGGCCATCTGTGATGAGCCCCTGAGACACTAGGTATGGCCCTTAGGTTTTTCAATTCTAAGTTTAGTTTAGTCTCGCCACTCCTTCAACATCTTATGTATTCTCTATTTATCTATGCCCTCTTGATTCAGTTGTGCTAGCTTTTTGAAATGAATTTCTCTATCCTTTCTATCGAATCACTTTATCAATGTCTCATTGAAATCTTCTAAGGTAGTGATTGAATCTTTCCCTTGGGCCATCATGCCATGATACCGCCATTTGTGAGTCATCCCCTCAAGATGCAAGTTGGAAAAATTGATGGCCCCTTCTTCAAACTTATAATTCAAAAGGAAAGATAGGTCCAATTTTTCCAACCAAGATCTTGCTGAAGAGCTATCAGATACAATAAAGGTGGGAATGGTGATCTTTCCAAAGTAGCGTTGAATGTCATTTTGAGGCTGCTCATCACATATTCTCCTCCTATGCCCATTCCTTGTCTTCATCTCATACTAATTTTTAAACGAAGTGTCTCTTCATATGCCAGCACTTGGGGCATTGCATTTATCATGAAGTCTTGTCATTTCATCTCCCTGATTGGGTTGCTCTTCTTCCATTGGTGATCTTCTTGTATTTGGGTTAGCTAATTCCCTATCAGCACCAAAGTTTCTCCCTTTGATACCATTTTTAATAAGTTTACCAATACTAGTGATTCATATAGTCCTCTTAGGAGTTGGACCATCTCAACTATGGTACCCCTTATATTAGCTTGAAACCAGTGCCCCTCATATATGTATTCCTTTTTTTTTAAATAGATATCTGTCACAATTTCGATGGAAACTAGCGTTTGCACTGATGGCCAAACCATCGGACCAACAACATCCTCATCGGTGCAAAGTTTCTGGAAGCAGTCAAAATTCTGACACCAACTGAAGAAAAATCTGATGAGGATGTTGTATGTCCGAAGAAACTTTCTTGTCGGATGGTCGTCGATGCATATTCATGGGGAGGCGTCAAAATTCTAACATCCATCCAACGACATTTTTGTCCGAAGGAGAGATCATGGTTGTCATCAAAATAATTGACCATGTCATCAGAATTCTGACGTTAATTGCCATCATCAGGAAGTCCGATGACAATTTTTCGATGACTTCATTTGTTAGCAGTCCGACGAAAAGTAGTCAAAATTCCGATGATAGGCTATCAAAAATTAGCCCCGAATGTACTAGTGACATAATCTAATTATAGTAAACAAAAGAGATATAAAACATAACACCAAATTTTTGTATGTGGAAAACCCAATATGGGAAAAACCACAGAGTGAAGATTCTCTTAGGAATAGAGTAATATGCAACTAGTTACACAGTACAAAGGGTGTTGGCTCATTGTCGGTTTGGCTCACTGTTGGTTTGGACTCATTGTCCTGAACAAAAGATAGCTTATAGCTGGAACATGAGTTACACAATATTGAACTATTGTAGTTGCATCTATCACATGCATAGATTACAGTTCCTTTGTAGTAAACAAGTTCTTCTTCTTTATTCACTATACCAGATTTACTCATAATGCACATTCACAGTATTCTTTGCATGTAGTACACAAACTAGTTGTCTTTCAATAATCATACACATTTCACATGATACAAGAGCATCTTACAAAAGAATCTTACAAAATTTCAACATATGCTAACAAGGATGCTTCTACCCATTCTGCTTCAATGATGGAGTTGAGATAAGAATAAGTGAACTAGGAGGCACAAGATAAAGCATGATTCAAAAAGCGAGATACTTTCATTTCTCAAATATCTCAATTTTCTTAAGGGAAGAATAATATTATCCTTTTGTTGTTTTAGCTCATAGTACTTTCTATGAAGATCTTCAATCTTTTATCTTTTACAGCCAAATAAGTCTTTTCACAGTTTGAAGTTCTGTTGAGATTACTGGATTTTATCTCCAATGATTTTCATTTCATCCTTAATACTTTTAGTGGCATCTGATCACTGAAGAATGAAAGAAAACAATATGTCACTGTTATCTAGGTAAGATTGGCACTATGAGATTAGTTGAGAGAGGCAGAGATGTGCAAATTCACATTTGGCCTTCAACTCTTGTAGAAGCTTTTCCTTATTATTGGGCTTTTCCTTTTCATATTTTTCTCTTATCTTCTTTAAATGACCACTCAAAGAGTTGATCAATATTTTGCATTTTTCTATAGAAGAGGTGTCCAGATGTAATTGACATTTAGGGACAACAGCATGAAGGGATAAGAGGAGATCTTCAATGATCTTATCTTTCTTCCAAAAATCCTATCTTGCAAAAGATATAAATGCTTCTCCAATTTCAAGCTTTTGAACCAGATCTACATTGGAGAAATCAATTGGTTGCATAGAAGATGTGATAGGGGGAAGAATCAATGGCACAAAGAATATATTTTTTTATATGTATTTTGGAGAACCGGAGTTGGTTTTTATTATGGACACTTGTACACTAGACTCCTTTGCCTGATGGCTTTCTAGTTTGGACATGACTTCTTCACCTATATCTGAAGTCTTAATTTCATTAGAAGTGTCCAATTCATTAACTTTGTCTTTTGTAGAGATTACTGGAGGTGAACTACCTTTTGCAGAAGTTCTAGAGACACCTCAAGACTACAACGTTTTAGAGGGACTAGGGAACTCATAGAGGACTAGGGTGTTTCATCTTAGTTCAGCTAGGACTGAGACACCTAGTGCCTTGATCTAGACAATTTTTCCTCAACTTCTCGATACAAGCTCTAATCCTCTTCTCTTTCTCATATCTTATTTTGCATCTCTGTTTGATTTCAGCAACACTCTATTTTCATCATTTCATTTAAATTTCTCATTGTTTGTTATAGATTAACTACTTGCAATTCAAAACCTAATTCAAACACAACTTAAATTCAAATAAATGTTGAAATAGGACCTCAATTAGCATTCAACCCTCTCCTTAATATAATTGAGGTTGGTTCTATTGAGGGTTCATCCTCCTTTAATGTATTGGTCAATTTGGCTAATTGGTGGCCTTATCGTACTTGATGAAACCCTAGTTCGAAATTACGCTATTACATTTTGGTGAACCCAATATCTTTCATGCTTAATTCTAATTTTGCATCTTCAAATATGATTATTATGCATGTTAGCTTTCAAATTCTCACTCATAGATTGAATTTCTAATTGAATTACATAAATTTAGAGGTTGAATTCACAAAAACCCTAATTTATAATTCTAAAATTAACTTGTGGGTTACAAAATTTTCCAAGTTTGTTTTCATATTTAGATACATTCATTTCATAGTTTAAATAAAATTATATAAAAAAATAAATCAGCATAAAAATTACAAAAAAAATTCATGTTTTATGAATTTGTGTCTTTGCATGCTTTACCTCATTTCGTTGCAATAGTTAGCATTTATTTTGAAAAATTTCAAATGATTCTTAGCAAGACTATCGTGACTTTGACAATCCATTTGCTTATAATGACTATCCTTTCAAAAAAGTATATAGTAGAGAATATCTTGAGGAGGCTCTTGATGGTTTCCTTTATCCTAAGTCTTCTAAACCATCCTTTTTCCAAATGTTAATCAACATAATATGTAAGCCATTGACTTTTGATGACTTTGAGATGACGGATGAAACTCTTGATTACTTCATCCTTATCTCTAAATCATCCTCTAAATCTCCAACAATTGACAAGGATACTATCATGCTTGACAATCCTCTTTTTGAACCTTTACCTTCGATGAATCCCATTTATGAAGAAGATTTTGTGATAAAAGAAGTTGATGTGGTTGACAATCCTCTTTATCAAGCTTTACCTTTTAGAAATGAGGCCCTCATGAACCATGACAATTATTTTCCTAAATCTTCTCTTATTAATGAGGATAATTTGGTGCAAGAAAATATTATTAACACTTCTTCTATAACTCTTCCCCTTAAGGATTAAATTTTCAAAATTTATGTTGATCTTTCTCTTAAAAAATGCCTCTCCCTTGAGAGTATCTTAGAGCAAGAGGATGAAATCATAAACACCTTCCTTTATGTTACTTTATCTTCCATACATGATACTTCTCCTAGAGAAGAAGTGTTGATGGACATTGATTTACCCTCTCCCAAATTTGGTCCTTCCAATGAAAGCACATTGGTCCAGGAAGAGGTTATGAGCACTTCTTTCAAAAATTTCCCTCCTAAGGATGAATTTTTAAAGAATGATGCTTATCCTAAAATGTACCTCCCCCATAAGGATCATTTTGTGCAAGGGGATAATATTGTAACTAACTTTCCTTGTGATATCATTCCCTCTTTTCATTTCAGTGGATTTCCCACTAGAGATGAAGAATTAATGAATAATGTTTGTCCTTCTCCTAAAGTTTGTCTTACACATAAAGATACTTTGGCACAAGAGGATGGAATAATTAGCAATTTCCTTAATGCTATCCATTTTAAAGATGCATCCTTGAAGAACAAAGAACATAATCAAGTCAAAAACATTCATGTTTCTAGTTATGAGAATCCTAAACGCAAGGAAGCTCCCAATATCCTAAAAGTTGTGAAGAAAAAGAAGAAACTAGAGAAGAGATCCCTAAAATAATGGAAATTAGAAAATAATATGATCTTGTATAGTCTCTCGTACAACCATCGACCGAATCAATCATCTCCCCCATAGTGAAGAGTCCTTTGAAAAGGCAAGAGAAAGCAGTTGGAGGGCTTCAAGATTATAAAGCTACTATATCTAAGAGGAAAAATGTTGAGAAAGCTAAGGGTAAAATACGGCTCCTGAGGTTTGATGGATAAAGGTCTAAGCAAGGAAGTGGAGCTAGAGTTGATTTAACCAATTCCAAAGGTAAGGCATTTTTAGCCTCATAATAATTGTAGTTTTCTTGTACCAATAATATGACTAGGCATGAAGCCATGATCAGAGGAATCCTCTTAGCCCTCAAGAAAGGAGAAAAGTGTTTGAATGTGCAGGGAGATTCATAGATGGTAGTCAAATAGGTGAGAAGCTAGTATGCATGTCATGATAAGAGACTAGCAGCATACAAAATTGATTGAGGATTTTGATGCCTTTGACATTCAACTCGTACCTTAGAAGAGGAATGTTATACCAAATGCATTGGCTATGGATGCAAGTATGTTAGAACCAATAAGTGAGTCCTCATTGCAGAGATTCTCTATAGGGCTATTCTTGATGGCATTTTTATATTACAACATTGCTCATTTCCAAGTCTTCACAGATGATAAACATATCTTGTCTTTTCTTGCTAATCTAGGCACCTTTGAAGACCAAATTATTTATGAAGATGATTGTAGACACCTAAAATTGTCATGTCTAATTAAAAAAATATTATATTTATTTAATTACTTTAGCCTAATTCTTCTATTAATTAAATAAATCTTTATTTATTTAATTAATTCATTTATCCTCTTCTAGCCTCATTTCTCATTTAAATAAATACATTTATTTATTTAAATTGTCCTTTTCCTAAATTAAAGAAATATCATTCCCATCTTGGGGCAACTTTGTATCAGTTCATCTTATCTTCTTTGAAACAACGTGACAAGCCGCATTGTCTCAAAGAGGGGCAAAATGTAGACACCTCAAATTGTCATGTCTAATTAAATAATTATATTTATTTAATTACTTTAGCCTAATTCTTCTATTAATTAAATAAATCATTATTTATTTAATTAATTCATTTATCCTCTCCTAGCCTTATTTCTCATTTAAATAAATTTATTTATTTATTTAAATTGTCCTTTTCCTAAATTAAATAAATATCTTATTTATTTAATTGATCCCATTTCTTCTATTTATTAAATAAATATTTATTTATTTAATTCATTCATTAGCCTTTTCTACCCATGACACATGTCATTCATCTCTTAATTCCTACACTACCTACCCCCTTTCATTATTTTATTATTTCCTCTACCTACCCTCTAATCATAGCCAACCTCCTTTTACACCTCTCAATCTTATCCCTCCATTTCTTATGGTGTCTTCTATATAAGGAGATGCTTCCTTCATTATCAAACCTTAACTAACTACTTGATCAATTGACTACACTATGCTTTGCATCTTCATATGCGATCCTACTTGCAACCACATTCCGTTCTTTATTGATCTCTTGTGCACATAAAATCTGAGAGCAAATATATCAAGCAAGATCAATGGAGATAGGAAGAATGGAGATTCAAACCCTATTGGACATGTGATGGTATAATCTTTGTGATTTCATTTGATTTGCATTGTCATAGGTAATCTTCATATGTTATGGTGGATCTTTGTTGTTGTTAGGCTAGGGTTTTGTGGTTGAATCCATTTAGTCTTTCAATATTGTTATTATTGTTATCCATTTTCACCATATACATTTTGGCACGTCCGGTGGGACTCTTTCCTCTTTTGTACTTAACATCCTTGTTGCAGATTTTGTGTCTTGAAGTTGCAGATCTGACATTTTCAACAGCATTTTGGTATTTTCGCGTCTGCGTACTTTTGGATCACGTTTTTGGTTTTTTGCCATGTTTGCGACATCTTAGATTGTGTCTGCATCCTCGACAGTATTTTATTTTTACGGATTCTGAAAACCGCATCTATGTTCCTTAGTCACGTCTGTGGTGTTTTTAGATGCGTCTGTGTCCAGAAGCCGTGTCTGCATTCTGAAATCGCATCTGTGTTTCACAGAAGCATGTCTGCGTCAGAGAGTCGCGTCTATGTTTGGGGTAACCGCATTTGTGTGCATTGATTTCATTTTTGGAGTTTTATTGATTCGGTTTTTAGTCATTCGGTTTTTTTTTTATTTTTATTTTTTTATTTTTTTTACATCAAGATTATTTTGAGCTAACATTTGCAAATCTAGCTAATGAAATTGGTGTAACTTGTCTTGAAAGCAAATTCATTTTGTTGAAGGCCCCTATTTTCACAAAGTCTTTTGGATCTAAAATTTACCTAACTTGTGTGCTTGCAGGAAGGGCTGATCATTTGAAACAATCCAAACTACTAGTAAATCTTTGTTGCAGGTCCTTGGCAAGGGTTTTTGGATTTTTATTGTGTGCCTTTTTTTTAATAGATTACAAAACCACTTCAATTGGTGCACTAAAATTGAACCATTGTCTTTTGTGTCTTGAGCAATAGGCTCTTTTTTGTTTAAATCTTTAGAGGACCTGTCTTCCCGTGTGGTCATTAGGACTACTAGTGAGAAGAGAACAACCCAAGTGGTAGTAAAAGAAAAGTCATCTTCTTCCAAACCACTATAAATAACTATATTCATGGTGAAAACTATGGATAACGTGTGTTGATTAGTTCATACTGACACTATGTCTCCCCATAAACCTGTTTGATCAAATTTATTTGATCAATTGTAGGGCGTAACCCCTACTGGCTAGGAGCCTTCTGTATTTATAGAGCTGAAAGTGTCGCATGTATGGCCACATGAGCGGATGCCCTTACTAGCAAATTTTTTATTTTAGAAGCCAAAATCCTTCTAGTTGTTGGGGCAGGAGGTCAGACCTTTGGTAGCAGCCCACACACATACGGTTCTTAGTAGAGATAAAAAGTTCACCATGGGGAGTTTTCGTGGGGACTGATGCTTGGATAACCCGAGAAGTGAGTGCCAAGGGTGGAGCTAGTGAGGTCAAGCATCTAAGTATCCACTCTGAATAGCGTAGCCTTGGGGGTAAAACCTCATGTGGGATCAACAACTATTGTCTTGCCTAGCCATAAGAATTATGCTTGACTCATTTTAAACATTCAAACATTCAAGACCAAATAGGAAAACATTATGTCTTTTGTGTCTTCAAGTGTATGCAAAACATTTTTACATCAAACAACACACTTTCTTTGAGTCATATTTTTGAGTCTAGACACTTGCAAACATTGAGTCTTCATCAACACTGTGTCCTCTTGTCATGAAAAAAAGTCAAACATTTAGATTTCATCACAAGAAAACAACTTCACAGATTGGAAAAAATTGCACAAATTTTGTAGAACCACGTCTGTGTCTGAGATAATAGCATTTGTGTTGTATAACCGCGTCTATGAAGGGCAAAAATGTGTTTGTGTTCTTAGAATCAACATTGCATTTTACAAAAATCTTAGAAATGTGTCTATGTTAAATAGGACCACGTCTGTGTTAGGAAATTGTGTCTGTGTTCAGAATTGAAAAACTTTTACAGTCCAACAAACAAACACAGTCAATTTCAGAATTCTTGAGCTTCCTAGGTTATTTCTCCAAGGTTTTATCTAGCATTCAACCTGTCTTTGGGTCTCACACGGTCCATCATTGCTTTACACCTTATATTACATTCACATTTGTCTAAACTTGAGTCAAAAGGTCACTTGCTTGTCCTCATCATACTTTGTCAACACACTACATACAACAACACTTTTCTAAGTGGTCCCTCATCAAGGTCTATCACGTTTGGGTCTCATTTGGTCTTACTTAGAGTCAAGCTCAACTTACCTCATCAAGAGAAACTATCCTCTCTTTGGAAGTCACACCTACTCTACTACATACATACTTGGTCCTACATTTTGGACATTGCAAGCAAACCTCTGATTTATTTACAATGATATCTTTTTCGATTCTGATCATACTACATTACCTGACATGGATGCCTATAGAAACATTCCAAATGTTGAAAACATGGACACTACAAACAACGATGATACACACAATGACAATATGGACAACTTCTCCGTACATTCAGCAAAAGTGGAAGACACCATTAGGAATCCCCATTTCAATAGATTGGTTGAGGAAATAATGAGGAGAGATAGACAATACTTTTTACAAGTGATGGCACAAAGTGGAGCCAAGATCCCTCATGATTTTGACATGTCTCAAATAATGGAAACTCGACCTTTGCCACAAACTCACTCCAACATGGATCAAAGGAGGCCTAATAGTGGAGGCAATAGAGGACCACATATGGTGCCTGAATCACCATCATCTTTGTTTCAAAAACCAGAGGTCCCATACACACATGGTCAAGCATATGATACTCATCTCCGCAGACCATTATAGAAGTCTTATGCAGAAAAATATGCTCAATCACATACCCATGCTAAGGAACCACCAAAGCAATTGGATATTCAAAGGCATGTTCAAAATTTGGACACAAGGAAACCCCGTGTCAAATTTGGGGGCAACACATTAGAACATGACATGCTTGTAGAGTATGGTATACATGGACAAAGCAGATATTTCATTCCTCAACATGAATCTATACCAAGTGGTCCATATACGCAACATCATTATATACCTCCTCCATACGAACATGTGTATGATCAATATCATCCATATATGCAACATGCTCCTCCAATTGGTGCCTTAAGCATGGGGTATGGTCCAAGAAGTCGATCTCCACCTAAGAGCAATTTGGAGCAACAATTCAGGGACTTACAAAAGAAAATGAAGGACATAAATACACTGAAGCCAACATTCACAATGAGAGACATATGTCCTTTTCCATTTGACAAGAGCATTCCAATGCCTCCATTTCCTACACACTTTGTGATGCCTAAATTTGATAAGTATAGAGGAAAAGGGGATCCTAAGGCACACATAAGACAGTTTTTCACAGCTTGCTTTGAGGTAGCAGTAGAAGAGACATATTTGATGAGATTATTCCCATAGAGCTTAGGCGATCAAGCTATGGAATGGTTCTCCCAACTTCCACCTGGTATTAAGTCATGGGGTGACTTAGTAGAGGAATTTATCCAACATTTCTCCTACAACATAGAGACAGACATATCAGTCACTACTTTGTGCAACACTAAGCAAAAAGAGGGAGAGTCTTTTGCATCATTTTTACAAAGATGGAGGAATCTAGCTAGCAGATGCTCTTGTGAAATTCCACAAAAACAAATGGTAGAGATGTTCACCCAAAATGTTAACAAAGACATTGGCTATGATCTAAGGAAAGCTTGTTTGTCCACCTTCAAGGACGTCATTGAAAAAGGCTTAGCAATAGAAAAGGTCCTAATTGAACAAGGAGTCATTAAGATATTCAAGGAAAACAAAGATGACTTTAAAGGAAAAGATAAGCCAAGATTTTGGAACAAAAATAAGAACATAGTCAATGATGGTGTTGTTGATGCCAATACAATGCGACCCAAATTCATTTTTTTGGGATCAAGTTCTACAAACAATCAAGTGAACACTCAAACAACTTCTAGATCATGAAGGAAGTATACTCCATTGGGAGAACCACTTGAGTTAGTCTTCAAGAAGCTAGTGGCAAACAAAGTAATCACAATTCCAGATTTTCCTCCATATGAGCCAAAGGTGAAACCAAATTGGTGGAATGATGATGAATATTGTGAATTTCATAAGAGCAAGGGTCATAAGACAGGAGATTGTCATCAATTGAAGAACATCATACGAGATCTCATTGATAGAGGTGACATTGAGATTGAAGGACACTCATCCAATCAAGAAAATGAGATGTTTAAGGAACCATTCCCAAAGCATGACAAGGGAAAAGCTGCAGCCACAGATGACCAGACCAACTATACCAGAGTATCTTATAACTATGATTCAACTATCAATCACATCTCGATGGATAATTATGTCTCTACCATTATCATCAAGGACAAAAACCCTGAGAATTCTACCCAGAGACCCAAGATCATTCTGAAAGGCATTGGATCTTCTTCCGAACCTACCTGTGAATGTCATGTTACAACCTGTCGAGGTAGATTCACTTTACAAGGTGCTCCAGCTAAAAACATCACTTCCTCATCAACCAAGCCTGAGTATGACCTTGTAGAACAGTTAGGAAAAACACCTATGCTTATTTCCATCCTTGAGCTTTTACGCATATCCCCCACACATAAAGCTATTCTTGACAAAATCTTGAGAGACACTACTGTTCCTACTGATCTGAATGTGGACCAGTTTCAAGCCATGGTGGGATACCTTTCCATTCCACACTCTCTTACATCCATAGAAGCTGATGACGCCTCTGTAAGCCAGTCACATAATGCACCATTACACATTGAAGCCTTCATACACAAAAATCAAATAAAATGAGTCCTAATAGATGGAGGAGCTGGTCTCAATATATGTACATTGAGCACTATTAAATAATTGGGATATTCTGATAAAGTTGTGAATGCTACAAACAAAATTACCATCAAGGCATATGATGATGAAGAGCATTCATCCAAAGGCACAATCAACTTACCTCTCAGAGTTGGGCTAGTTACAAAATATGTGGTTTGTCAAGTCCTAGACCTCGATCTCACATACAACATATTGCTAGGACACCCATGGATTTATGAGATGAGCACAATCCCATCTACATATCATCGATGTATCAAGTTTCCTCACAATGGAGTTGAAGTGACTGTGAAAGCAGATCCAAATCCATTCATATATTGCAACAATCTGCAACCTAGATTAGAAATAACAATACCAATCAATCGAGAAGTTGTTCCATCTTCAGCATATGTGGATCCAAAATCATCAAAAGCTTCTACATCAAAACAAGCAGAAATCAAAGAAAAGTTCAAGTTTAAAGACATGGGATGTGGTGAGTATATCTTTCATGTTGATCAACTCCCACTATCTCCTAAGAGATTGAGTCGACAAGAACAATCTATAAACAATTTGCAAGGAATTGGGTGTGAACCACCTAGTGTTGTGGCTACTAAGTCTGAATGTAAATCTCCTCTAGTGGTGCAAGAAGCTCTTGATATCAATAGTCCTAAGAGTGGTTCCAATGAAGAATCTATTGAGCATATTGCTAGCCCTCTTGAAAACTCACATAGCTTTACCATATCATCCACTCATTCCATTTCCACTCCACTTCCAGACTTGGATCAACAAGAATCACAAAAGCCCTTACTTATTGGGGATCAAAAATCAAGCTTTGAAAAGAAAAATATACAAGTCAGAAATAAAGAAAAGTCCTTTATTCCAAATCAAAATCAAAAGCTATTGGACTCTGAAAAAATCAAAGTCAAGGATAAAACTTCTATAAAAGAAAAAGTACAAGAGTTGATCTCCCTTAATATCAAAATAACTGGGGGCAAAAGTTCTAAAATTTCAAATCAAAAAGCATACTTGTTGATCCTAAGTCTCCATCATGTCATCCTACTTTCACTTCTTTTCACAATCATAAGCCTTCATCACTCATCCACTTGTTCCACACA
Organism: Cryptomeria japonica; assembly: GCF_030272615.1. NCBI lineage: Eukaryota > Viridiplantae > Streptophyta > Pinopsida > Cupressales > Cupressaceae > Cryptomeria > Cryptomeria japonica. The sequence goes on from NC_081411.1 coordinate 97,172,604, forward strand.
TCCTTTCCCTTCTGGCGATACATCATGGACCTTTAATGGAGCTTCCTTGAAGGACTTTGTTATCAAGGATGCCCAAACTTCTTTAGGTGACATGCATATGGGCAAACATAGTCCACACATTAGTAATTATATCTCAGTTCCTTTATCAAGAAAGATAGTCACTCAAGCTACACATCGTTCAGTCAAGGAACAATGCAGTTACAATCATAAAGTCAAGCCTCATACATTTGAGGTGGGTGACTTAGTTCTCAAGGAAATTCCTAAAAAATCAGCAAGACAAAGAGAAGAAGGGCAAGTTTGAAATAAACTGGCTTGGTCCTTACATCATTATAGCAGCATATGGATCTGGGGCATATCAGCTCTCAACCATAGAGGGTGAACATTTAGAGGATCCTATCAACAACATGCACCTTCGCAGGTTTTACACATAGCTCTTCAGAGTATCCTAATTCAAAAAATCAAAAAATTCAAAAAATTCAAAAAGAAAAAAAATCATAAAACAAAAAATCGTTACTTGGTGAAAACCTGGCAAATAGGCACCTTGTGACACAAAAAACATTGAAAAATCAAAAAAATTAAAGAGAAATAATTTCGTCCAATGGTGAAAACCACTTTGGTGGTGCCTTGGGCAAGTACCATGGTGAAAACTAGGTCACAAGCGCCATGCGTAGAGACATTGCTCCTCCCTCCTTTAGAATTCACTTTCATCCTTTCACTTTGCACACACTCACATCCTATCCATTCATAATAAACTTACCCATTCCCATCATGGCTTGTTATTGATCTACCTAAGATTGGTTCGCCATTCATAATAAACCTCCCTTTTCACTCCTTTCCATCCATAATAAATCAGATCCTATCTGTGGCTAAGGAAAATCCTACGTGTAGTGATGTGTGTGGAAGTGAGAACATCACATGTTTTGAGGAGTATAGTTTCTTCCACTTTTCTTCAGTCTATCCACGCACAATCCACAATAAAGCAGCATTTGCATTGCCAAGCTGCAATAAAGTTCAGTCTTCTCCGAAATAAAGTATCAGTTTCATGGATTCAGTCAGTTTCAGATGAGACACAGCAGCAACAATGGGCTTCAACAAATCAAATCTTTCAACAAACTCAGACAACATTATGGTTCAGTGCTATCTATCCTTTTTGTGAAAGTAAACATTGTGACTACAATCAAATAAGACTTATACAAGTGACAAGAGACACTAAACTTGAGGACTACAGTGGATGTTGGTGTCGAGTCATGGTTTTCTTTTGATTTTATCTTTGTGGTGACATGTCTTTTATCTTTTTCAGGATGTCTCTGACTAGAGATTCTATCTCCAGGATATCTTTGACTAGAAAGGCGAGGATGGGGTATCGTCACCTATTTGTATTTGTTGTCTGTGGATTGTCTTTTAGCAATGCTATGACTTGTCCAAGGATATGAGGACACTGTGAGTCTAGTGTGAACTGGGGCATTCCTTGTTTGTGATGATCTTATCTCCATGCAAATAGGTACAATGACTTTCTAGGTCGAACATATGCCTCGATTGTCATAACCTACTTGCCATAATAAAGCTCAATGATGATAACGCACAAGAAGCTCTTTCACTTTCATATCTTCTATCTTCCATCCCCCATTCTTGATTGACCTCCATAGTCCTTCTTGAGTCCATGTAGCTCGCTATAACATGACTGATTATAATGACATGCCAAAAATATTTGCATTTCATGTAGTTGCACCTGCATTACCACATATTAGCATTTCATACACACATATAGATATCACAATTGCATCACATCCTGCACACAACACATATTAGCACATTTTACATTCTCATCATGTAAATAATCATTTTCATTATCATATTCATTTGCATTTCATACATTCACATTCACATATGCATAACATATAAAACATAAAAGAACAAAAAATATTGCATTTCCTCATGTTCAAATTTGCATCCATATCATAAGCATCACATAAAACATACATCATTAAACATCTCATCACATAGGTACACATGCATATAGCTACTGCAAAGATGAATCATCTCATATATATATATATATATATATATATATATATAAAGTGTCATGATACAATGATGTCAAAATCATATGGATACAATCACCCGAAGGTGTCTACATCATCATACAAAATGGTACAAAATTGATACATAGTGAGCCTTCTATGACTATGATGAACTCCCTCCCTCGGAGCCGGCTGGCCTTGATGAAGTATAAGCCCTAGAAGGACCCACCCCAAGATCATCTCTCTTGGCCCCTATGTCCTCTGTAACCACCCCTCATGTCACCCTATCCAGACATAGGAACCCACTGATAACTCCCCCTAGCACTGTTGGTAGTGCTAATTCTGTAGCTGTCATGGTGTCCCAAGCCACATGTCCTATCCTCATCTCTAGTCCTAGGTCCTAGAACACTCATCTTAGGGCATCCCTATCTCCATCTCAATCATAGGGTACTAACTCCCCATCAATCAGTATCGTCAGAATCCGATATACATCCTCCAAGGTGACTGCCATCTCACCCATTGGCAAATGGAATGTGCACGTCTTAGAGTGCCACCTCTTAGCTAAAGCAGTCAGCAAACCTATGTTCACCCAAAACTCAGGCACATACATAATGTATCTCAGACCCATGCCCTCAATGGCAGCCCTGTCCTCAAATGTCAACTCTGGTCACAACCTCTGAGTCAACAAGAATCTCTCTCGTGACTCCAACATAGGCAAATACTCCTGCAGTCAAGCAAATCAATCATATCAGTCCTAGTGGCATTCACTATTAATCAGAAAATGCTACTTTTTTATCTAAGTGCATATGGTACTCTATCCTAGTGACACTCACTGTTCATCACAAAGTGTTGCTTCTATCCTAGTGACACTCACTATTCATCACAAAGTGTTGCTTCTATCCTAGTGGTACTCCCTATTCATCACAAAGTACTACATGTTTGGCACTCCTTGTTCATCACAAAGTGCTGCTCACATTTGCACTCACTGTTCATCATAGTGGTGCTCATATATTAGTACTCACTATTCATCACAAAGTACTATGTCTTGGTACTCCTTGTTCATCACAAAGTGCCTCAATCTATCTTATCCTAGGGCCTCTTCTTGAGTGAATCCTCTTGAGTAGTTTCCTAACTGGAAACATATGTTCTATCATAGAATTATCAATCCTAGCCCTATTTACTATCCTAGTCTTCCCTAGAGGACCTGCTTGAGTGTATCCTCTCAGCAGCTTATCCAATTGACAGCGTATGTTCATCACAGAACTGCCGATTTGACCTAAAAGACACAAATTCACATTTTTGGACACAAACGCACTTTCATGACATAAAAGCGCTTAGAGATAGCATAAATGCGCTTGCCTAACACAGACACGCCTGAAACACACAGACGTGCCTTTGCTCTGCATAGATGCGCCTAAAAGACACAAACGTGCCTGCCTAGCACAAACGCGCCTGCACAGCGCAGACGCGATCACAGCCTACACAGACGCCTTTTTCGGCACAAACGCACCTGGCACAAACACAGACACACCTAGCTAGCATAGACGCGCCTGGCACCAACACAGATGTGCCTACACGTTTTTGGATATTTTTGACATTATCCTACAAGCGCATTTATTGCACTACCTAGCATGCATTTATGACAACAATTAATACAACAAAGTACAAGGAGATTTTGTGGTACTCACTAGCTCTCCTGCCTCTGCTGGCCTCTAAAATCCACGAACGTGATCAAATCTGTGAACCATTGCCATTGCTGCTAACTGATGCTGCTCTATCTCGCTCTGTACTATGATCTCTTGAAGGTGTGGATGACAATGAGGATTTTTTCCCCTCGTGCTCTATTTATAGATTGCCCTAGCCTTAGTCCTAGCCCTCATTTCCCGAGTCAGTCTTCGTTATCTCATGATTCTGTCACTTTATCCGCTCAGTCCATTCTAGCCTTTCTTTCTTATTGAGAGATTGTCTGCGATCTTTTCAGACATTTTCATCCAATCTCTCGAGGGGGCATATCATTCCCATCTTGGGGCAACTTTGTATCAGTTCATCTTATCTTCTTTGAAACAACGCGACAAGCCACATTGTCTCAAATAGGGGAAAAAACATTGTCTCAAAGAGGGGCAAAATGTAGACACCTAAAATTGTCATGTCTAATTAAATAAATATTATATTTATTTAATTACTTTAGCCTAATTCTTCTATTAATTAAATAAATCTTTATTTATTTAATTAATTCATTAGCCTTTTCTACCCATGACACATGTCATTCATCTCTTAATTCCTACACTACCTACCCCCTTTCATTATTTTATTATTTCCTCTACCTACCCTCTAATCATAGCCAGCCTCCTTTTACACCTCTCAATCTTATCTCTCCATTTCTTATGGTGTCTTCTATATAAGGAGATGCTTCCTTCATTATCAAACCGTAACTAACTACTTGATCAATTGACTACACTACGCTTTGCACCTTCATATGCGATCCTACTTGCAACCACATTCCGTTCTTTGTTGAGCTCTTGTGCACATAAAATCTGAGAGCAAATATATCAAGCAAGATCAATGGAGATAGGATGAACGGAGATTCAAACCCTATTGGACATGTGATGGTATAATCTTTGTGATTTCATTTGATTTGCATTGTCTTAGGTAATCTTCATATGTTATGGTGGATCTTTGTTGTTGTTAGGCTAGGGTTTTGTGGTTGAATCCATTTAGTCTTTAAATATTGTTATTATTGTTAACCATTTTCACCATATACAATGATAAAGAAAAAAAAAATTGTGAGGAAACTTAGGGTATTACGAACCTCTTCTTAATTTCCATTATGAAGGGGATGGTTACCCTCAAATGTTTCTTTCATTCTCACTCTAGAGTAAAGGACAAGTTGACTATCGATTCTGAGGCTAGGACACATGAGCTATACAATATTGGTTAGAATGGTTAAGAAAAGATGGTTTTCACTAGAAAAAAATGCACTCAAGATGAGAGAGAAAATTATAAAGATTTGGAAGGAGTACATAGAAGTCATAGCCTAAGGATATGAAGATTTGAATAATTTTGACACTTGTATAATCAAACTTACAATTACTTTGAAACCCAACACAAAGCCTTTTAGATAGAAATAACGTCTGATAAATCCTCTCATAGAACCTCTCATCTTCAAGGAAGTTCATAAGCTAGTCATGAATAAAATTATCTTTCCTATCTCGTATTCAAGAAAACTTGGTACTAGTATGAAATAAAAAGGGATAGATCAAGATATGTGTATATTTCCATAACCTTAACAAGGCATCTGAGAAAGATAATTACCTATTTTCATCCTTAGATGAATTATTAAAAATTGTGAATGGGTCACAGGTGATGTCTTTCCTTGATGGGTATTTTGGATATAACCAAGTGTTGGTCAACTATGAAGACTATATGAAGACAACAATCACCACCAAGTGGGGTAGTTTTGCATACAAGTAGATTTTGTTTGGGTTATTAAATGTTGGTTACACTTTTCAAAGAGAAATGGACATAGATTTTAAGGAATTGATTGGAAAATGTATAATTATATACACGGATGACCCCACTATGTTCTCTAAGAGGCATGAAGGCCATCCCAATGATTAGCACAAAATATTGGAAAGGTGTTGAAAAATATGGGATATCCCTCAATCCTAAGAAATGTGTGTTTGGCGTGTTAGAAGGGAAATTGTTAGGCCATGTCATATCAAAAAATTGGATATCAATTAATCCTGATAGGGTTGAAGTATCGTTGAAACTCTAGATGCTAAGAAATAAGAAATAAATGAGATCTTTATTTGGAGAGATTAATTTTGTTAGAAATTTCATTATTGTATTTTCTGAAATAGTGAAGCCATTAAATGAGATGATGAAGAAAGATTCCAAAATCGAGTAGAGTATGGAAGACAGAATAATTCACCCAAATTAAGAAGTCTATTACTGAAGGCCTGGTACTAACTAGTCCAAATTACACAATACCATTCTACATTTACTCTTTGTCATCTTTGTATTCCTATGATGTTATCCTAACATAGAGATAAGATGGGGATGATAAACCAATTGCATTAATTAGTTCTCCATTCAAGAATATAGAAGAAAGGTACTTTTCCCTATAGAAACATGTTAGAATTATGTCATATGTTGACATTGATGTCAAATCCTATGGTCCGAATTAGGTCAGGATATGGTATGTTGAGAAGCTTTGGAAAATGGTGTGTATGTTTGATCATTGATAATTTAGGGATTTCCTAGATGTCCTGGATCTTCGAGAAACATACTGCTTATGATCCTCAATACTATTTCTTTGGTCCATATTATTTTGGATGATGAGACAATAGTATAATATATGAATTATTTTTTGGGTCTAGCTTTAGTAGTGTATGTGTCATGTTGATGTGTTCAATGAGATACATGGTATTGTGGTCTACTTCTTATTCCTTCCCACCATCCGAATGATTAGTTGTGACCTGTTTTAGATCTTGGTCTTGGTCGACCTTTTTTGGAGATAGTATATATGAGAGTTTGATTTGAATAAATTAACATGGCTTATGGAATAGAAGATATGCAAGATTGAAGAAATATAGTCATTGTGTGAAGTATTGTGAATGGTTAACTAAAATTAGTCCAATAGTGTTTAGAGTGGTGGATTGTATGTTCTATCTTTCTTTCTTCAGTAGTGAACCTATCTAGTTAGTAAGCCCTTCTATATTGATCATTTCTAGGAAATGAGCCCTCCTATAGTGAGCATCTTGGCAGTGATCCAAATCTTTGTAAAAATCACCTTAACCGGTGTCACCTTAATCGGTGTTTTCATATTGAGAATAAACATTCTCCATGGTTTTTCCCTTTTTGGATTTTCCACATAAATCTGGTGTCTATTGTGTTGATCTGTGTTGTGCATTTGTTTTCATGTTATATATGCTATAATTAATTGAGACAATAATTCTAGATCGGTGAATAAAGTTAAAAGAAGAGTTTTTTATCATCAACTAATTCACTCCACTTCTCAGTTTCCTAGATATTCAACAATTTGCATCAAACATTTGGTTCCTTGATATAAAGCTTAATCACTTGAGGTAGATCCTGATCCAATGACACACAAATTATCTATTCCTATCTTTGAAGGATACAATTATTGTTATTAGAAAGTTAAGATAAGAGGCTATTTGGTATCTTTGGTTTATAACACTTGGAGGGCTATGAAGATTAAGTATGTTGAACCAGAGAATGGTCTAGCTACTCTAGATGAGATTCAATCTTATGAAGATAATGAAAAGGAAAGGTATGTATCTTTAGTGCTTTATCAAATAATGAATTGAGAAAAGTTACTTTTTTAAATACTTCTTATGAGGTCTGACAGAAGCTAAAAGATATCTATGAATGAAATGAGAGAGTCAAGTTGACAAAGAGGCTAACAACTAAGTGAAGGTATGAGAACTTGAAGATGGAAGAACGAGAAGATGCGGTAAGCTATTTTGAGGAGGTTGATAGTATAGTGAATGAGATCAAAGAGCTCAAAGGAACTCTAAATGATGAAGATGTAATTGAAAAAATCCTAATTACTCTTCTAGTGAGTTACAATGACAAGATCTCAGCCATTGAAGAAACCTATGATCTAAAGAAGTTCACTAGAGAATAGGATTTTGGTACTTTGACCATATTTGAATTAAGTTTAGAAATGAAAAGGACAAGTTTGAGATAACATTCAAGGCATCAGAAGATGGTATGGATAATGATGAGATGTTCAATTATTTGGAAGCAAATTTTGTAAGGAAACTAAAGAAAGGCACTGATAAGTACAAAGTATGTGTGTGGGGGAAAAAGTGACACTAAGCAAACATGCCCTAATCTCACTTTCAGTCACACACTTGTGGAATACGAAAGAGCCTAGAGGTATCACACAATTGGCTACTTATTTTTGTGGAAGAGAGAGCCTCGGGCTACCTATTAGGATTTCTATTCCTTTGTTGTAATTAAAAGATAAAATGATGCAAGTTCAACTATTAACCCTAAAGTGTAAGTATGAACTAGTAACAAGATTGCAGAATTAAGATTAAATAATGGAAAGCTGTAAACACAAGGACAAGACAAGAATACAGATGCGTACCTGGAGTTAAAATTTGAGTGAAAATGTTTCGGATGGGGGCGTGGGCGCCACTGTCCTGATTCTGCTCCTGAAACTGTTGTTTTGCAACCTGAAAAGCTGTCAGAAAAATGTTGAAACTTGCTATCTGACAGAAGGACCAGGGCGCCTAGTGCCCCTGTCCTAGGGACCAGGGCACCCAGCACCCCTGTCCTAGTAGGACCAGGGTGCCCCACACCCCTGTCCTAGCTTTCTAGGCTAGAATTTGGTGCGAAGTTCAGTCTCCGTCTGCTTTTGTCGGATCTGCAACTTGCGGCATCATCTGAATCCCGAAACCTGCACTTATATCTGAAAAGGTATGGTGGGTGGCTATATAGGGTTTTGCCTTAGTCAAACCCCCGCTTTGGTGATTTCCGCCTCCATGAATAGCCAATTTGTATTGTAAAAGTAGTGTGTGCAGACCTTGTGTGTGTGCAAGATCCTAAAATGCAAGTAAGCAAACTAGAGCAACCTAGAAAGTAAACCCTAATGGCTTGTAAATGATAATGTAAATGCTCCAAAATCAAGATGCAAAGTGATCTAAAGCATGAATACAAATGATATAATGAAGCTTATGCAAAGACATGAAAACAACATGAAATCATACCCAACCCCAAGGGAGAGGTACAGGCCAATCTTCAATCGGTGATCCCTTATTGTTCTTCAATGCCTTCAAAGCCCTAAATGGATGAATGAAATTGATAGATGCTTGATGGATGGATGTTGAATGTTGTTGAAGTCTTCAAAGATCTGCTCTTTCGCTGCATAGAAGGTCCTTGAAACCAAAATTCCTGGATCCTTTCAAATGAAGAAAGAGAGCTCTTATATATGAAACCCTAGGTCTTAATTTCAACTTTTGGCCGACCTAGAGATTGAATCTCCTGCCAATTTGTTGGGGTTAAGCTTTATTTTATGATTGGATCGCACTCCTAAAATTTCGGGAAAAATGTCCGAGACCGTGTGCACTCTGGGCGCCATGGTCCCAGAAACTTTTCACCAAATTTTTAGGGCCGTCGGGTATGATGATTTTAGAGAGAATCCCGAAGTTACAGGTGATTTCAAGATGTTTTGACCCCCGAGATCAAGCCCCCAAGTTCAAAATAGGACCTAATTAGGGTTTTTGATTAAATGATGTATTGAAAGAATAAAATGAAAGGGGCACACTTTAATAAAAAGGGCCCAAATTTATGATATGGGAGATGATAAAATAGAACCTTAGACTTAATTAAATTAATTAATTAAGTGCTAAAGGGGAAATGCAATGCAAAATGCAAAATGCGCCAAGGTGGGTGCTAAACTAGGTGTGAAATTGTACCACCCTAGCAAGTGCGTACAATTTACGACGCTACATTTAGCCCCCACTTTAGCGGTCATATGAACACTATGTGCATGTGCAAGCTAAAGTACAGAAAAGTAAACATTATTTGAAAAAGGATATATCCATAAGTCTGTCGAACGAAGCCCCTAGTGGTATCTGTAGTACTCAGTTAGGAACCACAACCTACAAAACCACTTGTTAGATCACAAAATCACCTAATGCTTACTAAGGAAGGTGATGAAAATTCGAGGGTAGCTATATGCCCCCCCCTGTTTCAGCTTGCTAATTTTAGTGAGTTGAAATATGGTATCATGTTTACCACTTCGAATTATTAAAGAATATTGATCACAAATGCTCATAAGAAGATTTGATATGAGATCAAAAACTAATGGGGAATCATTTGGTAAGAAAGAGGACTAAATCTCAATTCCAACACAAGAAAGAGTGTGAGGATTTGAGATTTCTCTAACACAAGATGAAGGATGTAAATGGAAACAAAATGCAAAGAGAAGAAAAGAAAGGAAAAAAGCATGAATACACACATTGGTGATCCATGAGAAGAATAGTGAGAGAGAAAACATGGACTTCTCGCCCCTAGATCTTGTCTAGGTGATCCATGGGACAAAGGACATGGAAAACTAGCCCCTAGAGTCTGTCTAGGTGATCCATGTAAGGGAGGAGAGTGAGAAAGTCTAGCCTTATGCTGCTAGTTCCACTCAACCTCATGCATGTGTTTGTAAGGGAGGTTAGAAGCACCTCATAGGAGTCTATGCCTGAGTATGCTACAACCTATATATGTATAGTACAAAAGTGTGACATCTCGCTCTAAGAGTTTGTGCTCTAGTTCCGAGAATGACCCATTGCTCAAAAAGTGTAATGTTTATGTCATAAGAAAAGTAGAACAAGGATACCTACCTTCATCACAAAAGAAGATACCCCAAAAATGCAACAATGTCATAGATCCAAGCAAGGGAGTTTTTACACTCTTTAAGCAAGGATAAGATAGTTGAAAAGGGATATCTTGTAGTATGTGTAAAGGAGATCCTTAGAGGAGAAGAGATCTTTGTACAAAAGACACCTATCCCTGAGAGGACAAATATAACATCTTCTAGAATAAGACAAAGAAGAGAATAAGAATGCGATACTTCCTTCTTTTGCGAGGTGAAAGTGATTCTTAATGAAGGATGACGCTCTTTTTAACCCAATTGGGAGAGTGAATTCATTATGGATGTATTTTACCAAGTGTAAAAGAGGTTGTAGTCAAGGACTTACACCTCTTGTAAGAGAGAATCCTTGAACAAACGACAACAAATGCATACAAGGAATAACATCAAGTAATAAAGTTCACACCATCCACGAAATAGGAAAAAGTGGATCCTTAGAAAAGAATAAGGAAAGATCATTGCCTCCCAAGGATAAGGACAATGATAGGGACTTACACAATCTTCTAGGGAGAGATTTAGACATAAGAAAAATGTACTACATACTCACATGAGTTCATGCAAGCAAGACATTAGTGTATGTAAAATGCTCCTCACAAGAAGTGGGTAAGGTAAGAAACAGAATACACATCTTCTCCCATGTCTAGAAAAAGAGGATTCTAAAGAAAAGATGATCAATATTTCCACACTATTACCCCAAAGGGAAATTTTAACCATAAAAAGAAGAGATGTATGAAATCACTCTTGTCCCCATAGGAACAAGAAAATTAGGCTATTATGTTGCTTCAAAAATATGATTGCACTTGAAATTGTACCATCATGAATGATAATGAGCCCCCAGTAAATGAGCTACCAATGTCACATAATGATGAGCAACATAATAGCCATTAATGTTATTTAAAGACATGATAGACTAAATGAGGTAAATTCTCAACTATAAGTGAGATCAAAAACATGTATAAAGTGATAAAAATTGAAGAAGAAAAGTCAGAAGAAATCTTAGAAGAGAGATGAGTGTAATTTATTAGAGCCTTATCCCTGGAGGAAAAGACTTTATGATGAATAGGAGAAAAAGATTCATAAGTGGATTTAGAAATTTGAAGGGAGTCATAAAGAGATTTGTTCATCGCCAAGATTTCCTTATGAGGGGAATGAGAGTTGATAGAAGTAGAAGATGATTTAGTTGAAATGAGATCATCATCACTACTAAATATAGCATTCACATTGAGAGATGGTCTTTTAGATGCTTCGGTGGGCTTAGAAAGATTATATCCAAGTCCAAATGAATATTCATGCATGTTATGTTCTAAAGGAACTTTAATTCCTTGTTCATTTGCGCCACAACCATTTCCACTATAGCCACTCTTAGCCAAAATATGAAAACCACGACCATAACGATTAGCCATTTCAGAAAGAAAAGGTGGTTTTTCATAAGACAAAGAATCAAATTCTTCAGAATTAGAGGTGTGAGGAGAAGAAGTTTGAGAAGCGGCCATAAAATTATTGCTCATAGGTTCAGGTAAGACAGCTTGATCTCTAGTTTCTTCCTTCTTTTTAACTTTAAGCTCTCTGGGAGGAACCCTATACTCACCTATGAAGGTGGGATTGAAATCAAGAGATCCCCAATCATCTTCTGTGAGAACCTTCTCAGGATCAAAAGCCTTTTCATGTGTAGATTCAAGTTGAGAAGAATCTTCTTCAGGAACTTCAGACTCATCCAAAGAATTTTGGTTATTAGAGGGTAATGAGTCATCCATAGGTATGTTGTTTAACTAGTCATCACTAGAAGAGGAAGGCTTAGAAGAACTCCCTTTGGAAGTAGATGTTTGCAAACAAGCTTGAAAATTAGTATCACCTATCAAGGTATATGTCTTATTATTATAAATAAATTTAACTTGTCTATGCAATGTAGAGGGGATAGCTTGCATACTGTGAATCCAAGGTCTCCCTAATAACAAGTTGTATGTTAGATTTCCTAACATAACATGGATAGGAGTAGGCAAAGTAACAGGTCCCACTATGACGGGTAAGGTGATAATACCTAATGAAGACTTAGCCACATTATCAAAACCTCGAATGGGATGAGAGTCAGGCTCAATAAGGGATGTATCCACATTCATCTTATGCAATAGATTAATGCTACACACATTAAGGCCAGAACCATTATCTACCAATGTTCGTCTTATAGCAGTGTCATTTATGATAACCACAATCATCAAGGGATCATATTGATGTTGAATTTCGCTAGTAGGCAACTCATCTTGAGTAAACACAATTTGAGCTTTAGGATTCATCACAGAGTTAACCAAAGACACTATATTACTAGATGTATTAGGTGGAGGAACATTCAAATCTTTCAAGGCATCTTGTAACATTCCATGATGAGTGGAAGAAGTTTGGATCAAATCCCAAAGGGATATCTTGGCAGGAGTATTTTTAAGTTGTTCTATGAGATCATATTCCTTACCAAGAACTTGTGAAATACGTGGAGCTTGCGGAAGAATTGGCTAAGGATTAGGAAGAGAAACTGGAGTAATAGGAGGAGGATTAGGCTACCTATTATTTCTAGTATTATAGGTATGAGCAACCGCATTATAACTCTCTCTAGTCAGTTGCTTAGCATACTCATAAGGGCTCTTAGTAGAATAACCTCCTTGCACAGTAGTAATAGGTTTCTTAGGAGTGCAAAAAGAATCATTAGCATAACCACCTTGGACCACTAAGATAGGCTTATTTAAAGGTTGAGATTTTGAGAAGGACAAGCACCTTGGACAATGAAGAGAGGTTTGTTAGGTGTTTCATTCACACGTATCAAATTAATTGAGGATGGTTTAGAGGAATGAACAAAAGTGTTGGAAGAATTATTGATAGTCTTCTCTTGCACTAAAATCTCATCACGGATTAAATCAATTTTAGGAGAGAGACAAGGGGTAGGCACTGATGTTCCAGTAGGAAGAGTAATACTAGGAAAGGTCATATCATCCTCTATCATCAAAGGATCTACATGGGGAATAAACTCTCTAGGAGAAGGATCAACATTACTCTCTAAAGTCTCACTTTTGAGATGGAGATCTTTGAAAGAGATGTTAACCATCTTGTTTTGAACTAGGGTTTCCTTATGAGTAGAACCAAGTTGAGGAGAGGGAGATGCTTTATTTTCAGAGGGAGAATGATTGAGATTCAAGGAAGGTGAGAAACTATCAAGGGAGTTTTCAATCTTGATTTCATCCCCTTTTGCTAGGGTTCTCTCATGGGGAAGAGAATAATCTACACCTTCTTCTAATGGTTCATCCTAAATAGTGAGGTTGTTGAAAGGAATGTTTGAAGTATTGTCAATTTTGGGAGAAAAGATAACATTGTTTATTAATTCCTCATCCTTAGGAGGGAGAGCATCAATAGATGTGTTAAACTCATCCTCTTTCCTCAAAATATGTTCAATATGATCTTTAGGGGAGAGAGAATTAAGGAAATTGCTTTTTATTTCATCTTCTTTCTCTAAGGGATGCTTATGGGTAAGACAAACATTAGGACAAGTGTAAGCATTTATCATTAATTCATCATCTCTAGTGGGAATTTTGTTGGAAAAGAAAATGCCATCACTAGGAAATGTAGGGATAATGTCATCTTCTTGCACAAAAGGATCCTCATGAAGGGAGCATCTTTTAGGAGCCACAAGGTCATCAAGGGAATCATCCAACAAAGCATGATCATATCTATTAAAAGGTTTATCTTTTGTTTCAAAAGGAGATATCTCTTCATAGAGGGGATCATTGAAAACAACCATGTTACTAGATTTAGTGGAAGAGTTGATAGGAATGTACCCTTGAGAGGAATCATTCGACTTATCTTTCTCATCACAACGAAATGGCATAGTAACAATGTTTATGAGTTTTTGGTAAAATGAAGGTTTGGTATCTTTAGGTTTCAAAAACTCATCTAAAGCTTCATCTAACTCATAATCATCACAAATATGAACATCTTGCAAATAAAAATCTGACATTTTGAAATAAAAAAATTGCACAAAATGCAAAGAAACAAAACACACTCTTTCTTTTCCTTCTTTTTTTTTCTTTTTTTTTTTTTGAAAATGAAACTTAAATGAAACACGCTAAATCTAGATTTAGATCTAAAAAATTTAATGCAAGAGAAAGCAATAATAAGATTCACGTCGGGTTCACCAAAATGTGTGGGGGAAAAAGTGACACTAAGCAAACATGCCCTAATCTCACTTTCAATCACACACTTGTGGAATACGAAAGAGCCTAGAGGTATCACACAATTGGCTACTTATTTTTGTGGAAGAGAGAGCCTCGGGCTACCTATTAGGATTTCTATTCCTTTGTTGTAATTAAAAGATAGAATGATGCAAGTTCAACTATTAACCCTAGAGTGTAAGTATGAACTAGTAACAAGATTGCAAAATTAAGATTAAATAATGGAAACCTGTAAACAAAAGGACAAGACAAGAATGAAGATGCTTACCTGGAGTTAGAATTTTAGTGAAAATGTTCTGGACGGAAGCACGGGCGCCACTGTCCTGATTCTGCTCCTGAAACTGTTGTTTTGCAACCTGAAAAGCTGTCAGAAAAATGCTGAAACTTGCTGTCTGACAGAAGGACCAGGGCACCTAGCGCCCCTGTCCTGGTAGGACTAGGGTGCCCCATGCCCTTGTCCTAGCTTTCAGGGCTGGAATTTGGTGCGAAGTTCAGTCTCTGTCTGCTTCCGTCGGATCTGCAACTTGCGGCGTTGTTCGAATCCTGAAACCTGCACTTATATCTGAAAAGGTATGGTGGGCAGCTATATAGGGTTTTGCCTTAGTCAAACCCCCACTTTGGTGATTTCCACCTCCACGAACAGCCAAGTTGTATTGTAAAAGTAGTGTGTGCAGACCTTGTGTGTGTGCAAGATCCTAAAATGCAAGTAAGCAAACTAGAGCAACCTAGAAAGTAAACCCTAATTGCTTGTAAATGATAATGTAAATGCTCCAAAATCAAGATGAACAGTGATCTAAAGCATGAATACAAATGATATAATGAAGTTTATGTAAAGACATGAAAACAACATGAAATCATACCCAACCCCAAGGGAGAGGTACAAGCCAATCTTCAGTTGGTGATCCCTTATTGTTCTTCAATGCCTTCAAAGCCCTAAATGGATGAATGAAATTGATAGATACTTGATGGATGGATGTTGAATGTTGTTGAAGTCTTCAGAGATCTGCTCTTTTGCTGCATAGAAGGTCCTTGAAACCAAAATTCCTAGATCCTTTCAAATGAAGAAAGAAAGCTCTTATATATGGAACCCTAGGTCTTAATATCAACTTTTGGCCAACCTAGAGATTGAATCTCCCACCAATTTCTTGGGGTTAAGCTTTATTTTATGATTGGATCGCGCTCCTAAAATTTTGGGAAAAATGTCCGGGACCGTGTGCACTCCGGGCGCCATGGTCCTGGTAACTTTTCACCAAATTTTCAGGGCCGTCGGATATGATGATTTTAGAGAGAATCCCGAAGTTACAGGTGATTTCAAGATGTTTTGACCCCTGAGATCAAGCCCCCAAGTTCAAAATAGGACCTAATTAGGGTTTTTGATTAAATGATGTATTGGAAGAATAAAATGAAAGGGGCACACTTTAATGAAAAGGGCCCAACTTTATGATATGGGAGATGATAAAATAGAACCTTAGACTTAATTAAATTAATTAATTAAGTGCTAAAGGGGAAATGTAATGCAAAATACAAAATGCGCCAAGGCGGGTGCTAAACTAGGTGTGAAATTGTACCACCCTAGCAAGTGCGTACAATTTACGACACTACAGTATGTTACCTTTTAAAGGCTTTAAATGTGGAAAGATTGGTTGAATATAGAAACTAGATGCCCAAAAAGAGGAACAAGGCAACAATTTAAAGAAAATTAGGGAAATTTTAATAAGAAAGCCTATTATGTTAAAAATGATGGTAGAATTTTAGATGATGAAACATATTATGAAGAAGGTGGTTGTCTATTTTTGGTAGAAAAGGAGGTTCCTAGGTTTGACATTTCTAAAATTATTGTTACTGCATTTTAGGCTAGAAGAGATAAAAATGAATGGTTGATTGATAGTGGATGTTCAAATCATATTACTCTTGATAAAAGAAAATTCATAAAATTTGAAACATGTGATGGAGGTTCTATTAGGTTCATAGATGATCAAACAACTCAAATTGTTGGAATTGGTTCAATTACTTCTTATGCAAAACATAAAACTGATAATGTTTATTATGAAGGTTTTACATCTTAATCTTTTGATGTGTTGGACAGATGTTTGAAAGTGGTTATAATGTTGTTTCTTAAGATAATGGATGTGATATCTAGAAGGAGTCCGAAAATGTTATTGTAGCTGGAAGAAGGATAAATGGAAACATGTATTAGCTAGAAGGAGCTCCAAGACATTGTTTGTTATCTCAGCTTGATGATAGTTGGATATGGCACCAAGGATGTATCATATCTAATTTGATAGTCTTGTGTAGATTAGTTCATGGAGTGCAATGAGAGACTTACCAAGAATGACTAAACCAAAGAACAACATGTGCAGGGAATGTCAAGCAGGAAAGTAGACAAAGAGGACATTTAGAGGAAAAGAGTATTCATCCATCATATTATTGGATTTGGTTCAGATAGATCTATGTGGTCCGACTAGAGAAAGGAGCTTGCAAGGTGAAAGGTATATTTCATGTTATTGATTGATGATTATTCTAGGATGACTTAGGTTGGATTTCTAGGAGAGAAGTCTGAGGACTTAGAGAAATTCAAGATATTCAAAGTGAAAGTTAAAAATGAGATTGATATGAAAATCAAGTTCTTAAGTTCTGATAGAGGAAAAGAGTTTACAGCTAATGAGTTCAATGATTTATGTGAGAAACATGGTATTAAAATATAATTTTCTACCCCCCAGACACCACAATAGAATGGTGTTGTGGTAAGGATGAACAAGACTATACAAGAGGTAGCTAGATCAATGATAAAAGGAGCAGAGCTACTAGAACTCTATTGGAGAGAAGCAATTCACATAGAAGTATACACTCTTAATAAAAATTTGTATCGAAGAAAATATGGAAAGACATCTTATGAGCTTTGGCATGGTAAAACTCTGACAGTAAAGTATTTCAAAATGTTTGGAAGGAAGTGTTATATCAGAGTAGATGAAGATAATCTTGGGAAGTTTGAGAGTAGAGTAGATGAAGGGATATTCCTAGGCTATTCAACAAAGAGCAAAGCATGCCAATGTTACAATAAAAGGCTGAATAAGGTCATTGAAAGTTCAAATGTGAGAGTTGATGGAAAAACTACAAAAGACTCAGAAACAGTAGTAGGATATGAATGTGATGAGTCTGGAAAGAACCAAAAAGAAGAGAAAATCAAAGGAAAAGATAAGAGTAGTTAAGTTGCTCTAGCATCTATATCTAAGACTCTAAGGTATGTTTAGAAGAATCATTTAGAAGATCAGATTATTGGAGATAAGAAAAAGGGTATCATCACAAGAAGAAAGGCAACTCAAAAATAAGTTTTGTTATGATTACTATCGGAAAATAATCCAAGAATAGTAGAAGAAGCTTGTAATTGTAAGAATTGGATGAAGGCAATAAAGAAGAGTTGAATCAGATAGAGAAGAATAAGACTTGGGAATTAGTCAACAAACGAAAGACAAGAATGTAGTTGGAACAAAATATGTATTCTGAAATAAGCCAGATGAAGATGGAAAGGTTGGAAGAAACAAGGAAATACTGGTTTGGAAGAGCTATACTCAGATTGAAGGCCTTGAATTTGATGTTGCTCGATTGGATGCAATCGATATGTTTTTGATGTTTGCAGCAATTAAGGAATTCAAGGTTTATCAAATGGATGAAAAATCAATATTTTTTAATGGATACTTTAAAGAAGAGGTTTACATTCAACAACTAAAATGTTTCAAGTTAAAATATTATCCAAACATTATTTTTAGATTGAAGAAGGCACTGTATGGACTACAATAATCCCCTAGAGCTTGCTTTAGAATGTGAGATGAGTACCTAATTGATCAAGGATTTTAGAAAGGTTCAACTGAAAATAATTTTTATTTTAAAATTGGTTTAGGTAAAAATCTAATTGTCATGGTGTATGTTGATGATATGATCTTTGGAGGAAATGAAGATATGTGTAGAAAACTTGTAAATCAGATGCAAAAAGAATTTGAGATGTCCATGATTGGTGAGTTAAATTTCTTCCTTGATCTGCAAGTTAATCAAAATGATAAAGGAATTTTCATTTCTCTATCTAATTACATCAAAGAGTTGTTCAAGAAGTTTGGCTTGGAGAATTCCAAACTAGTATGTACACCTATGACTACTAGATTAAAATTAACCAAAGATGATAAATATCCTAAAGTAGATGCAAGTACGTATAGGTCTATGATTGGAGGACTGTAATATCTAATTGCTACTAGACAAGATACTATGTATGTTGTTTTCCTGATAGCAAATATTCAACAAAAACCAAAAGAATCACTTGTTGTGGCAGTAAAAATTATTTTTAGATATCTAAAAGGTACTGAAGAATTTAGCTTATGGTGTCCCTAGAACTCATATTTTCCCTTGTGGCTTATACAGTGTTAGACACAATGCACCACTAAGAGAGGGGTGAATCAGTAGTTCTCAATATTTTTCCCTTTAACTAACTTATGTGTGTATATTAGTTATGGAATCTAACACAATACAAACTTACCAGTTAGTGTGGAGACTTAATCACAAATGCAATCACACAGAAAGGATCATCACATAACACCAACATGTGCGAGAAAAACCCAATATGGGAAAAAACTTAGTGAGAAATGTTGCTGGAGTCTACTACTCCAATCCAGCCTCACAATGAAACTATGTTACAATGTTTAGGGCACCAACCCAAGAAGCTACAACCCCTAATTTAGGACACCAACCCAACGAGCACCAACCCCTAACTGATTTATGGGCTACAAACCAAAGGAGCTACAACCCTTGAACTGAGCTACAACTCAGTGATCACAATGATCATTCAAATACAAAAGTAATATCTTGGTTACAAAAGAGCTTTTCAACCTCTACTAACAATTTATTTCTATCAGTGAGATGCTTTCTCAACTACATCGGTTCACTCTTCTGGTGCTCTCATCTGTTGCTTTGCTTGCTGGTAACTCTATTGGTTCACCTCTCTTCTGTTATGATCTACTAGATCTCTTCCTCACTACTCTACTCTTTACTAGTACTATACTCTGTTGGTTCTATGTCTGGCTTCTCTGCAACTTCCTTCACTTCTGCTCTTTCAGTATGAACACTGTCAATTCTGCTACTGGTTGATCACTACAACCTGGTTATCCTCCTCACACTTAGTTTCCTCTTAGACGCTTGATGAGCACTTGATTGATTTTCTCTCACATGCAAAAGTAACACTCAATCATTTCGCAACAACATTATCTCCCTTTCTTTAGCAACACTTAACACAATCTTTGGCTTGCTTATTTATTGCCTTGTTTTCATGCCAAAAGCCAATCAAAATCTCAGGCAGTTAGGGTTTCCTCATCAACCTCAAGGTAAACCAGATCCAATTCTAGTTTCTAATGGTGGTATTGCTAATGATAGGTATGGGGGAGCTTCTATTATTTTGGCTTTCAATTTTGTCCATCTAAGATTTTCCCAGGTTACTAGGTCTATTGTTGCCTATCCTCCACCTTGTAGGATTTCTTATCCTCTATCTTGTGCAAAGTCTCTCGAGTGATGATTTGTGGCTAGGATGTTATGGATAA
Source organism: Cryptomeria japonica (assembly GCF_030272615.1). Classification (NCBI taxonomy): domain Eukaryota; kingdom Viridiplantae; phylum Streptophyta; class Pinopsida; order Cupressales; family Cupressaceae; genus Cryptomeria; species Cryptomeria japonica. The sequence continues at coordinate 97,192,810 of NC_081411.1, forward strand.
GGAAGACTTCAACCTTCACAGGGCTCTGGTTTGCAATTCTTTAATGGTTGGACCTCGTTCAGATCTCCATAATTGGGTTGCATGTCACCATGTCCTCCTATTGTCCCTCTTTTGACAATTGGTTATCCTCCCAATGGGATGCCCTATTCTCCTCATGGAGGGATCTTGGATGATAGTATCACCTAGACTATCACTTATTGACATAGGGGAGGTTATGTGCCCTCTTATCTCCCTATTTCTTATGTCGAAAAAGAGTAGTTATTGTTTTTTGTCAAGATCCTTATTTCCCATTCATTCATTTCTCTAGTTTAAATCTCTCTATGTTTACTTCATTTCACCTCTTATGAGATCCTTTGTGTTAATCCTATGAAGATCCAGTTAATACTAAGAGGGGGGGGGGGGGGTGAATCAGTATTAACAATAACTTAAACTTTGAACTCAAATCCAACTAAAATCAGATCTGAAACTTCTTCACAGATATCTTTACTTCTACAATCAGATCTAACAATGTTTTAATCAGATTTTCTAAAACCATCTATCGTAATTATCAACATATTTATCTCTTAATCAGTCATACTAATTTGATCATTCCACTAATCAATCTTATCAATCTGATCAAGTTCTTCATCTAATCATTTCTTATCAGTACTGGTAATCTCTAATAAATTTTTAATTACATATCATAACCGGTGTCTCAGAAATAATGCATGTAAACATAAACATCATGAAAAAACATTCCACACATAAACACCAAGATTTATGACGTGGAAACCCAAATGGGAAAAACCATGGTGGGAATTGGTATCCACAATAATTTGTGCTCTTTTTAAGTATTCCATGTTAATATCTTAGCCCAATTAGGAGCTTACAATATGCCCGGTTATGAGGAGACCCTATTAGGAGTCACCCAGTTGAGGGATTTGCCTATCACTCCAACTAGGAGCTTAATGATTTGTTAGGATCAACCTTGTTGGAGGATTTTAACACACTTTTGTGAGCTTCCTTTTTAGGGGAATTAGATGACAAAGTCCTATTAGGAACTACCCAGTTAAGGGATTTAGGCTCTTGTAACTATTAGGGAACAACGATGAAAAATGATCTGTAACTTTGCACTTTTAGCCTACTAAATCAGATCCATTTTTGCTTCACAATCTGAAATACTCAGGCAGATCTCTATCTTCTCTGGGATAGCTTAACTCATTCTCCTAATGCCACTAACAGATAAAACATCAGTTGTGTCGCTCTAAATAGCCATAACAACTAAGTCGGTCATAAAGCCTCATTACATCTTGAATTTACAATACTGATCATAAGAGATCAATATATAGATCCTGTATAGTAAATTACAATGTAATATCAATCGTTGATTATTCATAACCCATCACAAAAATCTGATCTGTACAACAGTCAAAGCCCTTAGATCATTTTGCTAAGAACTTTGCACATTCCCAAGAAATTCTACCATCTTCCACACAAAAAACACATTTCAAATTATTCTTGCAGGTTGTGTCGTGTTATCTTCTTCATGTAGATTCACCACCAATCACCATAAAATAAAAAATCATTACCGATTGAGTGAATTCATCATTGTTCCTAAAACCCTAGCACAACTCCATTAGAATTTTAAAACATGCCTTCTGGTAATAAAAATAGGATGCGGTTTTGGATGCATACACAAATCCATCATAAAAGCTTATCTCAAACCACAAGTTTCCAACCATCACCAATTTACCGATTCCATAAAAAAAAAAAAAATTCCTAGTTGAAGTCCTAATTCTCAGTCCTGCCGGTAAACCTTGTCAGACTTACAAATTCTAAATCCAGTAGACAAAATTATTTATCCAACAAGTCAGACATCAAAGTTGATCAATAACCATCATCAAACATTAATTGGCATAGGTTTCCATCAATGACAACACAAATAACTGATCATGTCATCATCATTCCTCTACCGGTACAATCATCAACTCATTTGCATCAGTTATGCCAATCATGCCAACAGTCTCCCCCTTTGGCATTGATGGCAACACTAATAAAATACACAATCAGAGGATCATGAGATCATATATGCCAATCGTCTACATCTTAGCACATTAACTGCCAGTCTCTACATCTTTCGGTCTTATCTTTCTTTTCTTCTCCTCAAGCCTAATCATTAGATTTCTTTTTCTTCTCCACCTTTGATAGAAATTCCAAGCAAAAATGCATCACTTGACTTCAATTTGATTGGAGCTGTAATTCATACCATACTATATTAGAGGTGCTCCCCCTGCGGAGTAACCCATATCTTTATCAATCCTTAGTGAAGAATAAACATGAAATCCACATGATTGATGCAACTTCAGCATCTTAGTTCTTCCAGTGTAGGGGTCTAACCCCTAATTTACTTCTGAGAAACTCAAAAGTAGTCTTTGGGAAAGGTTTAGTAAAGATATCAGCTAACTGATCTTTACTTTTCACATACTCCATCTTTACATGCTTCTACTGAACTCTTTACCTTAAAAAATGATACTTTAGTTCTATATGCTTGGTTCTTACATGAAGTACAGGATTCTTGGAAATATTTTTTGCACTCGTATTGTCACAATAGTGGTGTCCTAATGGGTCATATGGTGTCCTTAGGGGACATATGGTGTCCTTAGGGGTCATATGGTATTCTATGACCCCTTAGGACATGTCATATGGTGTCCTAAGGGGTCATATGGTGTCATAAGGGGCCATATGGTATTCTATGACCCTTTAGGACATCATACGACCCTTAACGTCACCATATGGTGTCCTAAAAGTTCATATGATTTCCTAAGGGGTCATATGGTATCCTAAGGGGTCATATGATTTCCTAAGGGGTCATATGGTGTCCTAAGGGGTCATATGGTATTATATGACCTCTTAGGACACCATATGACCCCATACAACACCATACAATCCCTAACAATACCATATGGTGTGCTAAGGGGTCATATGGTGTTCTATGACCCCTTAGGACACCATATGACTCCTAATGACAACATATGGTGTCCTAAGGGGTCATATGGTGTTCTATAACCCCTTGGGACACCATATGAGCCCTCAAGACACCATATGACCCCTAAACACACCATATGGTATCCTAAGGGGTCATATCATGTTCTATGTCCACTTAGGATATTCCATATGACACCATATGACCCCTCACAACACCATATGGTGTCCTAAGTGGTCATATGGTGTCCTAAGCAGTCATATGGTGTCCTAAGGGGTCATAGAACACCATATGACTCCTTAGGACATAATATGACCCCGAACAACATTAGATGACCCCTTAGGACACCATATGGTGTTGTTAGGGGTCATATGGTGTCTGAAGGGGTCATAGAACACCATATGACCCCTTAGGACACCATATTACCCCTAACAACACCATATGATCCCTTAGGACAACATATAGTGTCCTTAGGGGTCATATGGTGTCTTGAGGGGTTAGATGGTGTCCTAAGGGGTCATAGAACACCATATAACCCATTACGACACCATATGATCCCTTAGGACACCATATGACCTGTAACAACACTATATGGTGTCGTTAGGGGTCATATGGTATTCTAATGGGTCATAGAATACCATATAACCCCATAGGACACCATATGACCCCTAACGACACCATATGACATGTCCTAAGGGGTCATATCATGTCTTAAGGGGTCATAGAATACCATATGACCCCTAAGGATACCAGATGACCCCTAAGGACACTATATGACCCCTTAGGACACTATATGCTATTGTTAGGGGTCATATGGTGTTCTAAGGGGTCGTAGAACACCATATAACCCCTTAGGACACAATATGACCCCTAACGACACCATATGACCCCTCAGGACACCATATGGTGGTCTTAGGGATCATATGGTGTCCTAAGGGGTCATATGGTATTCTATGACCCATTAGGATTCCATATGACCCCTTAGGATACCATATGAGCCCTAAGACTACCATATGGTATCCTGAGGGGTCATATGGTGTCATTAGGTGTCATATTCTTTCCTAAGGAGTCATATGGTATTCTATGACTGCTAAGGACACCATATGACCCCTAACAACACCATATGGGTTCCTAAGGGGTTATATGGTGTTCTTAAGGGTCATATCATGTTCTATGACCTCTTGAGACACCATATGACTCCTTAGGACAATGCATATGGTGTTCTAAGGGGTCATATGGTATTCGATGACCCCTTACGACACCATGACCCCTAACATCACCATATGGTGTCCTAAGGGGTCATATGATTTCCTAAGGGGTCATATGGTGTCCTAAGGGGTCATATGGTGTTCTATGACCCCTTAGGACACAATATGACCCCAAAGACCACCATATGGTGTCTTAAGGGGTCATATAGTGTCATTAGGCAACATATGGTGTTGTTAGGGGTCATATTGTGTCCTAAGGGGTCATATGGTGTTCTATGACCCCTTAGGTCACCATATGACCCCTATCAACACCATATGGTGTCCTAAGGGGTCATAAGGTGTCCTTAGGGGTCGTATGGTGTCCTTAGGGTTTATATGGTATTCTATAACCCCTTGAGACACCATATGACCCCTTAAGACATGTCATATGGTGTCTTGAGGGGTTAGATGTTATTTTATGACATCTTAGGACACCATATGACACCTAACATTACCATATGGTGTCCTAAGGGGTCATATGGTGTTCTATGACCCCTTAGGACACCATATGACTCATAATGACAACATATGGTGTCCTAAGGGGTCATATAGTGTTCTCTAGCCTCTTGGGACAACATATGAGCCCTCAAGACACCATATGACCACTAAAAACACCATATAGTGTCCTAAGGGGTTATATGGTGTTCTATGTCCCCTTAGGACACCATATGACCCCATATGATATCATATGACCCCTCATGACACCATATTGTATCCTAAGGGGTCATATGGTGTCCTAACTCCTCAGGACTCTATATGACTCCTTAGGACACCATATGACTCCTGACGACATCAGATGACCCCTTAGGACACCATATGGTGTCGTTTGGGGTCATATGGTGTCCTAAGGGGTCATAGAACACCATATGACCCCTAACAACACCATATGACCCCTTAGGACACCATATAGTGTCCTTAGGGGTCATATGGGTCCTAAGGGGTTAGATGGTGTCCTAAGGGGTCATAGAACAACATATAACCCCTTAGGACACTATAACATCCCTTAGAACACCATATGACCCCTATTGACACCATATGGTGTTGTTAGGGGTCATATGGTGTCCTAATGGGTCATAGAATACCATATGACCCCTAACGACATCGTATGACATGTCTTAAGGGCTCATATGGTGTCTTAACTAGTCATAGAGCAATATACGACCCCTAGTGACACCATTTGACTACTAAGGACACCAAATGAACCCTTAGGACACCATATGGCATTGTTAGGGGTCATATGGTGTCCTAAGGTGTCATAGAACACCATATCACCCCTTAGGAGACAATATGACCCCTAACGATACTATATGACCCCTAATGACACCATATGACCCCTTAGGAAACCATATGGTGGTCTAAGGAGTCATATGGTGTCGTAACAGGTCATAGAATACCATATGACCCATTATGACCCCATATGACCCCTTAAGACACAATATGACTCCTAATGACACTATATGGTGTCGTTAGGGATCATATTATGTCCTAAGGGGTCATATGGCATCCGAATGGGTCATAGAATACCATATGACCCCTTAGGACACCATATTACTCCTAATGACACCATATGACCCCTTACGACACCATATGACCCCTAATGATACCATATGGTGTCCTAAGGGGAAGAGTTGTAAAAGAAGTGTTAATAATATTTTCTTGCACCAAATTATCTTCATGAATAAGAGAAGATTTATAAGAAGAACTATCAAGGTTCATGAGGGCCTCATTTCTAAAAGGTAAATCTTGATAAAGAGGATTGCCAACCATATCAATTTATTTTATGACAAAAGCTTCTTCATAAATAGGATTCATAGAAGGTAAAGGTTCATAAAGAGGATTGTCAAGTGTGACAATATCCTTGTGAATTGTTGGAGATTTAGAGGATGATTTAGAGAGAAGGATGAAGTCATCAAGAGTTTCATCCATCATCTCAAGGTCATCACAACTAAATGGCTTATGCATTATGTTTATTAACCTTTGGCAAAAGGATGGTTTAGAAGACTTAGGATAAAGGAAACCGTTAAGAGTCTCATCAAGTTCTTCTCTACTATTTACTTCCTCAAAAGGATAGTCATCATAACCAAATGGATTGTCAAAGGCATGATAGTCTTGCCAAGATTAATTTGACATTTTGAAAATAAATGCTAACTATTGCAATGAAATGAGGTAAAGCATGCAAAGACACAAATGCATAAAACACAATTTTTTTAATTTATTTTTTATGTTTATTTTTTATTTTTTCTGTAATTTTATTTTAGCTATGAAATGAATGTATCTAAATCTGAATAACACACTTGGAAAATTTTGCAACCCACAAGTTAATTTTGGAATTATAAATTAGGTTTTTTGTGAATTCAACCTCCAAATTTATGTAATTCAATTGGAAATTCAATCTATGAGTGCAAATTTGAAAGCTAACATAAATACAAATCAGTTTTGAAGATGAAAAATTAGAATTAAGCATGAAATATATTGGTTTCACCAAAATTTAATGGTGTAATTTGGAACTAGAGTTTCACCAAGTAGGATAAGACCATCAATTACCCAAATTAACCAATACATTAAAAGGATGATGAACCCTTAATAGATCCAACCTCAATTCTATTAAGAAGAGGGTTGAATGCTGATTGAGGTCCTATTTCACCTTTTGTTTGAGTTGAAGTTGTGTTTGAATTAGGTTTTGAATTGCAAGTATAAAATCTATAACAAAAAATGAGAAATTTAAATGTAATGATGAAAATAGAGTGTTGTAGAAATCAAATAAAGTTGTAAAATAAGATCCGAGCAAGATAAGAGGACCAAAGATTGTACCTAGAAGTTCAAGAAAAATTGTCGAGATCAGGGTGCTAGGTGCCCAGTACTGGATGAACTAGGATGAACCACCATGGTCCTTCATGAGTGCCTTGGTGCCTCTACAATGCCCTAGTCCTAAGGTGTCTCCCAAACTTCTACAAAAGGTAATTCACCTCTCATAATCTCTACGTCAAACAAAGGTAAAGAATTGGACACTTCTAATGAAATTAGAACTTCAAATCCAGATGAGAAATTCCTATCCAAACTAGAAAGCCATCATGCAAAGGAGTCCAGTGTACACATCTCCATAATCAGAACCAAATCCAGTTATCCAGAACTTGTATGTAAAAATATATTCTCCACACCATTTATTCTTCCCCCTATCACATCTTCTATGCAATCAATTGATTTCTCCAATATAGATCTCATTTAGAAGCTTGAAATTGGAGAAACGTTCATATCTTCTACAAGACAAAATTTCCAGAAGAAAGATAAGATCATTGAAGATCTCTTGTTAGCCCTTCATTTTCTTGTCTCTAAATATCAATTAGATCTGGACACATCTTCTATAGAAAAATACAAAATATTGATCAACTTTTTGAGTAGTCATGTGGAGAAGAAAAGAGAAAAATATGAAAAGAAATAGGTCAATGATATGGAAAAGCTTTTGCAAATGTTCAAGGCCAAATGTGAATTCACACCTCTACCTCTCTTAGCTAATCTCATTGGACCAATCTTACCTAGATAACAGTGACATATTGTTTTGTTTCAATCTTTAGTGGCTGGATGCCACCAATAGTATTAAGGATAAAATGAACCTCATTGAAGATTAAATCCAGCAGGCTCAACATAACTTTAAACTGTCAAAAGACTTCTTTGGCTCTGAAAAATCAAAGATTGAAGATCTTCATAGCAAGTACTATGAGACACAACAACAAAGGGACAATATTATTCTTCCCTTAAGAAGATTGAGATATTTGAGAAATGAAAGTATCTCGCTCTTGAATCATGCTCTCTCTCTCTTGCCTCCTAGTGTACTTATTCTAATCCCGACTCCATCATTGAAGCAGAACAACTTCATGAATCGCTGTTAGCACATGTTGAAGTTCTAACATATGCTCTTTCACACTGGGATATGCACAAGGATGCCTGGACTACCCATGCTAAGAGCATCAAATATTCCTCCGACAAGCATTTATTATCTCCCTTAGGGGGAGTTTTAAAGTCTCATTTCAGTTTTTATTTTTACCCTTTGTCATTGTTGTCAAAGGGGGAGTAGTTAGTATGTAATATTATTATTAACATTCATCAATATTTAAAACTCTCTTTTACATTATTATTCTCAGCAAAACTTTTACTATATAACTTTTATTGCCATCAATGACAAAGGGGGAGATTGTTGACCTATTTTCCATTGTTTTCATTGATGTAATATATTTCATATGTATCTATTTGTTCTATAATGTATGTATGTAGTTTGGACTGGTTAGATTACTTTTTCACATGGACGTTTTCTTTCTTTCCACACACACAATTTGTGGTCCAATACTTTGCCTAACTAGAAAGACCGTTTGTGAGTCAAGTCAAGCATCTAAACATGATGATTCCACATGTCTCAAGATGCTTTATATCCGATCCTATTTGGATATGCTACTTGTTAGAAGCTGACTCTACACAAAGACATTTTTGGTTGTTGTTATGCATTGGATAAGTCTCATCTCAACACTTCTGAATGAGCTGACTTGTCATGTTAAGCTTGTTGTTGATGTGAATATATATTGTGATTTATATCATGTGAAATGTGTGTGGTTGTTGAAAGAAAACTACTTTGTGTACTACATGGAAAGAATACTGCGAATGTGCATTGTTAGTAAATCTGGTATAGTGAATAAAGAAGAACAACTTGTGTACTGCAAAGGAACTTTAATCTATGCATGTGATAGATGCAACTACAACAGTTCAATATTGTGTAACTTATTTTTTGGCTGTAAGACGTCTTTTGTTCAGGATAGTGAATCAAAACCAATAGTGAGCCAAACCGGTAGTGAGTCAACACCCTTTGTATTGTGTAACTAGTTGCATATTACTCTATTCCTAAGAGAATCTTCTCTCTGTAGTTTTTCCCATATTGGGTTTTCCATGTACAAAATTTGGGTGTTATGTGTTATGTCTCTTTTGTTTACTGAACTTAGATTGTGTTATGTCATTAGTTAATTAGAAGTTTAAATAAGTTCAAAGGAGTACTGATTCACCCCTCCCTTCTTACTATTTTTCTTATTAATTAGAGGAAACATGGACCATCTTGTTCTCATACACATACCCTAGTGCAAGTGGGGGAAAATCAAGATATTGGTCTTTCCATCTCTCTAGAACCTCCTTATTCTCCTAGAACCTATCTTAATCATCAAAAAATTTGTAGAGAGGATGATGTTATGCATTTAATTCATGACTTATCTCCACACATAACATTAAGAAAAGATGAGAGCTTAGATGATAAGGATCGTCCTTCCCAATCTATTAAAGAGGACATGCATGATGATAGAAAGGAAATATATGCTTTACAAGATATTTCTTCTTCATCTACTAATCCTTTTCTTCCCTCTAAAAATTCTTACACTACAAATTTCAAATAGATTCATTACAATGTTCCTCCCCCTTCTCAATTAATAAATTCCTATAGCAGTGGCTATAACATAATATCAAAACAAGCTTTAAGAGGACAAGGACTCGACAAATTTGAACAACAAAGAAGGCCTAGGACATTATAATGATTCTCCTATGGATCACCTCCTTAGCATTCAAGACCTTAAAGATCATCTTGCAAGACAAAGGATGCATCAAGAGGATAAAAGGGCTTCTTCTCCTTTTTTTCATTTCATCAAACTCATGATCATGATGCTAATGATTGTCTGGGTTTTAAAGAAAGTTTACAAAAATTAGTTGATAATGGAACTATTAAAATCATTGAAGACAATCCTTGTTCTTCTAACAACTCTTGTCCTAAATATCAAAAGTCTAAATCAACACCTATTGATGGTCAAGAACAATTAGCAACTACAATCTTTTGGAGATTAAAGTATGGCAAGAATGTTCACAATCCTGGTGCACTTACCCTTTACTTTTCAACTAAAAATGAGGAGTTTTTAACAAATTTAAGAAAAAAAAACACAATATCAAGCATGTTGTCCATCAAGTTTGCACATATTTCAATGCAAAGTTAAATGAAATATCGCAATAATGTTAATCTCTTTTTCTTTGACAAATTTTAGAAAAATAACATAATGTCAAGCATGTTGACCATCAAGTTTGACTTAAAGTGGATCAGACATATAGGTAATTTTAATTTTGGTAATATAGTTCTTATTCACAAAGGTCAACTATTGTATGTGCAAGAAATTGTTTATTGTATGTTATTTCAACAATGTTTAATGCTCTTGTTATCATATTAATTTTACCTTTCACTTCCACGATTGTCACCTTTTGTTGTTGTCGACGTGCTATCTATCACTACATTGCCCCACTTCATTGACAACATATAATTATTTATATACAATCAGTGATCCAGAGTGGAATCAAGACTCCTTGTGGAACCGACATGATTCCTCAAGGATTCATGACTCCTATGTGGAGCACGTCGGCACATATTACAAATGAAATACCCATGATAATCTCATTGGGTCTAACATAACAAATAATCGGTCAACCAAACCGATGTGATAACATACAATAAATCAATAATTTGTAAAATGAAATAATATAATTAATATTATGAATAATTAGTAACTGAAGATTGTTACTAATTATTCATAATGCTGATTATAATATTAATCATAATCTTCAACCGATCAGTCTATATGTGATAAAAATAATAAGTAGAGATATATGGATAAATACAAGACAAATGTCTAAGACCGTAAGGCCAATTAGACATTTAGTTTATTCGACCGATCTATCTATTTCAACACCCCCTCTTAGCAAGGGCGGATAATCTTCTATCCTACAACACCTTATTATGATCACAATAGATTCATCTAGAAAAGAGAGCTATATCACGTTACTATGCACTCAATAGCTTCATCTATTGTGTGAGAGAAAGATATCAACTCACTGTGATATCAAGAGTTATGACATATGAATGGATATCATGTCACATGATGTTCACCATAAATCTTTTAATGTAATATTCACCATTATGTCTTGTCCATGGATATCTACTCAATCCTTTCCCTATACAACACATAAACTAAAACTTTTTCCCCTATACAACACATAAACTAAAACTTTTTGTGTCTTTCTTGTGGTGGAAATTTATAGTCAAAACAAAGCAAGACGATAAAGGGAAAATACAAATCCTTGTAATCCGTGATTTCTAACTCTTTCGAGGCAGCGGCCTTGATGGACCAACCATTTGTAGTTTCCTTATCCTCTCCTCTTGACTCTTCTCTTGACTCCTATGGTGGAGAGTGGAGACTGGAAACCAGGTTAATGTTTCTCTGCAGCTTTGTCTTTATTGCTGCGACGTGGCGTTCTTATGTGCCTCAAAAATATTAATTTAACACAGAGAACCGCTTTCCAGGATACAAATAGGGGGAATTGAGTAAATATTTGTACAGGCCAGCATGAAAGGGGTTAATCAGAAGGTCGTGAGGACGGTGACTGCATTTCTGGCTTGCATAATATTGGTGGAAGTTGTGTACTTTGCTATTGATGAACAACTCCAGGCTTCCTTCACTCCGATTCTCATCAGTATGCAAACGATCTTCCGTTCAGAGATGGATGATTATGCAACAGATCCAGATATTGTAAGATATTCTCACCTTTTTAATTCATCAGTAACTGCAATAGGTATAACTGACCTTATTTTTTCGACAGGATTATGTCTGTAATTAATTGTGTGTTCCTTTCTACTCTATAATCAGAAAGAGTACAGTGAAGAAATGAATTATAGTGATATATAGAAGTTTCTGTAATTAAATGAATGTATATAAATTAATGTTTTAGATCATAGTTTGTAATTCAGAAAGAATACAGTAAAGAATTGAATTACAGTGATCTATCTGTGCGTCTCTTATAGCAATTCAATTTTTCAATATCATGAATCACTGAAATAAACATTAATTCAAAAATAAATATAGATGATTTCACAAATAATTTCTGAAATTCCAAAGATATTTTAAATACGTCTAAAGAGACACCAGTTCTGAATCTTCTATAAGGAAAATTATTGAAAATAGCTGTGATTTAGAGCCCTGCACTGATTTACAGTTTCTTCTGTTTCTCGCAGCCTCCTTACAATTCATCAGATGTTACCGACGAGCTAAAAGTAAGCCTTTCAAAAGCGGCGAACCAGGAGAAAACCGTTATAATCACGACTCTGAATGCGGCGTGGGCGCAGAAGAATAGCATGGTGGATTTATTCCTGAAAAGTTTCCACATCGGTAACGGAACCGAGGCGTTGTTGAACGGAACCGAGGATTCATGTATGTTCGCTCCAATGAAAAGACAGTTGATTTTTTCAACTTTTGGTATCGATCTAAGAAAGATTATCGCCGTAAAAATGAGCAACAAGTGTTGAACCTACTGAAATGGGAAGAGTTCAGACGCAGGCGACTTAAATTCGAATTCCTTGACACTAAATATTTTGGCGGGTACTGTGAAAGAACGAAAGATGTGAACTCGGTTTGTACCATGCATGCCAACTGTTGTGAACTCGGATTGAAGGCGAAGGTTATTGATTTGAGAAATACTCTTTCCGACTGGGAGAAATATAAGCAACAAGAAAAGCTAGGTAAAGGCAAGGATGTCCAGACGCATGTCAGAATTCTTGTCGCCGATGAAGACTGCTTTAATACTATTCATATTATAGTAATTAGCTTGAAATCTGCTAAAGACTTTTATAATACTATTCATATTATAGTAATTAGCTTGAAATCTGCTGTGGGATTCTCGTGAAAGCGTTCGTAGTTATTTTTGTTAATTTCCATTTTCACATTTTAGAAAATCAAATTAACGACCACCTACTAAATTTAAATATTTGTTTGCATCCAATTTAGACTTTTCATTAGAAATCATTTAGAGCAATACCAACAAGAGATGGATTGTGTCATGTTTCTGTCAATTGTGTGATGTTTTGGGTTAGTACAATTGACAAATCTTATTATTGCATTATGTGTCTTTGTATTGACTTAGGCTTTCCAATTCATCTAAAGATGTTGACTTAATTTGACTTTTTAAAAATGTATATTTGTGCAAGCTGTTAACAATTTAGAACAACTAGGAATATGTGATAATTCTTAACAAAAAAACTAATTAGCAGCAACAAAAAAACTAGCTAACAGATAACTAACAACAATTAACACAACAAGCACCCAATCATCATCCATCTATCAATTCTAATATACTAGAAGCAATCACATCTTCCTCCATTACTTAAAAAGCTTGTTTTCCATTATATTGACCCCACTTCATTCAAAATTATTTTATCTATATTTTGACAGATGAAATCATTTTTCCAATGGCTCTAAGTTTGAATCTTAAGGCCCTTGTTAGCAATGTAGTCAGCGACCTGGTTTCCTTCTCAGAATATATAATAAACTTTGAGTTATGAAAAATCCTTAAGAATTTTCAGACTTTCTCTCATTGGGGATCTGATCTCCCATGGGACTACAATTTATTCTTTTAATATTTCAACTATTAGCTTTGAATCTCCTTCCACCACAACCCTGGTAAAACCCAAATCTTTAGCAAGATTTATACACTCCAAGGGAGCAGTGGCTTCAAAAAAGTTGTTAGATTTTATTCCTAAGAACTTAGCAGGGCATTCAATAAGTCTCCCTTTATGGTCTTTGAGAACAACACCCACATTAGGTTGTCCATGGTTACCCTTGGAGCACCTATCAAAATTACATTTTATCCAATCTTGATCAAGGAGGCTCCAAAGAGTTTTATTCTATTTATCTTCTTCTACTAGTTAATATTTCTCATATCTTGAGTAAGGCACCAAATTTGTTTAATCCTTATTTCTTGCAGAGTAGGCATGTCTTTAAAGGGCTCAAAGGAAACAACATTGAGATTAAATTCAATTATTTGATGCTTAATAATTTTGTGTTAGCTATTATGGTTATAACTGTTTTATCTCTTCGAGTTTTTGTATTGCAGTATTCATGGCATATGTGGAGTTTGTACCTTTGGAATTTGGAGATATTATGCTTAAGTTTTATGAATAGGGGTTTGCCTAAGTCAAACCCTAGTTGAGGAATCAACCTTGAATGAAATTTTTCTAATACTAAGATTAATAATGAAAAGATATACCTCATATCTGCAATGACAGATATACCTCATATCTGCAATGACAGATAATGATGCTTTGCTTCTTGAAGAAGACCTTTAAAAATTCTTGATGATAAATTCTTGAATGCCTGATTGCTTGATTGCTTGTTCTCTCCAATTTTACTCTATCATTTTTGTATCTCAAAATGAAAGGGGATATTGTCTTTATATAATTTCCTTTTAGGAAAATATGTTAATTTTCTGACATAAGCCGACACAAAGAGAGGTTTACTACTCAAATTTGAGATGGGTCAATGGGTTTAAAATAGGGCCTAATTAGGGAGGACCAAGGTGAAACTCCCTAGTCCTAACCTAATATGGGGCTAGGATAACGGGGCAATGCAAGGTAAAATGTAATATTAATACTATATTTGCATGATCGGAGCATAAATGGGTCCTAGTCAAACATAGGGATGCGAATACTAAGGCGAGGGCCCCAAACATGGTCTAAATTGTAAGGGATTACAATTTAGGATGCTTTATTTAGCCTCCACTAGTGGGAGTATGAGCTTATGCAAATACTAATGGTAAAGTAGAAGAAAGAGAAATGAAGAAGAGGAGGAATGTGGAGAAAAATTGCAAGGAGTATAAGACATCACTAATTCCAAGGAACCAAGCCCCCAATCTTAGGATCTTAACGCACTTAAACATATGTGTTAGTCTCCCATTTTTTGTTTTGAGTTTCAATTCAAAAGTCATCCTTTAATTATTATTTTCCTTTTTGGTTGTGTGTTTCCTTCCTTTGAGCTTAAGTGATCAAACCTTGTCTTAATTCAAAGTTCAGGTTCAATGTCCACTTTAAAGTTAGTTGTCTTCGCGACTTTGTTTCATGGTAAAAGACGAGCGCTATTGTTGAAATTTCATGTCAAACTTGAACCTTTTAACCTTTTGGTTCAAGGTTCAAGGTTCAAAGTTAGTTATGCGTCAGTCTTATCTTTGCTTGTTCATTGTCTTTTGTTGCCTTGAAGACTGTTTTGTGTCATGTTCTATGTTTCTTCTCAGAGTTGAACTTGAACCCTTGAACCTTTTGGTTCTTGGATCAAGGTTCAATGTTCAAAATTCATAATTGGAGGCCTCATTCAAAAGTGGTGCGTGTATCATGGAGGGAAAATGATGGCGGGAAAGGGAATATTCTAGGAAGTTCGAGATTTCAAATTCTAATTATGGCAAGTAGTTATCGTATTTCATGTGACATGTAATGGAGTGACCCGAAATTAAATGCATTTCAAATATCCATCAAATCGGGTGTCAATTCACATGAACTTACTTAATTAGTGTAGCTAGTGAGGATTTGAGTGAGATTTTATTCACTTTTGTTGCAAAAACTACCAATCTCTCAAGTATTTTCTTAGTAATTCTGAAAGCAAAGGAGACTGGAGGTATTGTATCTGCACTCAATGTTAGTATTAATCAGTGACTGAGAGGGGGGGGTGAATCAGCCAGAACAGTTTATTCACAATTTCAAACATTCAAACTAACGAATCTGCAACTATCCTTCCAAATTAACTTACACATTGCATTAATCATGAAAGCAGAGAACATCAAGGAAGAGATTTACATGCACAAATAAGCATCACATAACACTAACAATTATACATGGAAACTCTCAGTTAGATGAAGAAAACCATAGTGGGGATAACCCACAATCTTTTTTTACTGTAGTGATAAAGAATGCCCTATTAAGAGCTTACCACCAGTTCTTTCTGAGAACATCACCTTGTTAGAAGTGACTGGTATCCAGTTAAGAATACCTTAAAACCTATAAAATTTCACCTTGCTAGAAGATTTTACATAAAGAACCGGTTAAGGTTCACCCTGTTAAGGGATTTACAATGTTGCAATTGTTAGAAGGAAAAAAAGATGATTGATATGTCTGATGAGACTACCTCTGTCTCATAGATCCACTTTGTGTGCTCTGTTCTTTTGATCAGTGTCAACTTCACCAATTCATACCTCTATCTACTGCACTCTATTCTCTACACCCTTTTCATTCACTCAAATATTTTTCACATTAACAACACACACAATCAAAATGAAAGATGTGGATATATTAGCCTTTTGTTTTGGGGGCCAACTTTCCCTCAAAAATTTAGATTCAAAAATATGTTATCATGCCTCAAAGTGCTCTCCAAACATTATTCTAGGAATATCGGTCAAGACAACCGTTCATGCCGAAAAGCTCGCCAGTTGAAAAGGGAAAACTGCCTATTCAAATGGATGTTTCTAAGTCTGTTGATTGAGATTCCTGTGATGTCAGTTGTTGCCTATGTACTAGTCCAATTCCACCTAATCAGTTACCTCCTATATGCTAGTCTACTCACTGCTTAGCCGATTAACCCCTTTATACTGGTCTACTCACTGCTTAGCTGATTAACCCTTGTATACTGGTCTACTCACTGTCGATAGGAATAAGGAACCTTGTTCTTTAGCAGTTACCCTTTACTCCTTTACTGATGGATTGTAGAGACTTAGAAGCTGATGCTGCCAATAATGACAACCATTTTATCGGTCATACAAAATGCATCATAATGCCAACAAACTCCCCCTTTGGCATTGGCAGAAAACACTGCAAAATAGTCATGTATGTGTGAGTTATAATCTCATGTTTACATGCCTCATGTATATATAAACTCCCCCTTTTGACATCAATGGAAAAGAAAATACAAAAGAATTGATGAAAGTAAAGCAAAAATGTCTTTTAAATTTTCTTTAGTAGCTTGCAAAGAGGATTCCCAAGTAGGCTTCACTTGTTTCATCATGTTGAAGTGTCCATAAATAATTGTAACAAAATCCTCCATGTCATCTATTGTCTTACAAGTAGGTGTACTTATGAGGCTTTTTGCTTCTTGGACATTGCTTTGCATGAAAACAATGATTGATGCAAGGTAGCATTGTAGCTCTAACAGATTAAGAGCTCGTTTATCCTCTTTCTCTTTTAAATTTTTAATTTGATGAGTTAATTGTTTGACCATTCCATTAAAATTTGTTGTAGAGCTTGTAAGAGGATCAAAAGAACCTATTAGATCTTGGATTTCCCTTTGAGCCTGAGCTCTTTTATCTTTAAGATCTTTGATTAAATCAGTGAAGCTTGATGACTTGACCAATAATTGGCCAACTTCTTGTAGTATAGATTTGACCTCTTTAGTGTTGGTGGAGAGAGAAACTTTGCCAACTAATATGTGTTCCGTTAATTTTTCATGTCTCCTTGTTTCATAGTGTCTAAGTGCAACCTTCTCCAGATCGGTTACCTCTAAACTGATTTATTTGACAAGAGTGCCCAACTAATCAATGATGGGTGCATTTTCATCAATAGAAATGTCAGGAATGAGATCAGACATAATGGTCTTTGCAATATTAATAATTTTTCTAAAACTTTCATTAATTGTTTGGGGGTCATTTTCTTAATATCTATTACTAATTTTTCCTCTTCTTCCTCCTCTATTTTCTCTTCCTTTTCTTCCTCTAGCTCTAAATTCCTCTTCACTAGAGGAGTGTCCTCAACTATTCTCTTACCACCTTCAAGTTGACCAGAAGAAGAATCCTCTTTATTCTTGTGTTGTTTCGATTCCTTGGTCTCCTCTGTTTCCTTCATCTCTTCTTCTTTCTTTTCCACTTCCTTCTATTTTTCTTCCTTCTCCTCAATTTCCTTCTTCTTTGATTCTTCAATAGGTGCTATTGATGAATTTATCACCTTTGGATTTCCTTCCTCTACACCTTTTTGTCACAAAAGAGGTTCATTGTCAATAGGATTTATTGTTACCAAAGTTCTATGAGGTTTATCTTCATAAGGTATATCTTCAATTATCACTTCTGCACCAGGATGCTTAGTTCTAGTGGTTCCCTTTACCGATGAAACATCAATATGAATCATTTCAATAGTTGATTTGTGTTTGACCGGTTATTCAACATCCTTTGTCATATTGGGAATATTTGACACAACATTACCCATGATATCATCAATTGTGAAAACATCAAAACCTTCAATAGAGTCTTTGACTTTACCTTTCCCTTTGTCAAGGGCAACTGCACCTTGGTCTTGTTTTGTTCTATTTTCTATTTCTTTTTCAGCTTCCTTTTGCTAGCTCAAGATTAGTTTTCATAAGGCAACGCCCTCATCATGTAGACCTTGGCCATCTCCTATGGCCACTCTCCCTATCTTGTTCCTTATTTTGAAGCGTTGAACACACGCTTCTGCTACTGTATATGCTTCATTATAATCAAAATGATGTTGCACTTCCATAAGTCCTTTTATCCTATGCTCTTTCTCAATAGCTAAAGCTATTTTCCATCTCCTTTCAATTTTATTTTGCAAGTCTGATGGAATTATTCCATACAGTTCACTGGGAGTTCTCCATAACTTATGCATGTTCCAGATAAGTGCATCTTCAAGTTTTCTTTTGTCCTCCTCGTTGCAAAGGATATTTTTTCTGAACACTAAATACACCTCCATACTCTTTGATCCCATGGACCAATTCATCAACATTTGGAACTACATTTCTACCACTCCTTCTGACTTCTTTTATTTCCACATCAGATTAGGTGTCAAGGTTATCACCCTCCTTTTCATCCTTCTTAGGCTCCTTTTTAGCCTTTGTGTTAGTTGTCCCTTCACTCTTTTTATTTCTTGTATATGTCATTCCTATCAGTCTACCTTTACCTGGGGAAGATGTAGGAGTATCTAAGTCCTTTCCTTTTGTGTATGTTGTCGACTTGCTTGATGTAGTACCCTTGGGTTTTGCCTTCGACATTTTCTTCTTTTCTCCTATTTGTTCTTCAACCTTGTTTGATTTGGCCCCTATTTGTTCACTTGTACTGGTGGAAGCTGTGGCACCAAATTCTTCACCTCCATACTTTTTGTCTAGGGTATCAATCATTTGCCTTACTCTCTTTTTTATGATAGGCTCGTCAAGTTCCCTTTTTATTTTTGAGCTTGCCTCATCATAAGTTCCAAATCTCTTTTGTTTTTTGTGTACTGGTTTAGATAGTAACATGTTTGCAAATACTTTAGTAATGTCTACCCCACGCTCATAACCCATGGTAGGTACCCAAAAGGTTCTAGGTTGAACCACTTGAATAATACAACAATCAGTGTCAACAAGAAAACACATGTTGTCCTTGTACTTTTGATCTATACCGGTTGGGATTCTCTCTCCTTTGTGCATTCTGGTTTGGAAATCTTTAAAATAACCCCACATTGTTTCTCCAAACTTATCACCTAAATCTCTAATCATTTAACCTTTCTGAACCATGATAGGTTTATCTTTAGATCACACTACATTGCCCTTACTAGGAAAGAGATTTTGCAAATGGAAGAATATAAATACCAGTAATGAACCAAACTTGAATGATTTCTTCTTGTCCTTCTTAATTCGATCCATGTTCACCAGGAATTGAGTTCTTATCATCTCACAGATATCATATGTAGCATTCTCCTTGATGATTCAAAAAGCTGCATGGCTAGCACCGCTCGGCACACTATTCATGCAGCTTGATTGATAGACCCTATAACCCAGTATTGCAGAAGAAAACCTCCCTTCCACATCCTCAATGTGGGTGATTTCCATTTCTCTCTTTTCATATAGGGATTGAGTCAACTAAGTGACTTCAGTGGATGACATTTTTCTTAGGGTTAGTGCTTCACTGGTTGCGCTAATCTCTATTACTCATTGGATCACATCCTTTGTGATTTGTATTCGTGCTTCAACTTCCAGCCATAGAAATTGATCATGCACTCTTCTTAGCACATACCTGACCCAATCGGTATAAAATTGATCAAGGAAATCAACAACATTTGACAAACCCTTGGTCTTTAGATGCAAATGTTTTTCCTTCAATAGATCATGATCACAGAACCCTTTGAATTCATTTCGAATTAATTTATCTCCAAGTTCTTGAAGGTTTCAATGGATGAAGGAGCAAATATCTTCAACTAGTAATACACCAAAGAGCATAGATGATAGGGCACTAGTCATGTCAATTTCTCCAGCCTTCATAGGATGCAGTTTGAACTCAAGTTGTGGTCCCTTAATTGATTCAATCAACATCGAAGTTGACACAGAATCTACCATGATGAACTTCAAATATTTTTTCCAAAAACATGGTTTGAATACCTTCTCCTCTAGGGTTGCTAATCACCACTATCACACTACTTGATCACTTCACATAAATAGCGCTAGCAAGATTTTGATTGCCTTAGGTCGCACAAGAGCTCAAGAATTCTCACAAGAAAGAAAGGTAAATGAAATGTATTGACATTTCTTTATTTATTCGTTAAGTTTTACCAGTGCTTTACTACAATGGCTAGTTTGTACAATTTTTACCATTTATAACTTAAGGTACATCGAATTACTTCTTACCGGTTGCTTGTTACCAATACCGATACACAAACAATCATTTAAATTACCTCTCAAAACATTTACCAAATAAGAGCTTTAAACAAACTTTCATGCATCTAAACTTATGCAGATAGACATAACCTCATATCGGTCAAGGGGATACAGTAATGATCTTACCATATGTGCTCCCCCTGAGCATTGATATGCTTAGTTTGAAGAGGAACTATCATCATCGATGGATAATGACTTAGTTTCAGAAAGAGTCTCTCCTTCTTTTCCTTCTTCCTTCTGAGTCCATGTTTTTTTTATTTCATTCCTCACCTCTTCAACTATTTTCTTTCCTTTCAAGTCATTTTGCCCATTCTTCTTGCCAAACTGGTATATATCTTCAGACCCGTTATAGGATCAGTTCCTACATTCTCTAGGTAAGTGACCAATCGTATGGCAATTGAAACATGCCATACCAGTTGTCTTCCATGGTCCTGCATTATTTCTCTGACCCATTCTCCTATTGCAATTTGCTGCACCATGACTAAAATTGCCACAAGTGGAGCACATGTTACTAAACTGATTACTCTTTCTACTAGATCCAACTGGTTTGTATGGAGATCTTGATGCATTTCTCTTGAACATGCATTCCTCAGCTTTGTGTCCATATTTATTGCATGTAAAGAAATATCCATTAAAGCTTCTTCTACTAGACGTGCTACTAGATCGAGATCTACACTCATAAGTAGTGTGTCCATACTTGTGACAGTTATAGTGATAACCATCAAAGGTGAAAGACTTCTTTTGATTGACCAGTTGATTTCTACAAACATCAGACTTATGACCCAGTTTACCACAATAATTGCAATAAGATTTAGAAAACTTCATACCTTTCTTTCCTAATTCGTTTCTTTTATCATCCTTCCTCCTCTTGGATTTAGATGATTCTCCAGTATCCATAGGACCTATATTGGAGTAACGAAGACTTGTTGTCTCCTTTGTTCTCCTTTGAGATTTTAATTGTTCATCTATCTTCTTAGAGCTTTCATTAAATTTTCTCAGCTTTTTATTTGTCTCATTTATAGCTTTCAACTCATTTTTGAGTTGCTCAATCTCATTCATCACCTTCTCCTTTTCCTCTACTTTGTCATGCAGATGCTCATGCATGGCTTCATTCTCCTAAGTGAGAATTTAGATTTCTTAATCTTTTTCAATGATGATTACATCATTTTCTCTCAAGGCTTCTTCAACAAGCCTTTTGGGTTTTTTAGTTTTTGACAAAACTTCTTCTTCATCACTTTTCTTTCATCTACTATCCTATTGGCTTCTAGTATTTCAGTCATTCTCGGGGCCTAACTTTCATTCTCTATTTTTAGATAAGTGATTTCTTTAGACAACTTCTTGTTCTTTTCCATTAGTTCTGAGACTGCTTCTTCAAATCCACTTTGTTCAAGGAGTTTATCTATGATATCCTGACTCTCATTTAGTTGTACAGCTATTTCCTTTCTTTTACCAAGTGATTTTCTTAGTGTTTCTTTCAGCCGAGCAATCATTTCATTAGCTTCATTAAATTTGCTTCTAATACCAATATTCTTCCATGATCTTTTCCCTCAAGCTGTCAAACTTTTGTTTAGAGGACCTAGGCTCTGATACCAATTGTTAGTATTAACCAGTGACTGAGAGGGGGGCGGAATCAGTCAAAATAGTTTATTCACAATTTCAAACTTTCAAACTGATCAGGCTGCAACTATCTTTCCAAATTAACTTAAAGATTGCATTAATCATGTGAGCATAGAACATCAAAGAGAAGAGATTTGCATGCACAAATAAACATCGCATAACACTAGAAATTATATGTGGAAACCCTTGGTTAGAGGGAGAAAACCATGGTGGGAATAACCCATAATCTCCTTTTATTGTAGTGATAAATAGTGCCCTATTAAGAGCTTACAACCAATTCTTTCTGAGAACATCACCTTGTTAGATGTGACTAGTATTCAGTTAAGAATACCTTACGACCTATTAAAGTTCACCTTGCTAGAGGATTTTACAACTTCATATCTAAAGTGACTCAGTTCAGAGATTTACATAAAGAACTGGTTAAGGTTCACCCTATTAAGGGATTTACAATGTTGCAATTTTTAGAAGGTAACAAAGATGATTGATCTGTCTGATGATAATACCTCTATCTCATAGATCCACTTTGTGTTCTCTGTTCTTTTGATCGGTGTCGGCTTCACCGATTCATACCTTTGTCTCTTGCACTCTGTTCTCTACACCCTTTTCATTCACACAGATATTTTTCACATTGACAACACACACAATTAGAATGAAAGATGTGAATTTATTATCCTTTTGTTCTGGCGCCAACTTTCCCTCATAAATTATGATTCCAAAATCTATTAACATGCGTCAATTTGCTCTCAAAAAACCATTCTAGAGATATCCATCAAGACAATCGTTCATGCTGACAAGCTCGCCGGTTGAAAAGCAAAGATTGCCTGTTAAACCGAATGTTTCTTATTTTTTTAGTTGAGACTCCTGTGATGTTGGTTGTCGCCTATGTAGCAGTCCAATTCTACCTAACTGGTTACCTCTTATATACCAGTCTACTCACTACTTAGCCGATTAACCCCTGTATTGGTCTACTCACTGCTTAGTCAGTTAACCCTTGTATGCTGGTCTACTCACTGCCGATAGGAATAAGTACTCTTGTTGTTCACCGATTACCCTTTACTCCTTTACCAATGGAATGTAGAGACTTAGAAGATGATGTTGCCAACAATGACAACCATTTCACCAGTCATACAAAATGCATCATAATGCCAATACTTAGAAGGTTTCAGGAATTTGCCATCAGGATCAAGTTAGTTTCAATTATTTCTTCTCCTGCTGTATTTTCTTGCTCAGAAGCTAGCTATTCTCCATTTCCTTTGCTGTAAAAATAGAATTCCTTTTATTCTCAAAGTTGTTTGATAAGTATGAGAGGGGCCATCATGAGGCTAACTCTGCTAAAATTGGGTCTTATTTCATGTTTGATTAGCTCACTACTAGAGATGGGTGACACTTCACTAGCGCAAGCAGAGTACACTATATTTCTAAAAAAAACTACAAATCCAGCTCAAAATTCTATAATGGAGAAAATTGTAAGAAGTGGTTCTGGTTGAAGCTGTTGCATTTCTTGTTGCGGCACCATGCCCAAAGCTGGTTTTTTAATGCATGAACTGATATGATGCAAAACAAAGATGTATTAGGGCTATCAATGGAGAGGTGTTGTTGAAAATTGATAGGGAGACTGTAATGGAAGCCATGGGAATTCTCGAGAAGGAGCCATATGAAGACTGGACCATTGATACCTCATACTCTTTCTTCCTTGAGAAGAAGAGTACCTACAAAAGCGTAATTGCTAGAAATTGGTTGTTGAAACTCCAAAAAGGAGGTTCTAGGTTGTCAAGGCCACTCACTAGAGAACATTTTATAACAGAAGTGTGGGATATTGTTATTTTTTTGAATATATTGAAGGGAAATGTGCATGCCTTCTATTGCGAAGACTGGATGTATTTATATATTGAAGTTATGTTGAATGAAAGCGCATATCTATATTGGGGGCAAGTTATTGCGGAGATATTACATGAGGGCTTGAACAAATTTGTAGGGATGTGAGGTTTTTATATGTCCTCATACCTATTTTATATGCTTTCCTGCACTCAAGACTTGAATGGTTTATACCAAGAACTTTGCGTTGATGGGATAAGGGTTTACGAATACTGCCCTCACCTGCAGCAGCATAGATATGCCAAAAACTTCATGAGGTGGAATGTTATTTTTGTAGGTAGACTGGTTCATGAATTACAAGGTAACATAAACAAAAGATTATCAACAAAAGAGATGGAATTTTTAGGTATCTATGTTAGTTTCTTCATTCAGTTTGTTCAATTCACTTATGTTAGAGTTGGCGGCTTTCAGGGTGAACCTTTCAGGTTACCTAGGTATGGTCTAGATAGTTATATTTTGATTGAGGTCAGTCGACAACTCACCTACATTGATAAAAGGAATCAAGGGAAGTTTGGATTTGTTTTTATAGTAGAGATATGTTATTATAGTTGTAAATTTGTTTCAGATGCTTTAAATCTTGAACTTTAATTCAATAAGTTCAACTTGGAGCCATATGTTGCTAGATGCAAATTTGATAGTCGAAGGTATGCCATAGAAAAATTGAATGTTGGTATTGATTTTCATCATCAACCTCATCTGGAAGACTACTTAGGGAGAACTATAATGATGAGTTTGAATTGAGAAAGAGACTTTGATCTAGGTTCATAGTTCAATAGATTGTGATGATGGGTCTATCTATGAATGCCTCTGATGTGCAAGAGGATGAAGGAGAAGAAGTTGTTGATCCTAAGGTTAATGAGAAGATAAAGGGGCAACCTATTCTAGAAGTTAATTGGGATAGAAAAGGAGATGACAACATTCAAGCTAAAACTGTCAATGTTATTAGATGGACTGAAAGATGGCTAAAGGGCTGTCATTTTGGACAGCAGTCCATTTCTTCACCAAGGAATAGAAAAGTTGGCCGAACTAGTGCAATTTCACAAGTATATTTTCCCTCCTCTAACATTGCTATTGATGTTGCAAGTAATCAAAAGCAAAGGAATGAGAGAATTATAACTACAAACTTAGGAGAATATTCTCTAAGTTCCTCCCTTGTTTGCGTCACATGCTCCCATAGGAAGAAGAATAGTTAGAAACTTCCCACAATTCCACTTGTGGTATATTTAGACTCTGAAGAACAAATTCAAGGGATGATGAATTCCCAGGTACCGGATAAGTCCATTGCTAATGCTATTGACAAAGAAAAGGAGATTCAAGAAGCAGGAGACTCTGTAAATGCCATGGCTATTGTTATCACTAGCCAACAAACACCTCCACCCAAGGAAACGTCTATTGTCCCCAAATGGTTAATCACTTTAGTTAGCAAGAAACAAAATGTAATTCCAATCTCTATTCCAATGGAAGATATGGTAAATGCTTGGGGAGAACCTCAAATTCCAAGAAACTCAAAACTGAAGCAATGATAAGTATAGATGATCAAATAGGGTATTGGGTTGCAGAGGTATCTCGACCTCCAATAAATAAAGATGCTAAGACCATCATTGAAAAAGACTTTGTTATTGAGAAAGCTGATTTAGGGGTGGCCTCTCGAGCCATAGATACCAAACACCTAGAGATCTCCACCAAGAGAATTCTAACCAGGACTTGGAAGGACAAAAAAAGATTAGAATGAAGTGAAATAGGTTATAATGCATATGGTCTAGTACATCAATGCCATACAAGATCCCAATCTATAGCTGCATTCCCAGGTACCTTTGTCATTTGATTCAAAGTCACCAATGAACCAGAAATTGCTTGATTGGGTTCAGAGAAGTTGGATGGTAGTAGATGTTCTTAGTGAGTGGCTAGAATCAATTGCTCAACAAGGTACAAGGTACATCTCTGATCTGATTCAGGTATTTAGAAGTGCAGTGTCTATGGGAAAGGAATTAGAAAAAGAAATAATCACCTAGGAGAAAGAGAAAAGAAAATAGGTTGTTGTGCTAAAACAAATGAGAGATACCCAAAGATATGAAGTCATGAATTTCTTGGCAGAAAAACCAGCGCATGGTCTAGACGACAATGTGCTTTTTGTTTATGAAGAAAATATCGAATTGAGGAACTCAATTATTGAATAGGGGCATCAAGAATCAATATAGATATTCAACTCCTGAAAGATGATAGGTAGACACTTGAAGATTCAGCTAATATGATTCAAGCCTTCAAGGATCGAGTTCAACAAATTCTGGAAGCATAATCCTTAACATTAGAAGACTTCTCAAAAATTGCACAAATTGAATCTATGTTGCTTGTTTGCTTTGATCATCTCGAGACACATAAGGGAAAATTTGTATAGGTGAGCAAGAAGAAGGAGGTCTGGAAGTAGCAGATACTTCATATTGGTCTTCTATATTACCAGCTCATCCTCAACTTCTCTACAACTCTTTTTGAATGGTGCAATATCCATAGCACTCCTTCACCTTAGGAGAAACAGGTGGCTGCCATGTCGATTGTCGGAGCTTGATCATATAGTCATTGCTTGGGTCTTATGCCGCTTTTCCCATTTGGGTAGTTTCTTTCTAGTTATAGGGATACTTGTTTTACTCTCAGGGATAGTTAGACATTTTACACTAGGTTTAATTGTAATTCAATATCATGGCCTGGTGGCTATATATAATCTATTATAAGCCTTGTAAAAGGTCCAAAATTTTTTTGGTTGAGACATGACATACGATTTATATTTTTGTAGTGCTATGTATTTTGAAGGAAAGATAATTTGATCTATGAATGAAATTGCAGCGTATTCTGTCTTTTAAATATGTATATTTATGAATTGAAGTGTGAATCTCTATGAAGATTTGATTTAATTATGAAATTTTTCATCTTTCTAATGCAATGTGTGAATGTACAAAAAGAAAAACTTCTCAAATGTCTATCTTGCAAATTAAAGGAATGAAAGTCTGTGAGCTTTTTAAGAAAATTTGAGCTTAAATTTTTTTTTTGTATTCATTTTGTGTTGATAGATGAATGCTTCAATACCTTTAATTCTTTCTGGTAAAAAGTGTGCATAGAAATTTTTGTAACCTAAGCTTAGTGAGATTCATTCTTGGGGTGATTTACCCGTATATAGAGGTTAACTATTTAAGCAGTTATCCAACTATTAGTGTGTTTTGTCTTTTGTTTATGGGCATGAAGAAGTTATTTAGAATTAAATTATGTGAAATACAAATATATTAACCAACATAGTCCTTTCAACCTAATCAACAACTGGTATCAGAGATTTGGCCCCTTTCTTGAAAGCTTAACCACTTAAGAGAGACCCATGTTGGTTGAATCATGGCACCTAGGTGCATGACCAGAGATTTCAACTGGATGAATATTTGAAGACAAATTTTAAAGATTTGAAAAGTGTTGAATCAGAGAATGGAGAATTGAAAGAGAATGTGAAAATAGAAAATGAATGTGTGCAAAATTTGAGAGAGAGAATCCGAAAATTCAAGCTGAGGCATAAAGAGGTTAACAATCAGTTGAAGTAGGAAAATGAGACTTTTAAAAATCTGAATGAGGAGAAAGATAAGATACAAAAATACTTGAAAGAAACAATTAAGTAGAAGTATGAATAATGTGAAAATATAGAGAAATAAATAAGGAATCTGAAGGTAGAAAAAAAAATCCTTTATAGTGGTAAGCTCTTGGAAGAATTGATGAGCATGCAACAAGGTCATTTGGAGAAGACCGGACTTGGTTTTCATCCCGATATGAGTTTGGAACACATTGATAAAGAGAAAAACAAAAAATTCAAATCTTAAATGGAGAAGAAGTAAATAGATGAAAGGAAATCTCATAATAAGAAATCTAATGCAAGAAGACCACCAGTTTGACAACCTAATTCTCAAAGGTATCCATCATTTAATGGCAAGGGTTTCTAGAAAACTTAAATGAGTGATGTGGAACTTACAATAGGAAAAATGATATCCCGAAATGGCTCCTTACTTACACCCATACTACTAAAAGAAAGATTAATAGATTGGTGGCTAGTTCAAAAAAATACTAGGGCTTTTGACTAGGTAGAAGAGGATAAAGAGGAGAGAGTTCAAATATCTACTAGTTATCTAGTAGATAGGCCCTTGAGGTGGGAAAATTTGGAAGAGGAAATCAAATCCCTAAATTTTAAGGTGACCCTAGATGAGGATGGAAAGGAAGTGGCTAGGTCAATCATAGAAATCTAGGAAAAACAGGAAACTCTAAAAAGAAATCTAGAAAAGATGGTGGCATACAATATTAAAATGGTGTGCTGAATTTTTTCTTAAATCTAGGCTATCTGATAAGAGCTCAAGTGGAGACATGCAAAGAGGAATTGGTCTATGGAGATTGCAACTAGTGCTACTTTGGAGACAATTAGGACAATTATCAAGGTAAAAAAGGAGTCCCCTACTACTTCATATGCCAAGGGTTTGATTAAAAGGTTGTCTTTTTGTCAGAAGATCAAAGATCTTAGCCAGGATTGGAAAGCTATGAAAATCCCCACTCTCTAGATCATATGTTTGTGTCTTCTATGGTTGGTGTGTTTTGATGTGGGTCATTTTTTGTTATAGTGTTCTATTCCTTTTCTGGTCTTCAACTGGTTCTAGTTTTTGGTTGAGTCTACTAGTTATAATGTTTGATATTTTAACACCTCACGAGACACCTATTTTTTTCCGCGTGGCTATTATGTAAGGGTATAGACCCTCCCCTGCTTTATCTAACTATAACATGTAAAGCTTGGTTGTAGAGTCAAAAATAGTGGTTACAATAGTATGATATATAACATCAATTTTCAAGCCTAGAGGGAATGTTATTGTTTCTTTTATATCTATTGCATTAAGATAATAATTTTATGGGAGAAGGTTTCAAATATAATAAACTACCATTAACACCATATTTATTGTAGACTAGGGTATGAAAATTGGAGTTTTTAATATTTTGTCAAAATTTAGCTTTTGCTTTACAAGTTTCCATCTACCACCAATTTTTCCACCTAATTTCTACAATTTTATGTTCCACTTTTCTTACAGTTTTTCTATTTTGGGCTGACTATTCTAGCCAACTTGAAATAAGGACAATATTTTGATGGTAGTGGCTCTATAAAGAATATATTGCAATGTGAAAATGCCTGATCAATTCAAAGCTACTAGTCATGAATGTATAATTAGCTATCATCTAAATAATATCTACATGAAGGAAGTATCTATGAATTCAATGTGAAATGTAGATAATTATTAATATGAGGGTTTGTATCATCCATAAATTAAAGTGGTTTGTATAATGTGCATGAATCTAATGAAATTGGTTTAATATTACATATTACAAGATACATAATGGAAGTATCTATTTGTGTCATGCATCTCACAAAAAG
The DNA here is from genome assembly GCF_030272615.1 of Cryptomeria japonica. Lineage (NCBI taxonomy): Eukaryota > Viridiplantae > Streptophyta > Pinopsida > Cupressales > Cupressaceae > Cryptomeria > Cryptomeria japonica. The sequence goes on from NC_081411.1 coordinate 97,222,453, forward strand.
AGTTGTGGTATCACCTGACGTATGCGTTCTAAATAATTATCACTTATTATCATAGCCTACATATTTTATCATCATCTAAGGTATGCATAAATTCCATAAGCATCTATATACAATAGTCTAGATGAATTTAAAAACTTGATGAATTATGAGAGGTGTAAGGCATGTGGTAAAACGAAATATCAATAGATGATATGCATATCAATTGCATAAAATCTCACTAATACATCATGGATGAGTATGATATTTTGAGAATTTATACATTAAATATGATATTTTGAGAATTATATAATCATGTTTTTATTATGAATCATGAATGGTCATCTAAAAGATTTTTTATGATGCTAGATAGCAACACACATAGATTCTCCATCCATAATGATGATTTTATTATGAATCATGGAGCACGATCCAAAAGATTTTTTATGATGCTAGATAGATACACATAGAGTATGAGGAGAATCAAAATCAACAATAGACCCCAACAAGATCTAATTCCATGTAGAAGGTAATGATCCAAGAGTAAGCTAAATCGTGTATTTTCATGATAGCACATTTCACAATCATTCATACATAATGTTGTCATCTAGGAAAATGAGACTCAAAATCCATAGGAAGGGACCATTTCACTAGAAACATAACATTTTGTCAATATCATAGTGTAATTACAAGCTTATATTTCTCAAGATAAACTAGATTTTTAATGTAGGGTTAAATTGCAAAGGTATGCAATTTCCAATACTATAGTTTGTCAATAGTAAATAGTTAAAATAAGTGTATTAAATAAATGATATGAATAAAAATTATATATTTAAAATTAACTAATTGACAATATGTCATCATCTAATGTCTTCCTATAAGTGTGATCTCATGAAATGTATTCCTACATTGACTAATAACTTAGAACAAAAAGGTGATACATAGCTCTAATTAGTGGAACTGAACATCTTGAATTAAGCAACTACTAATTGTTATAGGTGACATTAAATTATCAACCAAGGATGTAAACTTGATGTGAGGCCTATATTGTACATACACTAGGAGCCTTTTGGGATTCATATGATGCTTCATGAAATAAATAAAATTACTAAATTAAAAAGTAAATGTTGTTTCATTAAGGAATAATTGAGAAACCTTCAAATGATATGCTTGTTCTAAATTTACAATGTTCCACTAATGAGTAGATTATGTAGTCAATTCAAGTCTATAATGTATGAAAATAAAGTAATTACTACATGGACTAATAATTAATTTAATCAATAACTTTGAATGTAGAAAATATTAATAAATTAACATAGAGTAGTGACGTACCTCATCCAGGCTCTAATTGGGCATATGAAGTCTTCTTCACAAAATTATCAACTTAATAAAAAATTCATCTAAACCATTTCATATAGGAATACATATATTTAACTTCCTAGATTTGATTGTTATTTGAAAAGAGAAAAAATTACAAAATAAATGATTATTTTATTCATTACTCTCTATAACATATATAATCAATCTAAATTTTTAACTTATCCTTGTTAAGTATGTTAGGATAACCGGTGAACAACTGAGAGGGGGGGTGAATAAGTTTTTAACAAACTATACCAATTAATCCACTTAATAATCTTTAACCAGATTAAGTATTGGTAAATCAGAAACAGGTACTGGTAAACAATACAACTTAACAATTAAACAGATAATCAATGCAAAGCAACCATACCACATAACACCATGATTTGTATGCAAAAAACCTGAAAAGCGAAAAACCACGGTGGGAAGTGTTAGGCCCATATGGAAAGCTAATGTACTGAGAGGGGAGGGGTGAATTAGTACTTCAAAACTTTTCTTGAATAATAACTTTATTGTTATGCATAAACAGAATAGTGCAGTAACATAAAATAAAGTTAAAACAAATAGATAACAATCATACATGATTCACTCCATAACACATATATTTTGGTTACACAGAAACTCTTGGTTAGAGAGAAAAACTGCGGTGGGGATGGCACCCACAACTTCACTACTACAATAATAAAGAATTCTTGGTTAGAGCTACATTTTAGCTATTTCTGATAGCTTACCCTATTAGGAGTAACAAGATCTGTTAGATCTACCTAAAGGATTTTACAACATTTATTCTGAATGCTACACCTGGTTAGAGGCTTTACAATTTATAGACTTGATTAGATTCTTTTACCTTGTTAAAGGTTTCTCTTTCAACTTCACAATATTACAATAAAATCATTACAAATATCTGCAACTTTACATTTGAAATGTTATAGCAGATTCTATGTGCTCAGAATAGATTACCTTGCTTATAGCATACCTCGATAACCCATATAGTAACTCGGTAAACCCTTCTATTTACTCTGTTCTTTGACTGTTCTCTGAAAACCTTCTCAGTGACCTCTGTGTCTCTATAACAACAGTCTTCATGCATACATACACTTCACTCATGTTGTATAAATAGATCTCTTAAAATGGTGATCAAATTCATTTCTTTGATCTTACAAACAAGATTCCTCGAATGAATAACTGTACAAATATTTCACTGGTTAGATTGACGTCGTAATCATACATAATCTTCTAGTGCAATTTCCAATGTAATAATGGTTAGATGTGCCTCGATCTTGTAACATGTTTTCATATGCATGTCCAGGTTCAATGTATCTGGTAACACATTTCACTCGGTGTATGTCAACTCGGTGTATGTCAACTCGGTTTGTCACCTTTGCTGCTCGATAGTCATAAAAGATACTCGGTAGACAGCTCAGTGTGTACTGTGTTCTATGACTGCTTCCTTCTGTAACCAACTAGACTGTGCATACTGACTTCTCTATGTGTACTGACTGCATGATTCGGTAGTGCTAACCGAGTAGAATATATAGTATGAATTTGAATATAAAAACTAATGGCAACTTGATAATTAGTAACAATCTACCCTTTTGACATTAGTTGAGATGTTTGACAAAAACTACTTTCAAAGTCATAACTCAAAAAAATATATACTTTGCAAAATGACTATACTTGATAGTATATACAATAGTCAATGAAATAGTATATTCAGATATACTCCCCTTATCATTATACCTAACATAACTCTGATTTTGCATGCTCAGTTCTGTACTTGTGTGCTTTACTTACATTGCATACTCTGCTTGGTATACTCCCCTATATACAATACTTCGAATACTGTATCAAAACTGTATTACAAAATTGTATTACTCCCCAAATATATAGTATCACTCCATTTATTATATCACTCCCCCTTTTTGACAAACATCTTAATTCCCATTCGGGGGTGGTAACTGATCAAAAATAGATTTATACTTTTTCTGGGCGTCAGTGAGAGCGAATGAGAGTGCATCCTTTACACTTTCCATTAAAGAATTTAGTGCTTGAATATCAACCAATAGTGATATTAAGCCATCAAGAGTGCTTCCCTCTTGTGTAGTAGATAGGCATGTAGCTCGGTTAATCTGTTCTTGAACTAATGAGAGACGAGGAAGGAATAATGTCTGGAGTGTCATTATATCCATCCTAATCTTATGTTCTTCATTTCTTAGTTCTAGTTGTTGAGCCACGAGTTGTTGAAGCTTGGTATAAAAATTTTGAACTGAATTGGGCTCTGTGGTCAACTTATTTCAGAGATCGGTGATCTCTTTCTCAATTGCATTAGTTTTATTCTTGATATCTTTAATGAATATAGAAAATGTGTGAAGTTTCTAAAATAAATAAAGAATATGCTTGAGTTGAGGGGACAACTCAGCAATGAATTTGACAAGCTTGACTTTTCCAATAGCTAGAGCTATTTGTACCTCTTCAATCATTTTTGTAGTAAGCTCCTTGTCTTTTAGCTTGCTCAAGTACTCAGATGCATCAACTCTAGATGTTTTTATTTGAGTAAGGAGTTCATCCAGTTGAATGTGAATGGCTGCATTGGTTGACACTGTAGCTGAAGGTAGCATATTTGTTAGCAGTGTCTTTACCTTCTGAAGTACTTTAGTCTTCTTTTGAATGGCCATCTATTTTTCTTGTTCAGCCTTTGCTTTGCATAGTTCACCAAAATCAATAAGTGCTTGCCCCTTTAATTTTGAGATATCCACATTGGGCAACACTATTGGTTTAGATAAATCAACTTTGAAACTATGCTTTTTCAGCTTCTTCTCTTTACCTTTGGTTGGTTAGGCCAAGACAATAGCTTGAGAGGCTTGTTGACCCTCAGTAGGTTGCTCAGTAGAGGCAACACTTTGGTCGGTTCCTGTAGTTGCTATGGTGTCTTTTGGTGTCTCGGTACTGGGTGTCTCAACTGCAACATTTTTAGTGCTTGACGGTGCTTGAGAGGTTTGTTCTTGAGTTGTACCTTTTGCTGCTTCATACTAGTGACCTTCGGTGCTTTGTGCTATATCCTTAGGAGCTTCGATAGAGACAGGTTGCTTGACCGGCAGATAAGGCTAAACTTGTTCTAAAATGGATTCAATAGATAAAAGTTTTGCATATGTAGTGCCTTCTATCATTTCCTGCTTTGGTGCTTCTACATCCATGACATCTTCATCAATTTGAATAGTGTCAATCGGGTCTTGCTCGGTAGCATCAGGACCTTGCTTGGTGACATCTCGATCATGCTCGGTGACATCAACAATTTCAACTGTAGATTGTTCACTGACATCCTTGATTTTGAAGATTTCCTGCCATTTTGCTTTTGTCTCATTTTCTACATCAATGTATAACCCATTCATCATTTTTAAGGCTCTTTGTTTGACAAGAAATTTAGAATTGTAGGTTGTCAGATGTTCCTTTATTTCTGCTATAGATATATCAAGAAATAGATAGACTAGACTTCTTTCTCTGAGTCCATTGCATATTTCCACCTATTATCAATATGCAAGTAAAGTTCATTTGGAAGTGACTTAACTAGTTCTAATGGAGCTAGCCAAAAATTTAGAAGTGTGGAGATGACAGCTTCTTCAATTTGTCTCTTCTCATCGTTATTCCTAGTCTCATACTTGACATATCTAAATGAACCAAATCCACCATATTCTTTTAGATTGGCACAAAAGTGCTCAACACTATGTATATTTACCTTCTTGCTTTTGACAATCTGAAATTTGTTTGCATCTTTGGATTTTGTATCACTAGACTCTTTTGCCAGAATGAGTCTCCAAGTATATTTCTTGTAGGTCTTGGTTACCTTGGGAGCAATAACACTCTTTTGTTTCTTACTCGGTGATGCAGTTGATGCTCTTGTATTAGATCTGTTTGTTGGAGTAGTTGGTAGGGCCTTTGAAGTGTCTAGTTTCTTTCTTTTCAACACTTTACCCTTAGGCAGTTCAGTGCTCAATGTTATTGCTGCCTCTTGAGCTTCTGATTCCTCTTTGGTGATGGCAAGAGTGCCTTTGACAGGTGTGGAGGAAGAGTATTCTCCAAATTTCTCTGTTAAAATCTTTATCATCGTTGTTGCTTTCCTTGTAGCTTTGGGTACTACAATGCTCATTTTTACCTTTTCCTTAACTTCTTCATAAGTTCCATATCTCAGCTTGGTAGCATGCCTTGGCAATGTAAGAAATGCATCAATTTTCTGTTGTGTGATATCATAGTCAATCTTGTAACCCATTGGTGGCAAAGATTGAGTCCTTGGTTCCACAGCATTCACATAACAGTAATCAATGTCTACCTCAAAGCATATATCATCTTTATATTTCTCTACCAGCTGGGGTGGAATCCGGTACCTGTTGTGCATCTTCTCTTGAAATTTGCTGAAGTAGTCATCCATGATATCATTGAAATTATCTCCCAATTTCTTGATAAAGTCATTAATTTGATGGGTGATTGGTCGGTGTAGCTCCTAAACTACTTTACTGACTGATGGAAATAATTTCTCAAAACAGAAAAACATGCATACAAGAAGTGAACCAAACTTCAATGTATTTGCTGAGTTATTCTTCTTAGGCTTCCTTATTGTGTTCAGGTTCTCAAACAGGTTCTTCAATAACACTTCACATAAATCAACTTTCATTCCCTTTTTCATTATTTTATAAGCTAAGTCAACTGCTGCACAGGGTACACTGTTTTCCCTTGCTGATTGGAAGAAACAGTAACCAATTACTCTAATGGCAAACTTAAGTTCTGCATCAGTGACATTGTTCAGTTTTAGTCCTTGGTAATCAGATTCTACTCCGGTTAAGCTGATTAACTCCTTCTGTGATATCATCTTTTGTGCTCGTGCATGATCATAGATAGGATAACCGGTGATCACATGAATGATTTCCTTGGTGATTTTGAATGGTTGCTCCTCTAGCCACATGAAATCATCATGAACTCTGCTCAAAACAAACTTAACCCACTGGGGTTTGAACACACGAGGATAGGTTAGGGCTTTGGTTAATCCCTTGATTTTGATATGCTCATACTTGCTATCCATTTTGCCATCGGTACATAGCTCATCATATGTGTCACTTATCTCAACATGATTGAGTTCTTCAACACAGCATTTGGTGAAGAATCTCACATCTTTGACTAACAAGACTTGATCTGGGATGAGTGAAAAGGCAATTTTGTCATCTAGTTCAGAGACGACTTTAGGAGTCAAAGAGTATTTCAGTGAGGGCTTCTCTACATTCTTGACAACTATGGGATGTTGGATCTTGGGTACCATTTTTAAATTTCAGATAAAACTAGCAAACTATCCTTAGGGTTTGATGATTTACAAATGATAGACGCTTCACACTTAGCAGATAATAGCAATTTGACAAGATCGGTAAACTAGCTTAACAATGTGATGCGATTTGATGTAAATACCTTGAAATTTGCTCTGAATGAGGTTTGATCACCTTGATTCACTTTTTTTTGCTCTCTTGAAAACTTGGTGAATGAAAATGACTATGAAAATACCTTTAAGTACACAAAATACCTTATTGGGCCCCATGTGGGTTAGGTCAAAACATTAAATGCATTTGGTTCACCTTTAACCAATTTACTCTCCTTTTTCTCGTTTTAACCGAGTAACCAAATTTCCTTCATTTACTGACTTGACAAGCTTCCTGTATTCACCAACTTGATAGGTTTCTTGTAAAGTACTTTTGATAGAATTTCAAACTTCCTAATGCATCTTGACTATGTAGATTTTAATTTAGTACATAATAGAATAGGAACTATTATGATTTTAACCTTTAGAGAATGCAGTCCCTTCATACCTTTTCTAATTAATTTGGAATAGGTGCACCTAACTCGGTAGGTAAGGTGCTTTCTTCATTTGATGAAATTTCCTTCTTTTTCCAAATTATCTTTAATTTTTCTTTTATTTCTTCAGTGTCTCCTCTAGGTTGATCTCTGCAATCTCCAGCTAAACGTCCAACTTTGTGACAATGAAAACATGCCATACCAGGATTTCTCCATGATCTTCAGTTGTTCATTCCAAACCTTATAAAACATTTGGCACTTATATGTCCATATCTTCCACAAAATTCACACCATATCCTTGTATTGTAATCCCATGGTACTGATGCATATTGTTGGTAAGGATCTATGTGAGTTTAGTAACCTCTAGCATTTTCTCGGTGTGCATACCACATGTAGTTATTTTGCTTAAGCCAGCACTTCTCGGTACTATGTCCATATCTATTGCAGTTTTTACAAAACCCTTTGAATTTTGCCTTCTGATAGTTGTTAACAGACTTTTTCCTACATTGATTAGATGTGTGACCATATTTATTGCAATTGTAACAATAATCATTGGACTTAGTGATATTCGGTTGCTTACCTTTTTTGATTTGACATATGTTGGTAGTATGACCTTAATTTCCACAGTAGTAGCAAATAGGCTTCTTTCTTTTGATGTTATTCCTGTTTCCAGCTTGCTTTGATGATTCTCCTCTCTCGGTAGTATGAATTCCTTTCTCAGATTCTTTTCCTTTTTAACCGAGTCCTACATCTTTGTTGGGTCTTCTTGTATTCAGTTGCTCATCCAACATCTTTGATGCTTCATAACTTTTCTTCAATGTTTCTTTGGATTTCTTCTATGTTTCAAGTTCATTGGTCAACCTTGATACTGCAAGTTTCAATGCTTGATTCTCATCATTCTTCAGAATTGCTTCATGATGTGCATAACCTAGTTGATCTGTCATATTTTGTTGAATCCCAGTTAACCTTATGATTTCATCATTCTTATCAGATACTCAGACTTCAAGTTGTTGTTTCTCTCTTTGTAGATCTCTTGCTTTATCCTCTGTTGTCCTTAATGCATCTAGATTTTCAGTCATTTGTGTACTGAAATGTTCATGTTCTCTTTTCATTGCTTTTAGTTGACCAGTCAGTGCTTTGTTCTTTTCTTTCAATACTCCAATCATTTCTTCAGTTTCTTCAGATATACTATTCTTAGATGATGTCTCAATTTGTTCCACTAACTCTTGAGAATCCTGCAAATCATCAGATAATCTTCTTCTTACTTTCAGAGATTTTTGCATTTGCCTTTGCATGTCTACAATCACTTGATTAGCATGATCCAGCTCTTCTTGTAGATATTGTTTATAGCCTTCCATTGATAAGATCTTTCTCTTTAGGTAGTTAAAACCTTTTCCAAGATTGAAGCTCTAATACTAGTTGTTAGGCCCAATATGGAAAGCTAATGTACTAAGAGGGGAGGGGTGAATCAGTACTTCAAAAGTTTTCTTGAATAATAACTTTATTGTTATGCATAAACAGAATAGTGCAGTAAAATAAAATAAAGTTAAAACAAATAGATAACAATCATACATGATTCACTCCATAACACATATATTTTGGTTACACAGAAACTCTTGGTTAGAGAGAAAAACTATGGTGGGGATGGCACCCACAACTTCACTACTACAATAATAAAGAATGCTTAGTTAGAGCTACAGTTTAGCTATTTCTGATAGCTTACCCTGTTAGGAGTAACAAGATCTGTTAGATCTACCTTGCTAATGGATTTTACAACATTTATTCTGAATGTTGCACCTGGTTAGAGGCTTTACAATTTATAGACTTGATTAGAGTCTTTTACCCTATTAAAGGTTTCTCTTTCAACTTCACAATATTACAATAAAATCATTACAAATATCTGCAACTTTACATCTAAAATGTTATAGCAGATTTTATGTGCTCAGAATAGATTACCTTGCTTATAGCATACCTCGGTAACCGATATAGTAACTCGGTAAACCCTTATGTTTACTCTGTTCTTCAACTGTTCTCTGAAAACCTTCTCGGTGACCTCTGTGTCTCTGTAACAGTCTTCTTCATGCATACATACACTTCACTCATGTTGTATAAATAGATCTCTTAAAACGGTGATCCAATTCATTGCTTCAATCTTACAAACAAGATTCCTCGAATGAATAACTGTACAAATATTTCATTGGTTAGATTGACCTCGTAATCATACACAATCTTCTAGTGCAATTTCCAATGTAATAATGGTTAGATGTGCATTGATCTTGTAACATGTTTTCATATGCATGTCTAGGTTCAATGTATCTAGTAACACGTTTCACTCGGTGTATGTCAACTCGGTGTGTCACCTTTGCTGCTCGGTAGTCATAAAAGATACTCAGTAGACAGCTTGGTGTGTACTGCATTCTGTGACTGCTTCCTTCTGTAACCGACAAGACTGTGCATGCTGACTTCTCTGTGTGTACTGATTGCATTATTTGGTAGTGCTAACTAACTAGAATATATAGTATGACTTTGAATATAAAAACTAATAACAACTTGATAAGTAGTAACAGGTAGCCTACCCACAGTCAGATGATACTTCTGCAAAAAGTATGTGATACAATGAGGGGCCTGCACATGCAAGAAGGCACACTTCCTAGAGCATACTACTCATTACAAAAGAGTCTCACTAACTATAGAGGTTAAAACCACTTCAAGATAAATGGACACCAATCCAGTTTAATGAATTGCTATAGATAAAATCTACCATGCCTGATTACAGTCCTGGTTAAGCTCAATACTGGAGGCCTTTGACCTCTTCCTTAATCCCAATTCGATCACCTATGATCGACCAATTCTCCTTCGCATATGGTATTACATTCCATGACCACAAACATTTTATTACAATGAGATATTATATCATTTTATACCAACCCTAAGGCGTAAACCAATTAGGTCGGCCACCTAAAGGATATTACAATAAGATCATTACATAAATCCATGTTACAATGATATGCAATGTCAGCTTTAGACCAAACAACAATAATCAATCCATAAAACATACCAAAATATCCTAGTAACATGTAGAGTACATGATAACATGATACCGCTCCATAACCTAGATAGGTACCTGACCTATTCTAGGTCCACCATGCCAAAGCAATGTCTTCAAGCAGTTGAAGCATGATCAAAGAACATCTTTAGCATCCTGAAATCCATGTAAAATTTGTATCAATGCAATTTATGCATACTATCAAGATTCCTCAGTGAAAGCTCGGTTAGTTAACCTTAAACTAATGTCGGTAAGGGTTTAAAAGAGTGTATGATAGCATCCAACTACCAAGTCAATACCAACTGACCAAAACATACTCCAGAAGCATGTAACACATAAAGCCAAACATACTCTATTGATCCAAACATGCCGGAAGTGTCCAACATATAGTCTCTTATGCCTGTAACACTAGATCTTCTGTTGGTAACCAAAACCTGTCTATCGATAACCAACTGTATATGGTGAAAATGGATAACAATAATAACGATATTGAAAGGCTAAATGAATTCAACCACAAAACCCTAGCCTAACAACAACAAAGATCCACCATAACATATGAAGATTACCTAAGATAGTGCAAATCAAATGAAATCACAAAGATTATACCATCACATGTCCAATAGGGTTTGGATCTCCATTCTTCCTATCTCCATTGATCTTGCTTGATATATTTGCTCTCAGATTTTATGTGTACAAGAGCTCAACAAAGAACGGAATGTGGTTGCAAGTAGGATCGCATATGCCAAGTAGTCAATTGATCAAGTAGTTAGAATGATTCATTAGGGTTTGATAATGAAGGAAGCATCTCCTTATATAGAAGACACTATATGAAATGGAGGGATAAGATTGAGAGGTGTAAAAGGAGGTCAGCTATGATTAGAGGGTACGTAAAAATAATAATAAAATATTGAAAGGGGTAGGTAGTGTATGAATTAAGAGATGAATGACATGTGTCATGGGTAGAAAAGGTTAATGAATTAATTAAATAAGTAAAGATTTATTTAATTAATAGAAGAAGTGGGATCAATTAAATAAATAAAATATTTATTTAATTTAAGAAAAGGATAATTTAAATAAATAAATGTATTTATTTAAATGAGAAATAAGGCTAGAAGAGAATAAATGAATGAATTAAATAAATAAAGGCTTATTTAATTAATAGAAGAATTAGGCTTAGATAATTAAATAAATAAAATATTTATTTAATTAGACATGACAATTTTAGGTGTCTACATTTTTCCCCTCTTGGAGACAATGCGGCTTGTCACGTTGTTTCGAAGAAGATAATATGAATTGATACAGAGTTGCCCCAAGATGGGAATGATATGCCCCCTTGAGAGATTGGATGAAAATGTCTAAAAAGATTGCAGACAATCTCTCGATAAGAAACAGAGGCTAGAATGGACTGACCAGATAAAGTGACAAAGTCACGGGATAACGAAGACTGACACAAGAGACTAGGGCTAGGGTAGTCTATAAGATAGACCATGAGGGGAAAACATCCTCATTGTCATCCACACATCCAAGAGATCAGAGTGCAGAGCGAGATAGAGAAGCAAGAGTCAGTAGCAATGGCAATGGCTCACAAATTCGACTGCATTCGCCGATTCCAGAGACCAGTAGAGGCAGGAGAGCTGGTAAGTACCACAAAACCTCCTTGTACCTTGTTGCATTTATTGTTGTCATTAATGCATGCTAGATAGGGAAATAAATGCGTTTAGAATAAGGTCCAAAAAATGTCAAAAATGCCTAGGCGCATCTGCGTTGGTGCCAGGTGCGTCTATGCTCGCTAGGTGCGTCTGTGTTTGTGCCAAGCACATCTGTGTTGAAAAACACATCTGTGCAAAATGTGGTTGTGTCTGTGCTATGTAGGCGCGTCTATGCCAAGAAGGCACGTCTGTGTCACCTAGGCACATCTGTGCAGAGCATAGGCACGTCTGTGTGTTTCAGGCGCGTTTGTGTAAAATAGGCACATTTATGTAGTCTTCAAGCGCATTTATGTCACGAAAGCGCGTTTGTGTCCAAAAAAATGTGAATTTTGTGTCTTCTAGGTCAAATCAGTAGTTCTGTGATGAACATATGCTGTCGATTGGATAACTTGCTGAGAGGATACACTCAAGCAGGTCCTCTAGGGAAGACTAGGAAAACAAATAGGGCTAGGATTGACAATTATGTGATAGAACATACGTTGCCAATTAGGAAACTACTCAAGAGGATTCACTCAAGCAGAGGCCCTAAGATAGGATAGATCAAGGCACTTTGTGATGAACAGTGAGTACCAAGATATAGTACTTTGTGATGAACAGGGAGTACTAAAATATGAGCAGCACTTTATGATGAACAGTGAGTGCAAATGTGAGCAGTACTTTGTGATGAATAGGGAGTGCCAAACACATAGTACTTTCTGATGAACAAGGAGTACCACTAGGATAGAAGCAACACTTTGTGATGAATAGTGAGTGTCACTAGGACTGAGATGATTGATTTGTGTGACTGCAGGAGTATTTACCTATGCTAGACTCACGAGAGAGATTCCCATCGACTTAGAGGTTGTGACATATTCTATATGTGCTTCAGTTTCGGGCAAACATGGGACTGCTGACTGCACTGGCGGAGAGGTGGCACTCCGAGACTTGTACCTTTCATTTACCAATGGGGGAGATGATAGTCACCCTCGAGGATGTATACAGGATTCTGAGGATACTGATCGATGGGGAGCTGATTCTTTACAATCGAGATGGAGACAGGGATGCCCTTAGACAAGTGTTCCAGGACCCAGGACTAGAGATGAGGGTAGGGAATGTGGCTTGGGACACCATGATAGCTACAGGATTAGCGCTACCAGCAGTGATAGGAGGAGTGATCAGTGGGTTCCTGTGTCCTGATAGAGCGACACGAGGGTTGGCTATGGGCTGGGGAGGTGCATTAGAGACACTGGTGACACAGCACACTAGATATGCCTGGGGACCGTGTGTGCTAGCACACCTATATTATGAGCTGCACCAGTTTGTGTACCATGGGTCAGTGGGATTGGGCTGTGGGGTCACATTATTACAGGTGTGGGCCTATGAGCATCTGCCAGTGATGAGACCGATACATTTCAGGGGCAGAGGTCATGGATGTAGTTTCATACACTTGTATGACATGATCACTTCATAGCCACGGATTGGCAGGTTAGAGCACTGGTGGCGGGTGATTGATGACATTGATATGGTTATATGGAGGCCATACCTGGGATGCGAGCAATGGGAGGGTGATTCAGTAGAGTTGCCCTACACCTTCTGGAGTAGGTATCTGATTGGGTGGATGCCCTAAGTACTGGAGAGGTAGCTAGAGGACAGGGTGGGCAGGCAATTCGGTACAATTTAGGGGATGCCACGGGGTTCAAGCATGTATGCACGAACTGTCAGGGATCAGGCACAATTTGGGCCCTCACTATCATACGATCAGGCTATTACATAGCTAGTGGAGATGATGCCCTTACCCTGGGACATGTGACCAAAGATCAAGGATGCGGACATGGATGCCGAGTACACAGCATACTGCGTCGAGCATCCATTCCCACGCCTGACGGATCTAGGAGAGCTACTAGGTGGAGATGGTGGTGGGGATGGTGATGATGATGGAGATGATGGGGGTAGAGGCCGATGGAGGAGGAGGGGGGCAGTTGGAGAGAGGAGGGTGGCACCACAGAGGGAGGGTGGAGAGGATAGGCAGGCTCGGGTGGTGAGGGGTCACGGTGGATTACCGCTACAAGTGCCAGCGGCACAGGGTCCTAGATAGGTGTAGGTATAGGGATAGGTATAGGGAAAGGCACCAGTACAAACACCAGTACAGGCACAGGCACAGGGGCAGGCACCCGTACAGGGGCAGCCACAAGCAGAGCCACAAGGGGCTGAGGCAAAGGAGGATGAGCTGACGGAGCTGAGGGAGATCTGCCAGGGACAGGCAGATGAGATCCAAGACCTAGAGAGGGAGAGGGATAGGCTCAGGAGGTGGCTCAGAGATACTGAGCGGGAGCAGGATCAGGCCATTCAGCGCTACACAGAGGCTGAGATAGCACTAAGGGCTGGGAGGTAGGCAGCAGAAGACACAGGGGCTGGATATGCCTATGTCCTGCGGGTAGGGGAGGAGATCAGTTACTGGCGGGATCTCTATTATGGTGCGATGCCAGCTGATCAGCAGGCGAGGAGCTTCCATAGATTGCGAACAGCGACAGCTATGGGAGGGAGCTGGAGGAGACAGGCGTCTAGTGGTGGGGTTATGGGTCCTCCACCACCACCAGATAGAGGGGACAGGAGGGATGATCCTGGGGCGGGTCCTTCGGGGGCTCAGATTCCGTCAAGGCAAGGCAGCTCCGAGGGAGGGAGTTCATCATAGCCGTAGAGGGCTCCCTATGTATCAGTATTGTATCATTTTTGTATGATGATGTAGACACCTGTGGGTGATTGTAGCCATATGATTTTGACATCATTGTATCATGACACTTTATATATATGAGATGATTCATCTTTGTGGTAGCCATATGCATGTGTACCTATGTGATGTATGTTTCATGATGTAATGCTTATGATATGGATGCAAATATGTACATGATAAAATGCAATATTTTTGTGTTCTTTTATGTTTTAACATGTTATGTCAATGCAAATGTGAATGTATGAAATGCCAATGAATATGATATGGATGCAAATATGTACATGATGAAATGCAATATTTTTGTGTTCTTTTATGTTTTAACATGTTATGTCAATGCAAATGTGAATGTATGAAATGCCAATGAATATGATAATGCAAATAATTATTTACATGATGAGAATATAAAATGTGCTAACATGTGTTGTGTGCAGGATGTGATGCAATTGTGATATCTATATGTATGTATGAAATACTTATATGTGGTAATGCAGGTGCAACTACATGAAATGCAAATATTTTTGGTGTGTCATTATACTCAGTCATGTGATAGCAGGCTATGCGGACTTGAGAAGGACGATGGAAGTCAATCAAGAAAGGGGGATGGAAGATAGAAGATATGAAAGTGAAAGAGCTTCTTGTGCGTTATCATCACTGAGCTTTATTATAGCAAGTAGGTTATGACAATCGAGGCATATGTTTGACCCAGAAAGTCATTGTACCCATTTGCATGGAGATAAGACATTGGCAAATAAGGAATGCCTAGTTCATACTAGACTCACAATGTCCTCATATCCTTGGACAAGTCATAGCATTACTAAGAGACAATCCACAGACAGCAAATACAAATAGGTGACGATACCCCATCCTTGCCTTTCTAGTCAAAGACATCCTGGAGATAAAATCTCTAGTCAGAGACATCCTGGAAAAGCTAAAAGATATCTCACCAAAAGATAAAATCAAAAGAAAACCAAGACTCGACACCAAGATCCACTGTAGTCCTCAATTTTAGTGTCTCTTGTCACTTGTATAAATCTATTTGATTGTGGTCACAATGTTTACTTTCACAAAAGGATAGATAGCATTGAACCATAATGTTGTCTGAGTCTATTGAAAGATTTGATTTGTTGAAGCCCATTGTTGTTGCTTTGTCTCATCTAAAACTGACTGAATCCATGAAACTGATACTTTATTGCAGAGAAGATGAAACTTTATTGCGGATCTATGATGCAAATGTTGCTTTATTGCAGATTGTGCGTAGATAGACTGAAGGAAGCTAGAAGAAATTGTACTCCTCGAAACATGTGATGTTCTCAATTCCACACCCATCACTAGACGTAGGATTTACCTTAGCCACAGATAGGATCTAATTTATTATGGATTGAAAGAGGTGAAAAGGGAGGTTTATTATGAATGGCTAACCAATCTTGGGTAGATCAATAACAAGCCATGATGGGAATGGGTAAGTTTGTTATGAATGATAGGCTGTGAGTGTGTGCAAAGTGAAGTGATGAAAGAGAATCCTAAAGGAGGGAGGAGCAATGTCTCTACACATGGTGCTGGTGACCCAATTTTCACCATGGTACTTGCCCAGGGCGCCACTGAAGTGGTTTTCACTGTTGGACGAAATTATTTCTCTTTACTTTTTTTCATTTTTCAATGTTTTTTGTGTCACAAGGCGCCTATTTGCCAGGTTTTCACCAAGTGACCATTTTTTTGTTTTATAATTTTTTTTGTATTTTTGAATTTTTTGATTTTTTTGTATTTATGAATTAGGATATTCTAAAGAGCTATGTGTAAAACCTGCGAAGGTGCATGTTGTTGATAGGATCCTCCAAAGGTTCACCTTCTATAGTTGAGAGCTGATATGCCCCAGATCCATATGTTGCTGTAATGATGTAAGGACGAAGCCAATTTGGTTCAAATTTTCCCTTCTTCTCTCTGTCTTGCTGATTTTTTGGGTTTTCTCTAAGAACCAAATCACCTACCTCAAATGTGCGAGGCTTGACCTTGTGATTGTAGCTGCGACTCATTCATTGTTGGTAAGCCTTGGCATGATTACAAGCAATTTGTCTTCATTCATCTAGTAGTTCAAGTTCTTGTAAGTGAGAAACCCTATAGTCTTCATCACTGATAATGTTTTACAAAGAGACTTGTAAAGAGGGTAGCTCGACCACAATAGGCAAGATGGCTTCAATGCCATAGACAAGTGAATAGGGTGTAGCTCCTATGGGTGTGCAAACACTTGTGTGGTATGCCCAAAGTGCAGGATTAAGTTGGATATGCAAATTATGGCCAGCGTCGTCGACTATCTTTTTGAGGATTTTAAGGATTGTCTTATTAGACACCTCAGCTTGACCATTATCTTGGGGGTAATATGGCATGGAGAAACGATCGGAAATATGGAAGCAATGACAAAGTTCATGAACATCCTGATTTTTGAAGGGACGCCCGTTATTAGTGATAATGGAAACAATAATACCGTATCAACAAATGATATAGTTGAGGATTGTAAAGCGGAAAATCACAATCGAACCCTAAGTGTTCCCCCCACCACTCGAAGGAGAGAGAAAGGAGGTCACTAGGGTTGACGGTTTTCACTTAGGGGAGACTTTACATTCAAAAGAGGGGTTGAAACGCACAAGATCCAATCCCACACAATGCAAGATTGGATTCTAAATGAGTTTCAAGGGTTGTGACAGCAAGGCTACCCTCTTTTGTAAAGAATGTAGATAGAAGGATTAAGCTAGGAATGCATGAAAAGTGAGAAAGATTCACTTATAAAAAGAGATAGGAATATGGGATGAAGCTGCGGACTTGGAATTAGCCATAAAATGTTGAGATGGTGCTGTCCTGCCAATTTGAGCGAAAGTTGACGGGACGATGGTGCTCGGCGTGCACATGGTCCTCCGAAAAATCCACGAAACGAAGGGGGATTTGTTTGTCTCTACACAAGGATTCCAGATCTTCAATTAGAGCCGTGTACCTGCAACCTACACACAAAAAAGAGAGGACAATTGGGGGGTTAGGAATTAGGGGTTTGCCCTTAGGTCAAACCCCGGTTTTGGAATTAACCAAGAAATGAGAATGCTGTAAATGTAAATGATTGTAATGTAATAAAGTACCAATACCTTGTTGTAAGAGTGTTTGTATTCTTACATGCAAAGGTGTAAATGTTGTTGTATGATGTATGTTGTAAGTGATCTCCTCTTCAATGGTTGAATCCTTGTCTTGAATGCAACACTTATCCTTGAATGGAGACTTAGAATGCTCAATTGCTTGAAGGAATGCTTGAATGCTTAAGTATCGCTTCCGCGTCTTGTACACATATGTCCTTCCTCCTCAAAATGGGAGAGGAAATGTAGTTTATATACTTGTCAATTAGGGTTGAAAGACTAATTTTTCCGACCTTGGGCCAACATAGCAACCTTATTTTCCAATTTGCAAACTAAAAGACCCGAAGCCCCATAAGAGACCGGGCCCAAAATAGGGCCAGGGACCAGGGCCCTGGGTGCCATGGTCCTGGGGGACCAAGGCGCTGGGCGCCATGGTCCTAGGGGACCAGGGCACTGGACGCCATGGTCGTGAAGGACCAGGGCGCTGGGCGCCATGGTCCCACATCCAGGGACAGCAAGGTGCAAGGAGGATCAGGTCAGGGTGCTGAAAAATGCAGTTTTTGATGTCATGGACAAGTTTCGGGGTCTCCATTCAAGTTCCGTGTTGCATCGCCATCGTGAAGACCCAAATGCGGTCGAAATTGCAAGTGTCACAATTTTAGGACGCTACATTTAGCCCCCACTTTAGCGGGAGTATAAGCGTATGCTCATACTTCCGGTAAAGTACAAGGAAACAACATTGAAAGACTTTCACCACGTCAAGGAGGCAAGACACACCAAGCCCCCAGTGGACTAAGGATCTTACGACTTTGATTGACAAAGTAAAAGGGAAGATCACGAGGGAGAACCATCACTGTCAGTAGTAAGGTTCCCTCACTATGAGTCATGCAAGAAAAATAACAAAAATTTTCAAGGCAAAGCTAAGTTCGCCAAGAAATTTTCAAGTATCTTGAAGAGATAGACGGGGTGTATGCCCCCCTACGTTAAAGCGATCGCACACGCCTCAACGGGGGTGATTGCTTTAAGGTAGTGATACACATAGGAAATGAGAAGGGAAAGGAGCACGTTATCACAAAGATTTAGCACCCAAGTGTGAGATAAACCCAAGGATAATAGACACAAAACACCAAGCACGAGGTGACTTCGCTTTCCTCGGGGTCAGTATGCTATATGATAATTCATGTATATCATATGTATATATGCATAATTGTTCTTCATTCCCCAACCAAGGAAGGTCACCTAGAAGAAGGGAGCACATGTGTCTTTTGAGTCAACATGAGAGAGACCAAAAGAGATCTCAATGCTTTGCATCGTCCTCAAGTAGACAACACTAAGGACAACAAATAGAAGAAGTAACAAAAGAGAGGAGGAGAGAGTCTTCTATGCTAATGAAACTAGTCTAGCACGTCATCCATCCCCCGATCTTGCTGATCAATATTTCGGGAAGGCAGGAAACATGCTAGAGGAGGAACATTCAACATAGCAGATGGAGCTATCACAAGATCCAAACAAGGGCTATGTTCATGTTCCAAGCCACATTGTTCTTGTCTAGGAGCTAGGATAAGTGCTTTAGAAAATCCGTTAGATAACTAGTTATCAACATCAACATATTCATATTCACTATCAGAAGCAAGAGAAGTAACATTTTCATCATGAATAACATTTTCATCTATATCATCATCAAGATTTATAAAAATAGGATCTTTAACTTGCACAGGATCAAAACCATCATGCATCTTATGTTTAGGAGATTTTGGAGAAAATGGAATAATGCTTGTTGAAGGTGTTTTTGGAGATTGCAAAGTTTGAGAAGCAGCTGCCTGAGCTCTAAGACGATGCTTTCATCAATGTTCACGCGCAGAACGATTTCGTCTAGTCTTAGTAGGAAGTGGAGAAGATTGAGGAGGAGGAATGTTCTCATCCTTATCACTTGGGTGTTTAGGTTGTGGTTTCTTAGGCTGGATAATAGGAGAAGAGGAAGGTCTCTTCTCTTTATAAAAGGAAGGAGGAGGAACTGCTCCATATAAAGGAGGAATATTTGGTTTAGGAAGGAGACCAAGTCCATCATGACGAGGAGGTATAGGTCTACTTTTAGAAAGTTTATTAGTCATAGCTATAGTCACATCCATAGGCATGGGTTGGGAATCTTCTTGAGGAAAGACATTAGTTTTATCTTTCAAAGGAAGAACTTCCTTCTCAAGAATGATAGGAATATCAAGTTTGGGTGTTCTAGGTTCACTTAGAGATAGGATCATATCTATTTTCCACTTTTGATAAGATTTGAAAAGATGATCACTTCGCAGAGGAAGAGATTGGAATTGTTTAGGCCAAAAATAATCAATAGGAACGCTAGAAGTTCTTTCAGCTGGTTTAAAGAGACTATGATTGACAGTAACAACTTCACCATTATGGGGAAATTTCAAACACTTGTGAATAGGAGAAGCAATAGCTTTCATGGAAGATAGCCAAGGATAGCCTAGCTTCACATGAAATTGTTTGGAAGATGGAATAATAGCAAAGCTCACATCAAGGGATTTGTTATGGACCTCAATAGGTAATGTAATAGAACCAATTGCAGGAGAAGAAAATGCATCAAATAATTTCACAATCACATCTGTTTTGTCATAGATCACTTGATTCAATTGTAAAGTAAAAAGAAATTCTTCAGTAATAACATTAACCATGCAAGAAGGATCAATAAGCACTCCACGACAAGGTGTATTCTTGACTTTTGCAACTATGTATAACGGACCATCAAGTGCCCTAATAGTTTCACTAGAATTAAAAGTGATGGAAGGTTCTTTAGGGTTTTCTTGCTGCTCTACAAAGTTAATCACATTCGGAGTCATAGACACAAGACCATCAGATGAGAAAGAGGAATCATTAGTCTCAATCACATTAGAGGTATGAGAAGGTAATGGATCAGTAAAAATCTTAAGATTTTGGTTAGGAGGAGCTACAGATGTGTTGCCTTTATCATTCATACCAGAAACAGAGATAGGATTATTATCAATCAAATCTTGAATTTTACCCTTTAAAGCAAAACATTCTTCAGTATCATGCCTAGGTTGACGATGAAATTGACAAAAAGATTTGTTATCAAAATAGGGTGAATTAATCTTTGCAGGATCTATTTGCTTTATAGGAGGGAGAGTAAGCACATTTTGTTCCAATAACTTATTCATAATATTATTCAATGATTCATTCAAAGAAGTAAACTTTCTTTCTTTCTTGAAAAACTTAGAAATAGGAGGTACACCTGATGCTGCATTCACATTGTTGTTGATGATGTTTTCATTGAATTTAACAGACTCTCTATTCGGTTTAAACTTTCCAAATGGTTGTTGACTACTATCACCCTTATCACTCGGAGCCATAGGATTTGCTTGTTCCATTTGACTCACAGTCAGTTGATAATTGTGAAGAGTTGCACACAACTGTTGGAAAGAAGTAAACTCAGAAAACAGAAGTTTTTCTCTAATATCTTTTTGTAAATTAGAAATAAAGATTCTTTGAATATCATTGTCAGGCACTGGAAAAGAGATTTGAGCACACAAATGCTTATATCTACCAATGAAATCAGTCACTTTTTCTTTAACACCTTGTTTACAATGCATTAAATCAATCAAAGTAACTTTAGGACTTATATTGTTTTGAAATTGTTGAATAAAAGCATTTGCAAGTTGTTCGAAAGAAGTAATAGAATAAGAAGGCAATGAGCAATACCATTGTAGGGCTTTATCTCTTAATGTCCTAGTAAATAGTTTTGCAAGCAACCTTTGGTCATAAGCAAAATTGGTACATATTGTTTGAAAAGTCTTAACATGTGTTAGAGGATCACCTTTACCATTATAAAGCTCCAAATGCGGGATTTCAACATGCTTAGGAGGGATAGCTCAAACAATGTCAAGAGAAAGTGGGCTCGCAACATCAAATGTGGGCACACTAAACTTAGATTGATTCATAGAGGCAATTTGTTGCTGTAAAGAAGAGACAGTTTGTGCAAGATTGTTAATGGTCGCTTCAGTCGAAGAGTTCATATTAGACGTGTTAGATTGTGATGGAGGTATTATGTTATTGAAATAAGGTATTGATTGAGAGTAAGTTGGTGGGACACTATGATAGTTAGTCATAGGAGATGATTGAAAAAGAGGAGCACTACAAGGAGGAATGGAATGGTTAAATGAATTGCCCCCTTGCGTCATGTTCATTTGTGGAGATGTAATAGGAACACTTATTGAAGGAATGAATGAAGAAGTTGGATTGAATGAAGGAAGAGGGTCAATTGAAGAGGAAGGATTGCCCCCATGATTGGTGATCATAGGCGGAATATCTTGTATAGAAGTAGTCATTATGTTTGATGTAAAGGTAGGTATGCTAGCAATAGAAGTTGTTAAAGGAATAGAATGATTGACTTGAGTGGGAGGTTGTGTATAACCTAAAGTTTCAGGACAACTCTTCATAGGCATCACATTCGAATCCACAATGTGTGCAATTCCATGCAAAATATCAATTCCATTCTTATCACTTTGAACCATACATTTTAGACCCTCAATTAATGAAAGAGCTTGACTATCAGGATACTCTTGAGACATCCATTGCTGAAAATCATCAAATTGGTTATCCAATTTCGAAAGTTGTTCTATAGAAACCTCATGGAGAGCTTCTTCATCATTAAGAGGATTAGAGGAATTACCCGTGTCCTTGTTAAAAAGGCCATTCAAATTAGGTTCCATCTCCTCAATAATTAAACCTTGGAAAGACTTAATTCTAAGGCTTCATCTAACGGGAATAGTGTAAGTAGGGCTTATTGTTGTAAAACTCATGCACTAGAGAGAGAGAGAAAATTTTGAATTTAGAGGTAGCAAATTTCAATAAAATCAGCCAATCTCCCAGATTTAAGTTGTTAAATGCAATCACGACAATCTCCCATAATTTCAGAAAAAATGTCAGGGACCGTGGCGAACGGAGTACACACGGTCCTCGCAACTTTTTTCAAAATTTTCAGAGATGAAAGTTATGATGATTTTAAAGCTAATCTGAAAAAATTGAGTGATTTTGCGATCTGTAGATAGGCCAAATTAAAGTTGCAATCTCAAAATTGAACCCTACCAAGATTGTTGAAAAATGCGAATTTTGAATTTTGAAAAAGAGAGGGAAACTGAAATTTTGAATTTTTTGATTTTAGAGGGAATACTGAAAGCAATGCAAGCTTTGAAATTTAAAAGTTGACTCAATTTTATGCAAAATTCAATTTTGAAAGCGGAAATCAAAGTTGGTGTAATTAAACACTTAATTTCAAAAGTCACAAATTGCAAGAATTTGAATAAAGCACTGAAATTTTGAATGAATGTCAACACACTTTTCAGATTTAGGATAGTAAGAAACACAATTTCGACAAAAAATTTCAATTTTGACAATTTTGAATGATTAGAAGCCTTAATCCAAGCAATCATTAGACCAACTTTGACTTTCATTTTGAATGTGTTAGAATTGATAAAATCAGCCAAAATTCTGGATTTTAGTAGAAAAATACAGTAAGATCTAGCTCTCAAAATTTTGGAAAAAATGTCGGGGACGATGGCGCTCGGGGTGCACATGGTCCTCGCAACTTTTTTCCAAATTTTCAGGGATGAAAGATATTATGATTTTGTTGCGGAATCCAAAGTTACAGCTGATTTGGAGATGTTTTGATCAGTGAAATTGTCGGTCAAAGGTTGAATCAAGAAGGTTTTAAAAATTAGGGTTTTGACACTTAACTACTTAATTTTCAGAATTAAGGCACAAATATGAATTGACAATTTGCAATAGAAGGGTAGATCTGAAACAAGCATTAACAATTAAACATTTCACAAGCTCAATTACTAAAAAGAAAATTTAGGGTTTTTATGTAATTAACCTCTAAAATTTGCAAAAGATCAAACATGGAAATGTAATCAAGGCATCCAATTTTCAGATCTAACCATGAATAATCAGAAAGGATGTTCACGTCGGGTTCACCAAAATGTAAAGCAGAAAATCACGATCGAACCCTAAGTGTTCCCCCCACCACTCCAAGGAGAGAGAAAGGAGGTCACTTGGGTTGATGGTTTTCACTTAGGGGTGACTTTACATTCAAAAGAGGGGTTGAAACCCACAAGATCCAATCCCACACAATGCAAGAGTGGATTCTAAATGAGTTTCAAGGGTTGTGACAGCAAGGCTACCTTCTTTTGTAAAGAATGTAGATAGAAGGATTAAGCTAGGAATGCATGAAAAGTGAGAAAGATTCACTTATAAATAGAGATAGGAATATGGGATGAAGCTGCGGACTTGGAATTAGCCGTAAAATGTCGAGATAGTGCTGTCCTGCAAATTTGAGCAAAAGTTGATAGGATGATGGCACCCGACGTACACACTGTCCTCTGAAAAATCCGCAAAACGAAGGGGGATCTGTTCGTCTCTGCACAAGGATTCCAGATCTTCAATTACAGCTGCGTACCTGCAACCTACACACAGAAAAGAGAGGATGATTGGGGGGTTAGGGATTAGGGGTTTTCCCTTAGGTCAAACCCTAGTTTTGGAATTAACCAAGAAATGAGAATGTTGTAAATGTAAATGATTGTAATGTAATAAAGTACCAATACCTTGTTGTAAGAATGTTTGTATTCTTACATGCGAAGGTATAAATGTTGTTGTATGTTGTATGTTGTAAGTGATCTCCTCAATTTTAGTGTAGTCCTTAATTTTAGTGTCTCTTGTCACTTGTATAAATCTATTTGATTGTGGTCACAATGTTTACTTTCACAAAAGGATACATAGCACTGAACCATAATGTTGTCTGAGTCTATTGAAAGATTTGATTTGTTGAAGCCCATTGTTGTTGCTGTGTCTCATCGAAAACTGACTGAATCCATGAAACTGATACTTTATTGCAGAGAAGATGAAACTTTATTGTGGATCTATGATGCAAATGTTGCTTTATTGCAGATTGTACGTAGATAGACTGAAGGAAGCTAGAAGAAACTGTACTCCTCGAAACATGTGATGTTCTCAATTCCACACCCATCACTAGACATAGGATTTACCTTAGCCACAGATAGGATCTAATTTATTATGGATTGAAAGAGGTGAAAAGGGAGGTTTATTATGAATGGCTAACCAATCTTGGGTAGATCAATAACAAGCCATGATGGGAATGGGTAAGTTTGTTATGAATGATAGGCTGTGAGTGTGTGCAAAGTGAAGTGATGAAAGAGAATCCTAAAGGAGGGAGGAGCAATGTCTCTACACATGGTACTGGTGACCCAGTTTTCACCATGGTACTTGCCCAGGGCGCCACTGAAGTGGTTTTCACCGTTGGACGAAATTATTTCTCTTTACTTTTTTTGATTTTTCAATGTTTTTTGTGTCACAAGGCGCCTGTTGCCAGGTTTTCACCAAGTGACAATTTTTTTGTTTGATAATTTTTTTTGTATTTTTGAATTTTTTGATTTTTTTGTATTTTTGAATTAGGATATTCTAAAGAGCTATGTGTAAAACCTGCGAAGGTGCATGTTGTTGATAGGATCCTCCAAAGGTTCACCTTCTATAGTTGAGAGCTGATATGCCCCAGATCCATATGTTGCTGTAATGATGTAAGGACGAAGCCAATTTGGTTCATATTTTCCCTTCTTCTCTCTGTCTTGCTGATTTTTTGGGTTTTCTCTGAGAACCAAATCACCTACCTCAAATGTGCGAGGCTTGACCTTGTGATTGTAGCTGCGACTTATTCATTGTTGGTAAGCCTTGAGATGATTAAAAGCAATTTGTCTTCATTCATCTAGTAGTTCAAGTTCTTGTAAGTGAGAGACCCTATAGTCTTCATCACTGATAATGTTTTACAAAGAGACTTGTAAAGAGGGTAGCTCAACCTCAATAGGCAAGATGGCTTCAGCGCCGTAGACAAGTGAATAGGGTGTAGCTCCTATGGGTGTGCAAACACTTGTGCGGTATGCCCAAAGTGCAGGATTAAGTTGGATATGCCAATTATGGCCAGTGTCGTCGACTATCTTTTTGAGGATTTTAAGGATTGTCTTATTAGACACCTCAGCTTGACCATTATCTTGGGGGTAATATTGCGTGGAGAAACGATGGGAAATATGGAAGCAGTGACAAAGTTCATGAACATCCTGATTTTTGAAGGGACGCCCGTTATCAGTGATAATGGAAACAATAATACCGTATCGACAAATGATATAGTTGAGGATTGTAAAGAGGAAAATCATGATCGAACCCTAAGTGTTCCCCCCACCACTCCAAGGAGAGAGAAAGGAGGTCACTAGGGTTGACGGTTTTCACTTAGGGGAGACTTTACATTCAAAAGAGGGGTTGAAACCCACAAGATCCAATCCCACACAATGCAAGATTGGATTCTAAATGAGTTTCAAGGGTTGTGACAGCAAGGCTACCCTCTTTTGTAAAGAATGTAGATAGAAGGATTAAGCTAGGAATGCATGAAAAGTGAGAAAGATTCACTTATAAACAAAGATAGGAATATGGGATGAAGCTGCGGACCTGGAATTTGCTGTAAAATGTCGAGACGGTGCTGTCCTGTAAATTTGAGCGAAAGTTGACTGGACGATGGCGCCCGGCGTGCACACGGTTCTCTGAAAAATCTACGAAACGAAGGGGGATTTGTTCGTCTCTGCACAAGGATTCCAGATCTTCAATTAGAGCTGTGTACCTGCAACCTACACACAAAAAAGAGAGGATGATTAGGGGGTTAGGGATTAGGGGTTTGCCCTTAGGTCAAACCCCGGTTTTGGAATTAACCAAGAAATGAGAGTGCTATAAACGTAAATGATTGTAATGTAATAAAGTACCAATACCTTGTTGTAAGAATGTTTGTATTCTTACATGCGAAGGTGTAAATGTTGTTGTATGTTGTATGTTGTAAGTGATCTCCTCTTCAATGGTTGAATCCTTGTCTTGAATGCAACACTTAGCCTTGAATGGAGACTTAGAATGCTCAATTGCTTGAAGGAATGCTTGAATGCTTGAATTCTTGAATGCTTGAATGCTTGAGTATCGCTTCCGCGTCTTGTACACATATGTCCTTCCTCCTCAAAATGGGAGAGGAAATGTAGTTTATATACTTGTCAATTAGGGTTGAAAGACTGATTTTTCTGACCTTGGGCCAACATAGCAACCTTTTTTTCCAATTTGCAAACTAAAAGACTCGAAGCCCCATAAGAGACTGGGCGCAAAATAGGGCCAGGGACCAGGGTGCTGGGCGCCATGGTCCCACCTCCAGGGATAGCAGGGTGCAAGGAGGATTAGGTCAGGGTGCTGAAAAATGTAGTTTTTGATGTCATGGACAAGTTTCGGGGTCTCCATTCAGGTTCCATGTTGCATCGCCATCGTGAAGACCCAAATACGGTCGAAATTGCAAGTGTCACAATTTTAGGATGCTACAAGGATGAACATAGCAATCTGTTTTCTAGTGACTTGTGTAAGATGCACGGCTTCAATCCATTTTGTGAAATACTCTATGGTAGTGATAATGAATTTATGACCATTGGAAGAAGGAGGGTGAATCTTGCCTATGAGATTGAGTCCCCACTGACAAAAGGGCCAAGGAGACGTAATTGGTTGAAGTTCTTGCGCTGGCGCATGTATGAGGTCTCCATGAATTTGACATTGCTTACATTTCTTGACAAACTGATATGAGTCCTTTTCCATATTGGGCCAGTAATATCCAGTCCTGATGAGTTTCTTGGCTAAGGTAGGACCACTAGCATGTGGACCCCATATCCCTTCATGTACTTCACGTAACGCAATCTGAGCTTTGTCGCTTTCTAAACATCTAAGAAGAGTGTCATCTAGACCTCGCCGGTATAGGATATCAGCTAAAATGACATATCTAGAGGATTGGTGAATGAAAGTGTGATGTTGTTTATTTGATAGATCAGGAGGTAGGATATTGTCACGAAAGCATGTGAAAATGGAACCATATAACTAGGACTCGGGACCAACAACAAATATCATCTCAGTAGGAATGATTTCATATGAAGGAACCAAAAGGTTATCCACCAAGAACTCATAGCGGGTCTCATTTGGAGGTAGATCGATCAGTGAAGCAATTGTAGCCATGGCATCTGTGGCTCGATTCTGCTCTCTTGGTATCTGCTCAAAGTCTATCTTTATGAAGTATCATTTCGGGTCATCCACCATTTGTTTGTAAGGCATTAATTTTTCATCTTTTGTTTGGTAATCATCAGTTGCTTGATGGATTACAAGTTGAGAATCCCCAAAAATATGAAGTTCCTGGATCTTCCATTGAACTATGATTCGTAATCCAGTTGTTAATGCCTCATATTTCGCTATATTGTTAATGCAAGGAAATGATAAGTGGTATGATTTTGGTATAGAATCCCCTTGAGGAGTTATAAAGAGGATGCCAGTTCCTGTCCCATGCTATGTGTATGAGCCGTCGAAGTACAGTTGCCATGGCTTTGAATGTGACATTGTTAAAATAGATTCATCTGGAAATTCTGAACTTAGAGGAACATCATCTATCATGAGGGCATCTTCTAATTGATCTACGATGGCTTGTCCTTTTATTGCTTTTCTGTCCACATACTCGATGTCGAATTCACTCAAGATCATTACCCATTTGGCCAGTCACCCAGTAAATGTTGCTTTATTGAGAAGGTATTTCAATGGATCGATTCTTGCAACCAACTTAGTCTTATGAGTGAGAATGTAATGTCATAATTTCTATGAAGCAAAGACCATGGTGAGACATGCATGAGATCATGAAAGATAGTAGTCATGGCTCTTTGATATGTAGCACCTGCATTTTTTAGCTCGAAGGGCATGACATTCTAGCAGAAAGTTCCCCAAGGACAAGTGAATGATGTTTTGTGTTGATCCTTGGGCGTGATCTTTATTTGATTATAACCAGAGAATCCATCCATCAACGATAACATTTCATGACCTACTGTGAGATCAACAATCAAGTCAATATTTGGTAATGGGAAGTCATCCTTTGGACAAGCTTTGTTGATGTCTCTAAAATCTGTACATATTCTGATGCTACAATCTAGTTTACTGATAGGCACTAAGTTGGAGATCCATTCAGGATAATCAATTGGGCGTATGAATCTGACATCCAATAATTTCTCAAGTTCTGCTTTGACCAATAATGCGACTTGTGGATGCATCTTTCTTAATTTCTATTTCACTGGTTTTGCCCTCGGTTTAACTGTCAAATGATGCATTACCAAATCCGGATCTAATCCAGGCATATTGGCATATGACCAGGCAAAGTTGATTTTTCGTCCTTTGAAGAAACTTATGAATTTTGACCTTTCTAACTCCGTCAACGATTGAGCCAGGAATATGTTGTGTGGAACCTCTTCTGTACCAATGTTTGTTTTGATAGTCTCCTCTACCAACATGGATGACTTTTCCTCATATGATGCTGGGAGAATGTCGAGCCTTCCATCTTCGAGTGCCTCAGAGAGGTTTTTGCCCTCAGATACGTCCTTTCTTTTTACTTTTTTGGGGTCAGATAGTGCCACAATGTGGTTTTCACCATAAGACCCTTGGTTTGTTCTTATTTTCACATTTTTGCAACTGGAAGGTCCGACACCCTCACCAAAATATGCCACGCTATTGAGTTCTATAGTGTATCCTGCTTTACGGTTCCCAGGGGGAAGATCATCTCGTATGCCAAGATAGTAAATAAAAGCTTCATCATTTTGGAATGTGTCAAACTATGCCAGTCCTTCATGATCCTAGTCAATGAGTTGGTGGTGAACAAGGGGAAGGCCTTTAATGTCTTCGAAGTTAGCGGGGCTAAGAGTGAAGATGCAGTTATATTCAGGAATGTCAAGGTAATTATCAAGGTCATCGATGGCACTCTCCTCATCAGTCTTGATCACGAATGAATCCAAATTATCATCACTAGTAGCGCATTCTGGGACAGGTGTTCTCATCCTATGTCATTTCAACCTAGAACCTTGAGACAAGGACTGTGTGGAATCCTCATGGGTTGTTTCTTGACCAACTTTGAATCTTTTATAAAATTCCTCTTCTTCTGTGGGTTCATCTGGCTCTCTGAATGTTTTGGTGAGCTCGTAGTCACTGGAGGATTTGTCTGAACCCCATTCCCATTTGTTGGAATCTATGGAATAGCAACCCTCTTGTTGAATTTTGGCAGCTTTGATTTGTAAGGCTTCTTCTGTCCTTTGAGTGTGGACCTTGGAAGTCAAGAAACCAAGTCCTTTCGAGCGTTCCTTTTTGAAAGTCAAATTAGGTTGTAAAGGTTCAATGATGCCTTCCTTTCGTAACCCAAGAGGGCTTTTTCCATCATACCTGAATTTTTGTAGGATCTTAAAACCTTTGCCATATTTCTCACATGGTAGACTGATATGATCTTGTGTATCCTCTTATAGGTCTTTGTATAGCATTTTGTATAAGTCTTCCTCTTCTAGTTTGCCCCATCTTTGAAAGGTAGTAGGGTCCCATCTGAGTACAATGATGGATACTTGCTTGTTAGGATGTGGCCTTCCATATTCTTTTGGTGAACTCATGACTTGTTGTAAGTACATGGTCTGATTTAAAGTGTATTCCCCCATGCCCTTGGCCTAAAATTTGCCTTTAAGCTCACCTTGTTTTGATGTCGAAGGTTTTAATGACTCAGGATCAATGTATGCCAAAGAAGGAACAGCTTCGCGATTACTGGGAATGATGGTCTCAGTTTTTGATCTCAGGTTATTGTAGTATATGAACGGATTAGGATCACCGTTAACTGTTACCTCCACTCCATTGTGAGGAAACTTAATGCATTGGTGATATGTAGATGGGACTGCCCTCATTTCATGAATCCAAGGACGTCCTAGCAATATGTTATAAGTGAGGTCTAGATCTAGGACTTGACAAACCACATCCTTCGTAACTAGCCCAACTCTAAGAGGCAAGGTGACTGTGCCCTTGGATGAATGTTCTTCATCATCATATGCCTTGATGGTGATTTGATTTGTAGAATTCATAGCTTTATCAGAATATCCCAATTGTTTAATAGTGCTTAATGTACAAATGTTCAGACCAGCTCTTCCATCTATCAGGACTCGTTTTATTCGATGTTTGTGTATGAAGGCTTCAATGTGTAGTGGTGTATTATGTGGCTGACTTACGGAGGCGTCATCGGCTTCTGTGAATGTAAGGGAATGTGGAATGGAAAGGTATCCCACCATGGCTTGAAACAGGTCCATGTTCAGATTAGTAGGAATGGCAGTGTCTCTCAAGATTTTATCAAGAATAGCTTTATGTGCGGGGGATATGCATAGGAGCTCAAGAATGGAGATGAGCGCGGGTGTTTTCCCTAATTGTTCTACAAGGTCATACTTAGGCTTCGTTGCTGAAGATGGGGTGTTTTTGGCTAGAGCACCTTGCAAAGTAAATTTACCTTGATGGGTTGTAACATGACATTCAGAGGTAGGTTCGGAAGAAGATCCAACACCTTTTAGGACAATCTTGGGTCTCTGGGTAGAATTCTCAAGTTTTTTGTCCTTGATGATAATGGTGGAGACGTAATTGTCCATCAAAATGTGATTGATGGTTGAATCATAGTTATAGGTTGCTCTGGTATAGTTGGTTTGGTCATCTATGGCTTTAGCTTTTCCCTTGTCATGTTTTGGGAATGATTCCTTAAACATCTCATGTTCTTGATTGGATGAGTGTCCCTCAATCTCAATGTCACCTCTATCAATGAGATCTTGTATGATGTTCTTCAGTCGATGACAATTTCCTGTCTTATGACCCTTGCTCTTATGAAACTCACAATACTCATCATCATTCCACCAATTTGGTTTAACCTTTGGTTCATATGGAGGAAAATATGGAACTATGATTACCTTGTTTGCCACAAGCTTCTTGAAAACTGACTCAAGTGGTTCTCCCAATGGAGTGTACTTCCTTCATGATTTAGAAGTTGTTTGAGTATTCACTTGATTGTTTGTAGAGCTTGATCTAGAAAAAATGATTTTGGGTCACACTGTATTGGCATCAACAACACCATCATTGACTGTGTTCTTGTTTTTATTCCAAAATCTTGACTTGTCCTTTCCTTTGAAGTCATCTTTGTTTTCCTTGAATATCTTAATGACTCCTTGTTCAATTAGGACCTTCTTTGTTGCTAAGCCTTTTTCAATGATGTCCTTGAAGGTGGACAAACAAGCTTTCTTTAGATCATATCCAATGTCTTTGTTAACATTTTGGGTGAACATCTCTACCATTTGTTTTTGTGGAATTTCACAAGAGCATCTGCTAGCTAGATTCCTCCATCTTTGTAAAAATGATGCAAAAGACTCTCCCTCTTTTTGCTTGGTGTTGCACAAAGTAGTGACTAATATGTTTGTCTCTATGTTGTAGGAGAAATGTTGAATAAATTCCTCTTCTAGATCACCCCATGACTTAATACCAGGTGGGAGTTGGGAGAACCATTCCATAGCTTGATCACCTAGGCTTTGTGGGAATAATCTCATCAAATATGTCTCTTCTGATGCTACCTCAATGTAAGCTATGAAAAACTATCTTATGTGTGCCTTAGGATCCCCTTTTCCTCTGTACTTATCAAACTTAGGTGTCACAAGGTGTGTAGGAAATGGAGGCATTGGAATGCTCTTGTCAAATGGATAAGGACATATTTCTCTTATTGTGTATGTTGTCTTTGGTGTATTTTTGTCCTCCATTTTCTTTTGTAGGTCCCTGATTTGTTGTTCCAAATTGCTCTTAGGTGGAGATCGACTTCTTGGAGCATACCCCATGCTTGAGGCACCAATTGGAGGAGGATCATGCTGCATATATGGATGATATTGATCATACACATATTCATATGGAGGAGGTCTATAATGATGCTGCATATATGGACCACTTGGTATAGATTCATGTTGAGGAACGAAATATCTATTTTGTCCATGTATACCATACTCTACAGGCATGTCATGTTCTAATGTGTTACCCCCAAATTTGACATGGGGTTTCCTTGTGTCCAAATTTTGAGCATGCCTTTGAATATCCAATTTCTTTGGTGGTTGATCCTTAGCATTGATATGTGATTGAGCATATTTCTCTGCGTAAGACTTCCATAATGGTCTGCGAAGGTGAGTATCATATGCTTGACCATGTATGTATGGGACCTCTGGTTTCTGAAACAAAGATGATGGTGATTCAGGTACTGTATGTGGTCCTCTATTGCCTCCACTATTGGGCCTCCTTTGATCCATGTTGGAGTGAGTTTGTTGCGAAGGTCAATTTTCCATTATTTTAGACATGTCAAAATCATGAGCTATCTTGGCTCCACTTTGTACCATCATTTGTAAGAAGTATTGTCTATCTCTCCTCATTATTTCCTCAATCAGTTGATTGAAGCGGGGGTCCATAATGGATTCTTCCACATCTGCTGAATGTATGAAAAAGTTGTCCATATTGTCATTGTGTGTATCATTGTTGTTTGTAGTGTCCATGTTCTCAACATTTGGAATGTTTCTATAGGCGTCCATGTCAGGTAATGTGTTATGATCAATATTGAAAAAGACATCATTGTCATACTCATAGACACTCATGTTTGCGAACTCTTGAGCCTCTTTAGTTTCTCTCCTAGATTTTTGAAGACGGGTTTCAACCATGAACTAGGTATTGACCAAGATGTGTTAGACTAGATGAAAATGGAAAAAAGTATGGAAGACCAAGAAATGGATGGAATGTAAATGAATATGAGGTGTACTTGCAATGTCCAAAGTGTAAGACCAAGTATGTATGTAGTAAAGTAGGTGTGACTTCCAAAGAGAGGATAGTTTCTCTTGATGAGGTAAGTTGACCTTGACTCTAAGTAAGACCAAATGAGAGCCAAAGGTGATAGACCTTGATGAGGGACCACTTAGCAAAGTGTTGTTGTATGTAGTGTGTTGACAAAGTATGATGAGGACAAGCAAGTGACCTTTTGACTCAAGTTTAGACAAATGTGAATGTAATGTGAGATGTAAAGCAATGATGGACTTTGTGAGACCCAAAGACAGGTTAAATGCTAAATGAACCCTGGAGAAATTACCTAGGAAGCTCAAGAATTCCGAAACTGACTGTGTTTGTTTGCTGGATTGTAACAGTTTTTTTTTATTTTTTTTCAATTCTGATCATAGACGTGCCTGTATACTTCATAGACGTGATTTCCTGACATAGACGTGGTTCTATTTAACACAAACACGTTTCTGAGATTTTTCTGTAAAGTGCACTATTGATTCGGAAACACAGACACATTTCTGCCCTTCACAGATGCGGTTATACAACACAGACGCTATTATATCAGACACAAACACGTTTCTGCAAAATTTGTGCAATTTTTTCCAATCTGTGAAGTCATTTTTGTTGTGACCAAAATTGACTGTTTGACTATTTTTCATGACAAGAGGACATAGTGTTGATGAAGACCCAATGTTTGCAAGTGTCTAGACTCAAAATGACTCCAAAAAAAAAAAAACTTGTGTTGTTTGATGTAAAAATGTGTTGCATACACTTGAAGACACAAAAGACACAATGTTTTTCTATTTGGTCTTAAATGTTTTGAATATTTAAAATAAGTCAAGCACAATTCTTATGGCTGGCCAAGACAATAGTTGTTGATCCCACATGGGGTTTTACCCCCGAGGCTACGCTATTCAGAGCGGATACTTAGATGCTTGACCTCACTGGCTCCACCCTCGGCACTCAATTCTCGGGTCAGCCAAGCATCAGTCCCCATGAAAACTTCTAATGGTTAACTTTGTATCTCTACTAAGAATCATATGTGTGTGGGCCGCTACCAGAGGTCCGACCTCCTGCCTCAACAACTAGAAGGATTTTGGCTTCTAAAAAAAAAGGTGCTAGTAATGGTATCTGCTCGTGTGGCCATACATGTGGCACTTTCATCTTTGTAAATATGGAAGGATCCCAGCTGGTAGGGGTTACACCCTACAATTGATCAAATAAATTTTATCAAACGGGTTTATGGGGAGACATAGTGTCGGTATGAACTAATCAACACATGTTAGTCATAGTTTTCACCATGAATATAGTTATTTATAGTGGTTTGGAAGAAGATGGTTTTTCTTTTGCTACCACTTGGGTCGTTCTCTTCTCACTAGTAGTCCTAATGACCACATGGGAAGAAAGGCCCTCTAAAGATTAAACAAAAAGAGCCTATTGCTCAAGGCACAAAAGACAATGATTCAATTTTAGTGCACCAATTGAAGTGTTTGCTAGTCTATGAAAATAAGGCACACAATAAAAATCCAAAAACCCTTGCCAAGGACCTGCAACAAAGATTTATTAGTAGCTTGGATTGTTTGAAATAATCACCCCTTCCTGCAAGCACACAAGTTAGGTAAATTTTAGATCCAAAAGACTTTGTGAAATAGGGGCCTTCAACAATGCATTTTGTTGACCAGTTTAAAGATCTGATTCATCATAAAAAAACCACCTATAAAATTTCAAGAGATTTCTAGAAATGTAAGAAAATCCAAAAAATTTGCTAATTTGCTCCAAAAATTAATTTTTTATGAAAAATCATAAAAAATTCATATAAAATGCAAAATCGATCCAAAAAATCTGAAATTTTTACTAGGGAGTCCTAATGGTCTTCCAAACTTGCATAAAAAAATTTCTATACAAAAAATTTGATGCCAAAATTCGAAGCCGTTTGTGAGATCTGATCAAAACAAGGAAAAACCCTAATTTTTAAGGATCTGATTTTTAGGGAAATATTTTGTATCAAAATTAAAATCACAAAGAACAGATCCTATGTATAATTCTGAGTGATTTCCAAACATGTAAGAAAATCCGAAAAATTCTCTCATTTGCTCTCAAAATTAATTTTTTATGAAAAATCATAAAAAATTCATAGAAAATGACAATGTGGTCCAAAAAATCTGAATTTTGTATTAAGATCTCTTGATAGTTTTTTCAACTTGCGAAAAAAATTTGGTGAAAAATTTCCTATCCGTTTGTGAGATATGATCAAATCTCTCCAAGATCTTGATTTTGTGTCCAAAACCCTAGCTGCACAAGGTTGTTCTCCAAATTGTTTTACAAAACAACAATATAGGGTTAGAAAAATCTGCAAAAAACACAGATCTAACAAAAATCCATGTCCCACAGGGCGTGCCAAAATGTATATGGTGAAAATGGATAACAATAATAATGACATTGAAAGGCTAAATAAATTCAACCACAAAACCCTAGCCTAACAACAACAAAGATCCACCATAACATATGAAGATTACCTAAGACAATGCAAATCAAATGAAATCACAAAGATTATACCATCACATGTCCAATATGGTTTGGATCTCCATTCTTCCTATCTCCATTGATCTTGCTTGATATATTTGCTCTCAGATTTTATGTGCACAAGAGCTCAACAAAGAACGGAATGTGGTTGCAAGTAGGATCGCATATGCCAAGTAGTCAATTGATCAAGTAGTTAGAATGACTCATTAAGGTTTGATGATGAAGGAAGCATCTCTTTATATAGAAGACACTATATGAAATGGAGGGATAAGATTGAGATGTGTAAAAGGAGGTCGGCTATGATTAGAGGGTAGGTAAAAGAAATAATAAAATAATGAAAGGGGTAGGTAGTGTATGAATTAAGAGATGAATGACATGTGTCATGGGTAGAAAAGGCTAATGAATTAATTAAATAAATAAAGATTTATTTAATTAATAGAAGAAGTGGGATCAATTAAATAAATAAAATATTTATTTAATTTAAGAAAAGGATAATTTAAATAAATAAATGTATTTATTTAAATGAGAAATAAGGCTAGAAGAGGATAAATGAATTAATTAAACAAATAAAGACTTATTTAATTAATAGAAGAATTAGGTTTAGATAATTAAATAAATAAAATATTTATTTAATTAGACATGACAATTTTAGGTGTCTACACCAACCATAACAACTATTGTTGACATCAATGACAAAACATCAATGCAAGACATAATCAATTCATCCATAATGCCAAAAATATGCCCCTTTGGCATTGATGGCAACACTAGATGTGAAAAAAATCTAAGTACCAAGTAATGCCAAACAAGTCCCCCCCTATGGAAAACAACCAACAATCTCCTGAATATCAATAACTGTAAATCTCTAAATTATATATCTCTCCTCCTAATGTATACAAATCCTTTTTATTTTTCACATCAATATCTCTCCCCCTTTGACATCAATACCATAAATCTAACAAAAATATCAAAGAAATAATATAAACCTTTGAATCTCAAAGCTGACTACTCCCCCTGAGTAGTAGCACCACTCATTAGTGCGAGAATGCATAGTATCATTGATAATGCATGTCGGACTGATGATAAGCTGCATCAATCAAGTCTCTGTCGGAGCGGCAGAAACCCCTAACGTGTCTCTTAAATACTCAAATGATTCTTTAGATAGTGGTTTAGTGAATATCTGCAATCTGTTCTTTAGTGTTCGCATAAACCAATTTGACTTCCTTTCCTTCTACCTTGTCCTTCAGAAAGTTATACTTTATTGATATATGCTTAGTCTTATAGTGAAATACTAGCTTCTTAGACATGTCAATAGCTGTAGAGTTATCACAGTAGATAACTACCTGTTCACTATAATTTACCTTGATATTCTTCAATATTTGCTTCATCCACAAGACGAGTGTAATTAGTTGTTGACATAACATACTTATCTTCTGCAATAGATAAAGAAATACATGACTATTTTTTGTTGATCCATGAAACCAATTTCTTTCCAAGAAAGAAATCTCCACTAGAAGTGTTCTTCATGTCATTGGTATCTCCTGCCCAATTTGAGTCAGTATATGCACATAAAGTGAAATCATTATTTTTAGCATACCATAAGCCATATTCTGTTGTTCCTTGCAAATACCATAATATCCTCTTTACTGCACATTCATAATTTTCTTTAGGATTACTTTGATATCTTGAAATAATACTTACTACATTCATAATATCTGGTCCAGTCTGAGTTAAATATAACAGACCACCAATCATAGACTTATACCCTATTAATTTCACTGGTGTGGAAGTATCCTTGATAGCTAATTTCTCACTTGTCACCATAGGAGTACTTACCTGTTTGGAATTATCCATACCAAACTTCTTTAGCAATTCCCTCTGATACTTAGT
Source organism: Cryptomeria japonica (assembly GCF_030272615.1). Lineage (NCBI taxonomy): Eukaryota > Viridiplantae > Streptophyta > Pinopsida > Cupressales > Cupressaceae > Cryptomeria > Cryptomeria japonica. The sequence continues at coordinate 97,260,376 of NC_081411.1, forward strand.
TTGATAGATAAAAATGCCTTTGTCAGTTTGAGTATTCTGCAAACCTAAGAAAAATTTCATCTCACCAATCATGGACATTTCAAATTCATTCTTCATAATGTTAGCAAATTCCATGCACAATTTATCTTCTCCTCCAAAAATGATATCATCAACAAATACTTCAATAATCAGAATATCATTATTTGTGATCTTATAATATAAATTATTATCAGTACTACCTTTAGTAAAAGAAAGCTTCAAAAGATATTTATTCAACCTTGCATACCAAGCTTTAGGAGCTTGTTTCAATCCATATAAAGTTTTCTTTAATTTGCAAACCATGTCTTTATCATCTGTCAGTGAAAATCCATCAGGTTTCTCACTTCTTCCTTAAGTTCACTATTCAAAAATGCACATTTAACATCCATTTGATGAACCTTATAGTTCTTATAAGCTGCATAGGTAAGAAATAGTCTAACAACTTCAATTCTAGCTACAGGTGCAAATGTCTCACATAATCAATTCCTTCCATTTGAGAATATCATTTACAAACCAATCTAGCCTTGCTTATTACAACTTGACCATCCTCATTTAGTTTATTCCTAAAAAGCCATTTAGTTCCAATAACATTCTTATTTTTTAGGTTGGGGAACTAAAGTCCAAGTTTCATTCTTCTCTATCTGATCTAATTCATCTTCCATAGCCTTTAACCAATGTTTATCTTTACAAGCTTCAATAACAGATGCCCGTTCAACTTGAGAAATAAGAGATACCTCTTTATTTTCTAGTCTTCTTCTTGTCATAACTCCCTTGTTCCTATCTCCAATTATTTGATCTTCATAATGATTTAATCTTACATACCTTTGTGTCTTCTAAGCTTCAGGTTCACTACTCCAATCATTGGTCACAATTGAATTTTCTGATTGTGTTGGTGTAACTGTTTCAGTTTTCTTTACTGGTTGAGGTATTGTTGGTTCGGTTATGATCATTTCCACTGTCAATTCCCTAACATATGATATAAATTGATTTATTTATTTCTCATTCACTTTCACATTAGCACTCTTCACAATTTTATGCAATCTTTTGTTATAACATCTATATTCTTTGCTTTGAATTGAATAACCAAGAAATATCCCCTCATCACATCTAGGATCACACTTTCCAATTGAATTATCTCTTTTGATATAGCATTTACTTCCAAAATTCTGAAATATTTAACAATATGTGTATGTCCAAACCATAGTTCATAAGGGGTCTTACCGATTTCACCTTTGATGTGAACTTTGTTGAATGTGTAGATTATTGTACTCACTGCTTCTCTCTAGTAGATATGAGGCAATTCGACTTCCATCATCATAGATCTTGCTACATCCAAAATGGTTTTGTTCTTTCTTTCCACCACTCCATT